>NW_005871048.1:54066062-54199283 GCF_000147115.1 Myotis lucifugus | reverse complement strand
GACTGCGAGAAGGCACAGGCCGGGCTGAGGGACCCCCTCTCCCCGCCGAGTGCACAAATTTTTGTGCACCGGGCCTCTAGTCTATACCAATAAAAGGGTAATATGCTAATTAGACCAGGTCAACCAGACATCTTCCGGATGTCTGACTTCCTTCCGGACAAAGCCACAGTGGTGGGGGCCAAGGCAGAGGCTATTAGGGGCAATCAGGCTGGCAGTGGAGGGCAGTTGGAGGCGATCAGGCCAGCAGGAGAGCGGTTAGGGACGATCAGGCAGGCAGGCAGAGGCAGTTAGGGGCAATCAGGTGGCAGGCAGGAAGGCAAGCAGTTAGGAACCAGTGGTCCCGGATTATGAGAGGGGTCCCAGATTGGAGAGGGTGCAGGCCAGGCGGAGGGACATCCCCCCACCCCCTGCATGAATTATATGCACCAGGCCTCTAGTTACAATATAAATTAGCTTTATTATTATATACATAATAGAAAATATGTTTTGAAACATGATTTTTAAAAGCATGTCTGTCCCTTAGCAGTTATCTCAGATATTAAAAAGCTGGCAAAAAAGAGAAGAAAGACTTTAGAGAAGGAGTATGCAGCCCTCATTCAACAAAGGTGAAACAAGCAACACCACTGTGGTGCCTGTAAGGATATGGGGCCATCCTTGGTCTATGGGCCAAGTGAAGAGATAAAGACGGTGAGGAAGTAAGAAAATACCCCAACTAACGTGTCAGCCTCATGAGTCTTCCAACCCCTCATGATTACTACTCACAGAACCTCAGTTTTTATGGGAAGCACCACTCTTTATTGGTACTGCTACCTGAAATTGCTCCAAAATAAGGAAATAAGCTCTAGGACTGGACTAACTGCTGAAAACACTTTTTCAGGATACTGAGGAAACCGGTTCTTCCTTCAACAGAAATCAGTATCCTTTTCCTCTAAATTTCCTACAATTGTGCCATTTCAAAGGAGTAATGCTTGACAGTGTTCGTGCCTTTTATCACAAGTTCATGTAAATATTTACCAGTGAATTATTTTATTGACTGTGAGGAACGGAATCTTAAATAGGTAAGATAGCTTAAATCAGGGGTCCTCAAACTTTTTAAACAGGGGGCCAGTTCACTGTCCCTCAGACCGTTGGAGGGCTGGACTATAGTTTAAAAAAAAAACTATGAACAAATTCCTATGCACACTGCACATATCTTATTTTGAAGTAAAAAAACAAAACGGGAACAAATACAATATTTGTATTTGCATGTGGCCCGCGGGCCGTAGTTTGAGGACCCCTGGCTTAAATGTTGGCTCAGCATCTAAATCCAGATTTTCTTATTTCCAAAAAATATACATTTTGACTTACACAATGGTGGCAACTAGAAATCTATGAACGTAGAGGTGAACATTGGTAATTCAAAGATTCAAAGACTAGACTTCTCTCTGCCAATTATGCTTAAATATACTCCTGACCAGTTCAACCAAAAGTTATAATTTCAATATCCCTGCCCCACTGAACCTTCAGGCTTAGCCTTACAATCATAACCATCTTCTGGTTTCTCAAATGCTAACAGATCACATTTGTTGCACTTCATAATTTCATATGGATAGCCACATACCTTATCCCTTAAAAGTGAGGAATGGTATCCATTTCTTACGGATCAAGAGGAATTAAATATCCTGTCCAAGATCATAGATAAGGAAAAACTCAGACCTCAACCTAAACTTGTTATGACAATTCCAAACTTTCTTCTATTAAACATGCGACATGTTAGAATTTGATATGTTACAGACGAGAGAAGAAGCTAAAGGGTAATGAGAGTTGAAAGGGCAAGATCAAAGATAGGTTACTGATGTGGTGACATTTTAACTGTCTTAAATGGCAGAGTTTTAACATGTGTGAAAATGTCCTGAAAAAGTGAGGAACAACAAAAGGCTTGACAGAGAACAATGTCTTTGAGAAGGAACCAGCAATAATGTTGGTGGGAAATTAGTAAAATATAGTAGTTTGGGGCCAGATTATGTAGTTACGCATAACCCATGCCAAGAAATTTATCTATTTTTTGTTTGGGTGAAAGATTTTGAAAAGACAGTATAACGAACAGATTTGTGTTTGAGGACGTGTTTATTTGAGGCAGCACAAAGAATATATTTGAGACAGCAGAGAGAAAGAGGTGTCTGTGGTGTTAATTGGGTAAGAAATTAGGGCCTGAAATGAACCAGAGTCCCTGTGGAAATGGAGACACTGGAAGGGATAAAAGATGGTGAAGAAGAGGGGGTTATGAATGAGTTTAAGGGTCTTGATTTGAGCATCAGAATGAATAGCTATGTAATTAGCTGAAGTAGGAGATTTAAGACATTGAGGGAGAAAATTCATAAGTTTGGCTTTAAATTTATTGAATTAGGGGCCTTCATCCTCGTTGGTTGTTGGAAATATGGAAGCTGAACCTGCCGGACCAAATAGAAATTGATAAATTCTGGAGCCATCACCTAGGGGTGCTATGATGCACAGGCAACAAGGAGCAATATACTTGGCTCTAAGCCTGGCCAGTGTGGCTCAGTGGTTGAGCATCAACCTGTGAACCAGGAGATCACGGGTTCAATTTCTGGTCAGGGTACATGCCCAGGTTGCAGGCTCAATCCCCAGTGGAGGGCATGCAGGAGGCAGATCAATGATTCTCTTTCATCATTAATGTTTCTATCTCTTTCTCCCTCTCCCTTCCTCTCTGAAATCAATCTCTCTCTATATATAAAAGGCTAATATGCAAAGTGCCCTCTCAGGTGTTTGAACAGGAGACCTGGAGTTCAATCACTTGCTATGATGTGTGCTGACCACCAGGGGGCAGCACGGAATGAAGGAAGGTCCCAGTCATCAGCCAAAGGCCTAGCTCTGCCCTGATCACCGGCCAGGCCTAGGGACCCTACCCGTGCATGAATTTCGTCCACCGGGCCTCTAGTGAGAATATATTTTTTTAAAGAAATCTATATTGATAAAAGCCTAAGCGACCATTATGACTGGTCACTATGACACACACTGACCACTAGGGGGCAGATGCTCAACACAGGAGCTGCCCCCTGGTGGTCAGTGCGCTCGCACAGCCAACCTCCCACAGTCCCTGCCCCTGGCTGGCCAGCCGGCCCTGATCAGTAGGGAGGAACCCCACCCATGCACAAATTCGTGCACCAACCTCTAGCAAATAAATAAAAATGGTACCCAGTGGGGGGGCTTTGGAAATGTTGTTGAAAACTTTGTTTAAATATGAGGGCTCTTTGTTGTCTTAAAGAGCTTGTATTTTTATTACAGGAGCCATCGGATACAGTATTTGGGTGTGACAGTTGGAGGACAGACAAACACTAGGAGCTGGAAGAAGGTGGGCCTGGGAGTAGTCTGCGAGTATGCATATTAAAACAAGTGCAGAAGGTGCCACAGCGCTGGCCCTCTGCGCAGCCTGTGGGTTCTTCTTCTCGGTTTAATAACAGCACTCAGCCATGAGGCACGTTCTCATTCTTGGAAAGAAGTTTATTTCCAAAATTAGGCTTTTCATCTGAAAGGTTTTTGAGTCCTACAAGATAATTAGGAAGCCGTGTCTCAAAACAGAATCTGACGTAACCCACTTTGTTTCTGCTTTCAAAGGGTGGTTTTTCAGAGTTTGTCATATTTTCAAACTGTGAGGGCAAAAAATAATTTTCAAATTTCAGGGTAGGGACCACAAATGGTAGGGCATTTTATTTCTCATGTCACCCACCTCCAAACAATTTACAAATACATTAAAGACAAGACAAGACAAAGTTGTGATAGCGTCAAAATTATGCCTAATTGTGGACTATGATGAGGGATGGAGGATATCGCTGGACCTTAACATGGAAACTATATACACAGTAAAGGACTAGCTCCAACACAGGCTTTGTTGATACTGCAAAATTTCCAATTGCTAGATTGTATTTTTTTTTTCATCTGTGTGAAGCAAATTCTAAGTGAAAAGTGACAGGATGCTACGCCTTCTAAGAAAAGCCTGTGCCTGCTGGAGAAGAGTCTGTTATTCGGGCTCAGACATACTTCACCAGCTGAGCTGGCACGGAGGAGGGAGAGCTGGGCCCCACCTGGAAATGAGAAGTGCCTTTCTCTTTAGAATCCCAGAGAAAAGAAAAAAACTGCTGTGACCTGCCCTCCAATTATATTATAAATGCACATTTTCAGCAGCACAAATCAGGACTCCTCTCAATCGCTGGGACATGATGTGCTCATAATTGCTGTTGACATCTCCTGGTGTCTTGGACTCTTTCCTCCCTCATTGCACCGCCTCACATTCTTAGTAGTACATCCTCCCCCATACTGCACAATCTAACTCGGCCCCGTCTCATCTAGGAAGGTGTTTCATCCTCGCCATCCAGCCCACTCTCTTCTCTTGCTTCTTTAACTTTTTATCAGGCACCAGGTACCAGACCACATGTGCTTGCGCTTTATCAACTAGCCTTTCCAATGCATTTACATTTTGCCTCCCAGTAACGTCTGAAATTGCTTGAGGGAAATAATAGTATCCTGTCTTTTTGCATACAATACCAACAGACCAGTGAGCATTAAGTGCTCAATTTCTTAACCTCTTTTTTTAAGTATTTTTATTGTTGGTATTATTGCAGATGTCCCCCTTTGCCTACCTCCACTCAGCCCCTGGCCCCCTTCCCTTTGCCTATCACCACACTGTTGCCTGTGTCCATGGGCTATGCATATATGTTCTTGGCTAACCCATTCATCTTCTTTCATCCAATTCCTCTCTCCCCTCTCCCCTGCAACAGCTGTCAGTCTGCTGCTCCATGTATCCATGCCTCTGTTTCTATTTTGTTTGTCAGTTTATTTTGTTCATTACATCCCACATATAAGTGAGATCATATGGTATATGTCTTTCTCTGACTGGCTTATTTCATTTAGTACGATAATCTCCACGCTGTCTCAAAAGGTAAGATTTCCTTTATATGACCACATAGCATTCCATTGTGTAAATGAACCACTGCTTTTTTATCCACTCATCTACTAATGGGCTCTTGGGTTATTTCCAGATCTTGGCTATTGTAAATAATGCTGCCATAAACATGGTAGTGCATATATTCTTTCAAAATAGTGTTTGGGGATTCTTGGGCTATATTCCCAAAAGTGGGATTGCTGGGTGAAAAGGCAGTTCCATTTTTATTTTGTTAAGCCTCACCTGTCGATATTTTTTCCACTGCTTTTTAGAGAGAGTGGGAAGGGGTGGAGGAGAGAGAGAGAGGAAAAAAAAGAAACATCCATCCAATGTGAGACACATCAATTGAGTGCCTCCCACACTCACCACAACCAGGGCCAGGATCAAAGCTACAACCCAGGTACATGCTCTTGACCAGATATGAACCCACAACCCCTTGGTGTATGGACCAATGCTCTAACCACTTAGTCAAACTAGCCAGGGCACCATTTTTAGTTTTTTAAGGGAACCCTGTACTGCTTTCCACAGTGGCTGTACCAGTCTGCATTCCCACCAACATTGTACAAGGGTTCTCTTTTCTCCACAATCCCATCTGTTGATTTATTGATAGTAGCCATTCTGGCAGGTGTGAGACGATATCTCATATCTCATTATAGTTTTAATTTGCATCTCTCTGATAATTAGTGACATGGAGCATTTTTTCATAGGTCTATTGACCCTATGTTTTTTTCTAGAATTTTTATGGTTTTGCAACTTACATTTAAATATTTTATTCATCCCTGACCGATTTGGCTCAGTGGATAGAGCATCGGCCTGCAGACTGAAGGGTCCCAGGTTTGATTCTGGTCAAGGGCATGTACCTTGTTTGCAGGCACATCCCCAGTGAGGGGTGTGCAGGAGGCAGCTGATCAATGCTTCTCTCTCATTGATATTTCTAACTCTCTATCCCTCTCCCTTCCTCTCTATAAAAAAATCAATAAAAAATATATTAAAACATAAAAATATTAAAATAAATATTTTATTCATTTTGAGTTTATTCTTGTATATGGTATGTTTGTTGTCTAGTTTTATTTTTTGCATGCACCTGTCCAATTTTCCCAATTCCTTTTATTGAGAAGACTGTCTTTACCCCATTGTATGTTCTTGCCTCCCTTGTAAAATATTAATTACCCATTTGGTGTGGATTAATTTTGGGCACTCTGTTCTGTTTCATTAATCTATATGCCTCGTCTCATGCCAGTACCAGGCTGTTTTCATTACAATGGCTTTGTAGTATATTTTGATACCAGGTATTGATATCTCCAATTTTGTTCTTCTTTCTCAAGATTGCCAAGGCTATTTGGGGTCTTTTTATGTTCCACATAAATTTTTGGAATATTTGTTCTGTATCTGTGAAATTTGTCATTGATATTTTAATAGAAATTAGGTTGAATCTATAGATTGCTTTGGGTAGTATGGACATTTTAATTATGTTAATTCTTCCAATCCAAACATGGTATATGCGTCAACTTATTTGTATCTTTCAGAATTATTTTCTTCAATGTCCTAGAGTTTTCTGAGTACAGGTTTTTTACCTCCTTGGTTAAATTCATTCCTAAGTACCTAATTATATTTTGTTGCAATAGTTAATGGGATTGTTTTCTTAGTTTCTCTTTCTGATAGTTCATCATTGCTGTATAGAAATGCCACTGATTTCTCTTTTCTAAGAACACATCAATTTATAAAGAATCATCCATAGTTTCATTTTTTTACATGTATCTGTCCAATTTTCCCAACATCATTTATGGAAGAAACTGTCTTCACTCCATTATATGCTCTCGCCTCCTTTATCAAATATTAATTGAGCATAATGGCTTGGGTTGATTTCGGTGTTCTCTGTTCTGTTCCTTTGGTCTATATGGCTGTTTTGAGAACAGTGGCTTTGTAATATAGCTTAATATCTGGTATTGTGATCCCTCTAACTTAGTTCTTCTTTCTCAGGATTGCTGCAGCTATTCGGGGTCTTTTTTTATTCCATGTGATTTTGGGGGGAGTTTGTTCCAGGACTATGAAATATGCCATTGGTATTTTAAAGGAGATTGCATTGAATCTATAGATTGCTTTGGGTAGTATGGACATTTTAATAATGTTGATTCTTTCAATCCATGAGCACGGTATGTTCTTCCATTTGTTTATGTATTCCTCTATCTCTTTTTTCAATGTCCTGTAGCTTTCTGAGTATAGGTCTTTTGCCTCCTTCATTAAGTTTATTCCTAGGTATCTTAATTTTTTTATTACAATGGTAAATTGGGTTGTTTTTTTTAGACCACCAACTTACAACATTCACAAAAATAAACTAAAAATGGATAAAGGACTTAAACATAAGACAGGAAACCAAAAAATGTTAGAAGAATCCATAGGCAGCAAAATATTAGACATATGTTGTACCAATATCTTTACCGACACAGCTCCTAGGGCAATGGAAACTAAGGAGAAAATAAACAAATGGGACTACATCAAAATTAAAAGCTTCTGCACAGCAAAAGAAACCATTAACAAAACAACAAGAAAGCCCACTACATGGGAGAACATATTTGCCAATGTTATTTCTGATAAGAGTTTAATCTCCAAAATTTATAGGGGTCTCGTACAACTCAACAAAAGGAAGATAACCAATCCAATCCAAAAATGGGCAAAGGACCTAAATAGACCCCTTTTGAAAGAGGACATACAGAAGCCTAAGAGACATATGAAAACATGCTAAAAGTCACTAATCATCTGAGAAATGCAAATCAAAACAACAATGAGGTACCATCTCACACCTGTCATAATGGCTATCATCAACAAATCAACAAATGACAAGTGCTGGCAAGGGTGTGGAGAAAAAGGAACCATCGTGCACTGCTGGTGGGAATGCAGACTGGTGCAGCCACTATGGAAGACAGTATGGAGTTTCCTCAAAAAATTAAAAATGGAACTCCCATTTGACCCAGTAATTCCACTTCTAGGAATATATCCCAAGAAACCAGAAACACCAATCAGAAAGGATATATGCACCCCTATGTTCATAGCAGCACAATTCACCATAGCTAAGATTTGGAAACAGCCTAGGTGCCCATCATCAGATGAATAAATTACAAAACAGCGGTACATCTACACAATGGAATACTATGCTGCTGTAAAAAAAGAAAGAACTCTTACCATTTGCAACAGCATGGATTGACCTGGAGAGCATTATGCTAAGCAAAATAAGCCAGTCGTAGAAAGACAAATATAACATGATCTCACTCATTTTTGGAATATAATGAACAACATAAACTGATGAATCAAAATAGATCCAGAGACACAGAAGCATCAAACAGACCATCCAACCTCAGAGGGAAGGCGAAGGTAGGGGGTGAGAGATCAACCAAAGTACTTGTATGCATGCATATAAGCATAACCCGTGGACACAGATGGTAGGGGGGTGAGGGCATGTGCTGGGCAGGTGGGAACAAACAGGGAGAGGTCAAGGGGGGAAAAAGGAGACATATGTAATACTTTAAATAATAAAAAATTTTTAAAAAAAGAATCATCATAAAGTTTTTAAATTTACCACCCCAATATAAACAAATTTCTTTTCCTTGGGCAATAAATCATATAACCACTTTCCAAAACAATTATTTTCTAAAATCAGGAAGGAAAGGGGAACAAATCAACCCACAATGAATAGTTGGAGGGAGGAAGACATACAAAAACAAAGCATTTACTGGAATCTACATTTTAAACTTTGCATATTTTAGAGAATGTATTCCTTCTGAGCCTAATACAAATCTGAAACCAGCCATGAGTTATGATAAAACCCCAGGAATTGCAGGCTGCTTCTTCGAAGAGCATGGCAACAGGATGTGAGATCTGTGGTCCCTCCAGCGAGTGACTGAGCACTTCTCCAGGCTTATTGTTAAAAGTCCTAGAAAATTCTAGGACTACTATTTCTTTAAAAGTCCTTTGCAGCTGGGCCCTGACCAAGGTTAAAAGAATGCTCGAGTATAAAATGGAGTTTAAGTCTCCCTTTCACAATGAGAGTTCACAAGCCACTTGAGTAAAGAGAAGGGGTGGAAAAGCTTCTTTTTGTCCATCCTCTCTTCCAATTAAATTATAAGAGGAGATTTTTGCTTCCATTGTTTTGTTTTGGCCCCTGGCCCTACCTCAGGCCATGCAGGTGAAGTGGCCCTGGGAAAAGACAGAACACTTTCTGTGCCTAATTGCAAAGTGAACCCACACACCCACTCCTTCTACCAGCATTGGAAGGCTAACTAGTCTAGCATAGGCCAGCTTCTTACTTCCCAGTGGTATTCCTTAAATTTTATAGAAAGAAAAAAACAAACAAAAAACCACAATATCCCCAGAATAAACTGAAGAGCAATTGTAACCTTTGGAAGAGCAGTCTAAAATCCATGGTATTTCTAAGAGCTCACAATTATCCCAAAAGGGAAGAACAAACAGATAAAATGATGAATAATCTAAAACAAAATTGTATTTTACTAAAACATGTGTTCTAGTAATAGAGAAACAGAAGCTGGTTATTTCTCTTGCAGATGCTCATTGTAAAATTAAAATTTGCATTCCTTGATAATCCAAAAAGAAAACTGTAATAGTGTCCTATTGTTACTGTGACAAATTGCCACAAATATAGTGACTTAGAACAACACCAATGTATTCTCTTACAGTTCTGGAGAGAAGTCTAAAATTTATTTTTTTAAACATTTTTATTGATTTCAGAGAAGAAGGGAGAGGGAAAGAGAAATGGAAACATCAATAATGAGAGATAATCATTGATCAGCTGCCTCCTGCACACCCCCTACTGGGGATCGAGCCTGCAACCTTGAAGGGGAATCAAAAGGGACCCTTCAACCTCAGAGTGACGCTCTATCCACTGAACCAAACCAGCTAGGGCCAGAAGTCTGAAATTTAAAAATCAAGGCATTGGCAGGACCGTGTTCCTGCTGGAGACTTTAGGAAAGAATCGGTTTCCCTATATTTTCCAGCTTCTAGAGTCTGCCTGCTTTCCTTGGCTCATGGTCACTTCTGTCTTAAAAGCACCTCACTCCAAACTCTGGTCCCATCTTCACATCTTTTTCTCTCTGACTATACTACCTCCCTCTTATGGGAACTGTGGTGATCACACTGGACTCACCTAGATAGTCCAATATATTCTTCTTATCTCAAGAGCGTTAAATTAGTCACATCTGCAAAGTCCCTTTTGCCATGTAAAATAACAGTCACAGGATCCAGGAGCTAGGAACTGACTTTCTTTGAGGGTAATTATTCAGGCTTTCATACCAACCAATTTCAATCTATGACCAAGCACATATACAGAGAATCCTTACAATGTACAAGCAATCAAGATATGGCTTAAAGATCTATATTTTGGATTAACATTCTAAAACTTCAAAAAAGCAAATTAAATGACACTAAATTGCAAGGTAACATGCAGCTGAACTGCAGATTACTGTCATTTTTTTTCTAAAAAACAATTCAAAGAATATTTATTTCTTCTTCTCATACATTCTGTTAGGTATAGAGAAATAGATTGGGAAATATAAGAAAAAAGTGTCATCTAAGCTGATGATTTGTATGTGGAAAAAATATCTTCAGTATGACCTAAACCAAAAAGAAAGAAAAACAAGAAAGGAAGAAAAGAAAGTAAAACTTTCTGAAAGACGGATGAAACATTTCACACTACAAAGTGAAACCCATTCTTTTTTACAGAATTGAATTCTCATATCTTTATGTCCTGGGTATTTCTTTTTCTAAACACACTGTTGTAGTAGATATTAGCTCAGGAAACATTAAGCAAATTCCAGTAGATTAGCAAAGGTGATTTAGATATATTATGTTGATTTAGATATCAATGTGCTATGAGAGATTACCTCCACTGATCACAGCAGCTGAGAACACTGAGGATTAATCAGCTAATGTTTGCAGTTCTTGGGGGGGAAAGAAGTAGTAGATAGAAACTAAGAATTATAAAGAGAACAAAAGAAGCATTAGTCAGAGAGGTAGAAATAAGTAAACATCATAAATTAGGTTAAAGGCAGTACTCTACATCTTCCTTTTCCTCCCACCTTGAAAAAACCTTAAACAGAAGCTTAAGACACTCTGTGTACACTCAGACAAACTCATTTAATACCTTTATTCTATATTAACTTTAATACTTTATTCATCATTAAATAAAATCAGTCCCTACCGTCTTTAAAGTCAGAGAAACCCTGTTTAAAATGTTTGGCCTAATCCTTCTGAACTTATTCTGACCATTTGGAAGTCAGCGTATAATGGAAGGGGAAATAGGTGGAAAGGAGCCCAGGGTTGCAGGCCCTGCTCTTCTACAAACTGCTTCCATGACTTCAACCACACCTTCAGTCTCAATGTGTTTCAACAGCCTTACCTGTTAAAATTTTTAAATTAGTCAAAAATCATATTATTTAGTAAACCAGAAATTGAATATGCATTTTTCTCACTGTATAGTAAATAACTTCTCCCTTTATGTTGATTATACCACCTATACTACAAAAAGAGTTGGAACATGGTAAAAAGAATAAAAAAGGGAATTCACTTTTAAGAAAATATACTTCACTGGGTTGTGTAAAAAAATAAAAGCAATGTCAACATAAACATACTAGGTCTCATTAATATGTTATCTAATATAGAGCCACTAGGGCAAATCAGGCCCACCGCCCATTTTTATAAATAAAGTTTTATTGGAACACAGCCATGTCCATTTATTTACATATTGTCTATGATTAATTACAGGCTATAGTGACAGAGTTGAGTAGTTGTGACAGAGATCCTATGACCTGCAAACCCTAAAATATTTACTGTCAGTCCATAAATAGAAGTGTCCTGACCCCTATCTATAACATAAAGCAATACAGAACCAGTGATAAATTCTAGATTACACATTAAAATCAAATAAAATGTTATGAAACACAGTTTAACTGATTAATTTTTCACATGTTCTAGAAAAAAAGTAATGTCTTGTTAGCAATTAGTTTGCAATATTTTTGTTGTTGTTGGTTTTCTTTTCTGGGATAGTAGCTAATTTGCTGTAGCTTTTATTATTGTTTGGTTGAGTAAGGATAGGCAACATTATGCAGCAGTAATAAAGAATCCTTCAAATCTTCATGACTTTTAACAATAAAGGCTCATTTCTTATATCGCCTGTGTCAACTGGGGACTCCATGCGCACGTGACCTCAATCTGGGAACCAAGCTGACAGAGACTATTCCATGAGGAGAAGTGCCCATCAGTGTGACAGGGGGAAAGAGAATATAGCATATAGCACATTGTCTTTTAAAAACTTCCACCCAGAAAGGACACATCCCCTGGAATCACATTTCTGTCCTCAAAGCAAGAGATCATGTCTAATTTAAGGGGAGTGGGGTGGTGCAATTCTACCACAATCCCAGAAGCAGGAAAGCTAGAATATCTGAGATAGGCTCATATAACAGTCACGGTAACTGCCAAACACAATCCGAGAGATGGAGCTAACTGCCTCCTGCCTGTGGAGACTCTGCATCAAATACAGCACTGCAATTCCACTGATTTACAGAAGTCTCGATTCTATGGCTCTAAATTCATAAAGTATTGGGAAAAGTGCTAAGCAATTTGTGAAAATCCTATGACAAAAGTTTCTTTAGAGTGTGAGAAAATATTTAACTAAACTGTTACTTTTAGTTTTATGAACTCTTGGACATTTCCAAACTCCATTTATTTATATTCAAAATAGTTCCTTGGTCCTTCTCAATATTTAAAAATAGCAGTTGAAGTTCAGCTGTGAGTTCTCTTAATGTTTAGAAATTTACTCGTCACATTGGGTAAAATGTGCTTTTTTTAAAAAAAGTGTTTTCCTACTATTAAAAAGATTATTGAAATCATTGTCTTTTTCAGTTTCTAAAATTATGTTCCTGTATTTTTTTTAAAGAAAGTAAACATGTTCCTGTATTTTTTAAAGAAAGTAAACAATAAAAATAGAACTAAAAAAATGTGCTGCATTATTTTCATTTAAAAACTATCAAAAGAGAATGAACTTGGTTTTATTTAACATATTGCATTTACATATTAGCTACTAACCATCATTTTACTTTATTGAAACAGTCAAACATAATAAAAGCATTTGTGCTAAGACTTCCTTTTGAAAGTTACATCATTAAATATCCTACTGACTAATAAAACACCCAATGAATACTATGTATCAAAACAAGATATCAAAATTATAAACCATTTTTACTTTTAAAAAGGAGGATTTTTGTTTAAAGTTAGCCAGATGAGATGATAGAATCCATAGCAAATCCCTTTATATTTAATGAACACTCTTAAACTTTTGCTACAACACAATTAATGTTTAGCATGTAGGCATGATGATATTCTATATCATCAGTACACAGTGTTTTTTTTACAATAATGGCTTAAGGAAAAAAGTGTATTTATAAAATATATACCGCTTTCTTGGTCAAATATAAGTTGATTCTATTAATGAAATATTATTTTCAGTCTAGGTGTCTTCACTATTGATAAAATAGACTGTCGATGGGCTCCTCTAGCTGGAGGGACCATATGCATAAGAAAGTGCTTGCAGTGAAGATGACATATGTCATACCATGTGCCAAATACCATTCCAGATCTGGAAGTGACAATTTTCTCATATATACTGGCACTCAGAGCTCTCTTGCTTTGGATTTAATTTTTCTCCATAAGAGCTCAAGTGACATAATGTGTGTTTCTGAAAAGCTTGGTAGGAGGTTTTCTGGCAATTAGCTGTATTACATATTATATTTCTTATCTGATACTAGAGGCCCAGTGCACGAATTCTTGCACCGGTGGTGTCCCTCAGCCTGGCCTGCAGGATCAGGCTGAAACAAGCTCTCCAACATCCCCTGAGGGTTCCTGGATTTCAAAAGGGCACAGGCCAGGCCGAGGGACCCCACGGGTGCACGATTAGAGCCAGGGAGGGACGCAGGAGGTTGGCCAGCCGGGGAGGGACCGCGGGGGAGCTCCAGGGCATGTCCGGCCCATCTTGTTCAGTCCCAATCGGCCAGACCCCAGCAGCAAGCTAACCTACAGGTTGAAGGTCTGCCCCCTGGTGGTCAGTGCATGTCATAGCGAGCAGTTGAGTGGCCTTAGCTTATCATTAGCATATTATGCTTTGATTGGTTGAATGGCCGACTGGATGACCGGATACTTAGCATATTAGGATTTTATTATATAGGATGCTTTAATGAATATGCTTTGTGAACTCTTTCCATTGTAGCTTTCAAATGTCAGACAGGAGCTTGAATCATCTATAGTCTTCATGTTTCTAAGGAACAAGCAACCATACCCTTGTACACACAAAACATATAAGAGCTTTGCTTCTTTATCTATGAAACTAAGTTTCTCTGGGAAACAGGAATGATTCAACTATGCTATGTACCTTAGCATTCTAGTCAATTCACAAAAAGTCAATATGCTGAATGGCTGATTGCTATATTTACTAATGCATTTGTCAAAATAATTGCTTTTTAAAAACAACTATTTGTATAACATAGTAACTTATAATAGGATGAGATGACTTCTGACATCTTGAGGATTTCTGAAAACTTTCAGTTGACTGATTTTTATTTCAGAATTACACATGGAAACTTTTTGGTTTAAGCTGATGTCTTCTAATTCTCTTCTATGTCATTTCTGCTTTTCAGAAATTTGAAAATTCTTTTACAAATTTTTAAAGTAGTATATCAATATTAGTATGTGATCTCTAGCAATTAGTAGCTAAAATTTAACAGTAATAGTTGTTCTTATCTGTGCCTCATAATTTGAATGAGGCACAGATAAGAACAACTATTACTGTTAAATTTTAGCTACTAATTGCTAGAGATTACCCATCTTTTACCATTTTAAGGTTTTAGTATTTTTAAGATATAACCAAATGTATGCTTTTTATTACTCTTTTTCACTTAAACTTACTGTCTTGTCACTGCTATAAGTAGTAGTAATACCTTTCATGCACTTTCACTTCCTTCTTATTACTTTGAATGATTTACAGGTTTTGTTCTGAAAATCTTTTCAACCCATTACCAGGTCAACAAATTCCACTTGTTAGAAACCAAAATTTGTGCCAATTGATTATTTTTCCCATTTCTTATTTCTACTACATGTGTTTAAAAGTTATTTACTTTCTATTTTTTAAATTCTAGGTTCATTTAATATTGCTATGTCAATTACTTAAATGAGCACATAAGTCTTAATTTGTATTTCTAGCAATAAGTTTTTAAGTTTCAATGTGATTATTTTTACCCAGAGTACATGGCAGGCACTATCCATCCTAATCTGTTTCATTTGGAGACTACCCACTGGTGTGAACTACATGCACACACTTTCAAATTATCCATGGACTTACCATCAAAGTAAGAACCATCTAATTTACTTACAATAAAAAGCAAGAACCATATACCAGTAAGTTATTATTACCTATGCTAAAGATAGACCCACAGTACATTTCTAATAAACACTAGTTGACTGATTAACATCTATATATCCTGATCAACTACCATCAGTAAAGACCCACAAATCAAACTCCTCAAGCAGCACAATTTAAATAATGGGCAAAAGCCTAGAAGCTCCCAAGCAACAAATGTTTAATTTTAGGAGCTGCTTTCTTGCTAGGAAAGGCAGCCAAAGCTCAGTCACTTCTCCGCACTCAGAGCCCAGCTAGGATGGAAGAATGGAAGACCAAACATTGGGCACCCAGACACCACCGTGCCATCCCAGAGGCGACTGAACTGACAGCTCAGTGTAGGAAGAATCTGCAGCAGATTGTCCTGAATTTAAATCAACTGGCTTCATGAGGAGTGGGAACAGCACGTGCTCACACATGAGCATGCCAGCACAACAAGCTGCAGAGCTTAGGGAATGATGGTGAACAGACCCAGTCACATCCTCTTCCCTTAGTCAAGGTGGGCGGACCACTTCGTTTTCATGTACCTTGTTAGGTAACTGTGTATGGTTTACATAATAACACAAGCCAACTCGTAAGCCACCTCAAAGCCTCCTGGGAGTAAGACTGGCCCCAACTTTATCTTGCCTTTTTTTTTTGTCTTATCCATTTTTTTACTTATGATAATCAGAATACTCAAAGATTTCCTATTTCTCTAGAGAATTATGGTGATTCGCCCCTCCCCAATAGAGATAACTCCTGCCTATATATACCAGCAAGAAACAAATGACTGGGAATGCATAGGGTAGCCCTTCCTGCAAGGGAAAGTTTACAGTGGGAAGCATGTTCATCTTTCCTCCTGTGGTAAATTCAGTCTCTGGCGTCCAAATGGCATTACCCATGCATGTCACCCTAACTCACACATAGTGGGATAATCAGAGCTGGGCGCAGCTGATGACAGCTCAGATGAAGAAGGAAGCTTACTTGGAATAGGCAACACTACCCATCCTTTTCCTGGTTTCATGTGTTATATGGTTCATTGAAAGTGGAGGGGCCATGAGTCTTGTTCAATCAGGATATTGATCCGGGAATGGATCCTCTGTTAATGTTGGCCCTTGCCCTGTCTTCTCTAATGGAACTAATGTGGCTCAAGTTGAAATTCTTGATATGATAGAAGTAGAAAAATTCAGGTTACTCAGCTGCAAAACTAGGGGAGCTCCATGTGGGACAGAAGTTGACAGCTCTCTAGAATATCATTGTCTCAACCCAAATAAAAAATTAGGTGAAGGGAGTGGTGGTCTATGCAGCCTGGCTTGATCTACTCTTCTTAACTGCATCAGAGTGAAGAAGAGTAGCATAATGTAAACTGGTATCCTTTCCCAACCCGAAGAAGCTCAGGATGCAGGAAAAAGCAAAATTGGAGCTGCACCTGCCCAGGTGGGAGAGGCCACTCGGGAAATGAAAGCAATCTATGAAACAGGCGCTGCCATAACTGACTCAGACACTCATTGTTACTGTTTGATTATATAAATGTCTGCAACTAATATAATACTGGATATCATCTATAATTGAAAAAAATATTTTTTAAAAAATGCAATATTACACGGGCTAGATTTTGTTTACTTAATTGTTAAAAGGATTGGATGAGGTTTTGTGGAAAACACTTCCCTATTGTTATATAAAGAAATGAGCTGAAGGCAGAGGTGGGATAAAGCGTGGTCCAGTTCTGAGTGCAGTTATCAGAAATGGGTGGTTGGGTATCTGGTTTCATTAGGAGGACGAGTCCATCTTAGGGAAAGTTGGAATGGTGACCTTAAACATTAAATCTCAGATAGCGCTAAGCAGCTCATCAGGCACGTGTGTGAAAGACCCCAGGGAAAAGCCTTTCATCCTCGAGGGGTGTAAAGAAAAATTTCCACTTAGTTCCAGGGGAAGTTAAATTAGAGGGAGCACGGGGGAAGTGGCATATCAGAAATTATCGACTGCAAGAGCAGTGCAAATTTACAGTTAAAGGAGCCAATGAATCACAAAGACTTCACACCGGGCTATTTTTATTCTAAAGAGGCAGCGCAACCTCTTTCCACTGTCCTGGTCAGAACCTTACTATTGACACTCCTAGAGGGTACTGAAATGAAATAGAAACCAGGAAATGTGCCTTTCAGCCCCCTGGCACAAGTGGCAAGAAAGTTTAATTTTGCAGAAGTTATTATATGACTAATAATGCATTAGGGACACAGGAGAAACGGGGCCTGATTACACAAAGAGACAGGTACAGGGATGTTCACTGAAACATTGTCTATACTAATTCAGAACTAGAAAGTCTCCATCAACTGGCTAAATACATTATACAAATATTCAATAGTGCATGACATAGGAGTTAAAATACATAAATTTGAGCCATGTGTTCCATATCTTAATATAGAGCCAAAAAAGGAGTTATGGAATAGTACTTCATAAAATGCCACTTGAGTAAAATGTGGTTTTATTTATGGATCCATGCATTTGACAATGATAAAACCCATCCATTTAGGATCATGCTTACCTTGGAGGAAGCCAGGAGCTGAATGGGAAGAGAGAAAAGGGGGTACATAGGTGACTTCAATTGTTCTGCAGTGTTTTATTCCCTCAAAAAATAACTAAAGTAGGTTTGGGCAAATGTCAAGATTTGACTGAACTTGTGGTGAGAAGATATTTACTACTATTTTCTATACTGTTCTGCATGCTCAAAAAGTGCTGTTTAAAAATACCAGAACAGTCATGGGTTAGGGAGAGAGGAAAAGTTGTAGTGAAGATACCAACATATTTTAAAGATGGGGCAGGAAGCAGAATAAAGTTATTGATAATGGTTGAAAAGTACTGCTTCTGGGCTTAGCAATTAAACCTATTTTTTTTAAAAAAAAAGATGTCACTTTTCAAAGAATAAAATGGAAGAATTGCACTGTAGTAACAAAAATTCATACTATTCTTTTTAGTATTACATCATGAAATGCACTATAAAATAAGAAAGGAAAACAAAGATCAACCAAAAAATATGTCGTAAATGGCATCATTTTTTACAAAGCAATCAAATCAGGAAGGCATGTACAAGTTAGGAGATGCCCCACAGGCAGAAATTGATTGGAGAGGGAACTGAGAATGGAGAGCATGTACCAGAATTACTAGAACATGCATGTGTGAAGTTAGTGGATTTGGAGGAAAGTTTATAGGCCACCAAGATACTTTAGGAAAACAGCAAACAAAAAAGAAAGCAAACAAAAGTGTAGAAGATTTGCATTTTTGCAAACAAGAACATGAGAAGAGATGCAAAAGTAGGACAGGACTGGAAAAGTTTAACCAACTCTGGTTCCAGGTTCCCTACAGGAGGTCCTGCTCCTACCACCCTCTGGTTTGCCTTGGCTTCTCCCCTTTTCCATGGCATTTTACTGAGAAACCATCTGAAAGGCACTAACTCAAGGGGCGAAAGCACTGCTCTGATTGGTGCCACGTCGTTGGAAGGTTAGAGAAACCGTTAGCAGGAATTTGTGATGAAACAGAAGGTCATAGGGAGCAGACAGAAGAGGAATTGGGGCCCCAATGACGGTGCAGGTCACCCATTCTGCAATCAGCATCGCTGCTGGGAAGACCCTTGGCAGGACGATCATCTGCATGGATTCCTGACAGAACCGAGGCTGAACGCCAGCCTTTCCACAAGGACTCACACTAGTGCACTCGTGCACACATGCACACTCAGCACACATGGTTCGAGGAGGAGGCTGACGAGAAACACAGAAATCATACTAATTTCTAAGGAAGGGCCTCACATCAGTTCCCCTCGTCACCTTCTCTAGCTACTTGGAACCCATTTATTTCCCAAGTAGCAGAAAAGTCAAGTGTGAGACAAGTCGCCGATGTCCATCACAGCTCCACCGCTGTGTGACCACAAAGCCCAGAAAGGCTGAGGACTTGGTCAAACTCCACAATTAATGTGGGTCTCTTGTTTGCATTTGTATGCGTGTGTGCATGTGTGTGTGTGATAATGTAAAATAACACTGATTTTTTTTTTCTGCCACAAATTGATGAGTAACTAATTGTCCCCTTCATTTGTAGTCAATTGAACTAACTAAACAAAACAGGTTTTATGGTTTTGTCCATTTGTTTATTGGACTGACAAAGAGCCTCTGGGTATATTTTGCATTTTTTGCTTTAATAAAACAAATGCCATGACGCTGCAAAAAGCAAGAGATTTCCTATAACTAAAATTTCATATTGAGTATAATTTGAAAATTAAAGAAGCTTTCCTGAAAATGGTCATAATGTTTTCATTGCATTCAGCCCAGCTCATAATAAGCTCACGTGGCAAAGGCCAAAGGAATTGGGATTGAACAAAATGAAATGCTGGCTCTACTCTTTGAACAAGATACATGTTCTTTAAAAGAATAGGATATTTAGTCAGACACTCTGGTAACAAAAAGCTATGCTGCTTTAGCATGTATTTACTAGTGATCCTCAATGCTGCCTATACATGCAAGTCACTGACAGGGCTTTTCAGATATTCTGATGCCAGGGCACCAGCCCCAACCAAATAAAGCAGTATCTCTGCGGGTGGGAGCTAGGCATCTGCAAATTTTAAAAACTCTCTAGATGATTCTAATATGCAGTCAGGGTTAAAGCCGACTGATTTAGACATTGCTGTCCCAATTAATATTTAAACAGTCACAGCCCGTTGGCTCCACTAATCCAGCTGCATTACCACGGGCATATAAAAGATTATTTTTTAAATGCCATATGAAAAGGAAGATCAATGGGCTCTTGAGGTACAAGTTACTCTGTAATCCTTCTGACACACCGTCCCTCCTGGTAGTCCTTCTGTGTTTTCATTCATCGCCTGTGCCTCTGTAGGACTGAAAGCGTTAATTAATCCTTTTTCACAGACTCCAGTGCAAACCTTAATATTGAATAATCCACTGAGTTGTGTGTTTAAGATCTTTGCTTCATTAAGTCACCAGATATTCCTGGCAGCAGAAGAGCGGCAAGATGTCAACCTAAGGTTTGCTGAGCCAGAAGAATTAGCTTTTACCGTATCTCTGAAGATGAATGTGCTCTTAGAGCATGTCCATTAGCCCCAATATTCTAATGAATGTATGGCTTGACAGACACAATAATTGGCATAGTTCAGAGTGTAAGAGAATCAATTTGATGAATCAGAATGAGGTCAAGTGGAAGAAGAAACAAGGATTTCGTTTGCACATATTTCTAACCATAGCAACAAGAAAGATTAAATAGTAAAAAAACAAGATTAGGTAGACTTTGATAATCCATCACTGTGGGGCCCCCTCATCTCATTAACACTAATCAATAGAAAGATGGCTTCACTATAAAACAGGGGCACTTGAGTTCCATAGAAGTCACTGCGTATCCTAGCAATGTCTTTTTCTCTTTCCAAATCTGGAATCTTATCTATTTTAGCTAATCTCAGGAATTTCTGGCCTTATCTCCTGATTACTACCCAATGAGATAGCTCACTTAGGCTAGCCTAGGATTTTATTTCCCCCTGGGTTCACCACCAACATTTTTCTCTTAAAACATCAGCCCTGACCTTAAATGTATCAAGGCTCTCTCTGTTGGCTCTGGCACCGATTGTAGCACTCAGGTATAATTCTTCTGATTGAAATATGTTTTGCTTCTACTCTTCAGTGAAACAATAAAAGCAGATTGCAGAGCAAGCCCTTTTATTCCTACTAAAAGAACCTGCTGTGAACTACCATAGAGAAATACAAAAGTAAATTGCTTCAAACTAACATGAGACCTGCTCACTCATGCTGGGTCCTACTATAAGGGACTTCCCTATGTCTCCGAAATAACAAAGGGGAGTCTAATTCTTAACCAAGCTTGACATGTGTCTGAGACAAGATGTTAGTCATGCTTGGCTTCAACTCAGCAATCTCTTGTTTAATTTAACTCAGTGACTTTGGGTAGTGAAGGAGGAACTGACCCTAAACCTGAGTTAGACAAAGGAATCTAAATCTCTTTTGGGTTCTGACCTCACCATAATGAAGAGAAACAAACCAAACTAGGATAATGTGACATCTTTCCTTAATAGAATCACAGATTTAAAGGTTTTTAAAAATGGAATGGGTTATGATAAGCTATTTGGGATTTTTTAAGTGGTTTTGATATTTGGTAACTATTACAGGTCCTTTTTATAAAAATTTGATATATATATTTTTTTTAGAAAGAGGAAGAGATAGAGAGAAACATGGATGTGAGAGAGAAACATCGATCAGCTGCCTCCCGTACACACCCTGACAGAGGGGATTGAACCCACCACCTTTTGGTGTACGGGACAATACTCCCACCAACTGAGCAACTGAGCCACACCAGCCAGGGAGCATGTCTTATTTTTAATAAATTCAAAATAGATTTAGCTTGAAAATATGTGCAGATAGAAATTTTACATATATGCTACTGACAGACAAACCTAGCAGGCAAAACTACTGGGTTATACTGCTGGGCCAGCTAAAATGATGCAGATTATATCTGACCTTTAGTTACTCACATTTTTATTTTTCAATTCATGTTTTATGTGACTACTATGTTCTCAGCATTATAAGACATGCAGAAGAATTATATTACCACGTCTACTTCAGGGAGCTTAACTCCTTGCTGGGAAGTTCAGGCAAGTTATGAACCATCAATGGGCAAAGTACACCAGGCTATGTTTCAGGGAATTGTGAAATACGGATTCTCTTCTGTATTTCAGCAATTTTCTACTTACTGGAGTTCAGTGACAATTTCACATTGCCCTTCTTTGGGGCCTGGTTCTCATACCCTTGGGAAAATTTTCTGTAAATTCTTCTTCATTTTATGTCAGATGAACTTGATCCAACTCAATCCAATATTCTCTGCTGGCTTTCACAAATTGTTGACCCCAATCACAGTGAGAAATGTATTTTAAATCATGTTGCCAAACATACTATAGTCATAAAACTGATAGATAATTTTAATGAAACTGTTATAAATTTTACAATGTATAACGCCCTCTGATACCTCCTATTTGACTCAATTCTACTACATTTCCTTTTTAAAAAACCGCTGATCATGACCCATTGAACTGATTATATGAGCCACTAATGGTCGTCCTGCTACAGGTTGAACACCACCTGAGACTAGGTCTTTCCTTTGAATAGGTCATGGATTTAAAGGTCGCACTCTCCTTAAAGAAATTACTACTGGTTTTCTGACAGGGTCTGTAAAAATATGAGTTGGATTCATAAGCACCTGTGAACACAGGCCATAGTTATTTGCTTGAATCATCTTAAAACCACATGCATCCTATACTTTCAGCTTGAGTGGGTCAGAAATCTGTTTTCCCAACCTCACTACTTTCTGGGCACTACTTCTAACTTCTAATATTAACACTGAAGTTTCATTAGGCAAAATATATTTTGATATCTGGTTTCCACAACAGCCTCAGTATTGTTACTTAGGGTCAACTTAAAAAAACAAACAACAACAACAACAAAAAATAGTGCCCCTGGTTTTCTGTTCCTTTCCTTGTGAGTCAGCACAAACTCAAAATCAGACCATCTTCAAGGTAGGAAGATCTTTAAAACATTTGGCCTTAGGATCCTAAATTTCTATGTATCAAATTGAAAATAAAATTAGGGAGATAGAAGGTAAAGATAAAACAATCTGTTTTGATTCTGAAAATTGAATACATACTCAAATGTGTAACATTCACAATGAGAAGGATATCAAATTACTTTCAGTTCAAGGACAGTAGAAATTCATTGTCAAAAAATAGAAGTAAGTTATATTCTGTGTTCTTATAGGAAAGATACATCGTATCATTATTTACACAGGGGATAGATCTAGATTTGCAATAATTTAGTTATAGTCTTACATCCAAGGTGGAAAATGTGAGGAAGGCTAGTATTCATTCAATAATTATTTATTGAGTACTCACTACATAGCAAACACTATCATAAGCTCTGAGGAAGCAGATGAGCAAGTCAAGCATGGCCCTCAAGCATGAAGACTTGTATTTTATCAGGCCAAGATGGCCAAAACACAACAAAATTAAATAAAGGAGATGAATGTTAAATAGTGTGAGTGCATGCAGAGAATTAAAAGAGGTGATATGATGGATGGTTTTATGTGGCTGCTTCCAATGGATTGGTTGCCAAGAGCCTATCTGTAGATGGGACAATGTGACCAACAGCTGGGTAGCTGTAAGGGGCAGTCCTTAATGACCAGAGGAGAGCATTGCCCAGCAAGAACAGGCCTTCGGAGGCGCTGGGAGAAAGCTGGTGATCCCGGAGTGTGGTGACAAGAGGGAGAGCAGTGCAAGATGAGATCAAGGAGGAGTCAGGGACAAAATTATGTTTGAATTTTATTTTAAATACTAGAGGCCTGATGCACGAAAATTCATGCAAGAGTAGGCCTTCCTTCCCCCAGCTGCCAGCACTGGCTTCCCTGCGACACCCAGGACCTGGGCTGCCTCCCTCCTCTGGCCGCCCGCAGGCACCCGGGATCTGGGCTGGCTTCCCTCAGGCCCTGGCTTGGTCAGGAAGGATGTCCGGAAGATGTCCAGTCTAATTAGCATATTACCCTTTTATTATTATAGATTATGAAAAACCTTTATTGTATTTCAGGCAAATCTGGCCCAGGCTTTCAAAAGACCATTCTGAGTGTCAAGTGAATCGTGAACCTCAGGGAAGCAAGAGTGGCAGGAGAGAGACCAATGAGAAAGCTACTTTGGTAGCCAAAGGAGATGACATTAAGTTAGACTAGAGTGACAGTGGCAAGAGCTTTATTACTTGGTGATAATAGATGATGTAGCTGGTCACAGGGTGAGGTAAAATTATGCCATATAAAATGTGATGTGTGCAGCACATCCTTGTATAAATGCACCAAGAATAAAGCAGAAAATGCACACAGGGAAAGAAATTTCACATCTCACTCCTATATACACTTTCAAGATGCAAACCATTAAAATTTAGACATAGTCTCCACACTGAAATTCTCAGAAACCACCACCATTCTCAGGATCCTTATTAAAATAGGGCATCATATATAATGTCATTTAAGGTAAGACTATTCCATGAAAGAGCCTTGGTTCCATAAAGAATGCAACTCACCACATTAGAATAGAGATTAAAATGCTATAATGAACCTGGAAATGCTAAGAGAAAAATAGCAAATAATAATATCCAAGAAAGGTTTTTGGAAAGTCAAGAAAAAGAGGAGAGAGACAGCAAAAATTTTAAAAATGTATCCAAATGCTCTGATCATACCTCTTCACAGCCGATACACAGCAAATAAATCTGTCTTCTACAACTCAGGATGCAACTGTGTGTAAAAGGCCCTGAGATCATCTAACCCTCAAAAATATTCAGGGACTGAATTGAATTGGACTGAATTTTACACTTAAAAAATCTTGATCTCATCTTACCTTACTAAGAGCTTCGTTGGCTATTTCAATTCCATACTAATCACAAAATTTAACACATTAAAATACTATGTAATTTCAAAAGTGCCTTAGAGTATGTATCTGCCATCCACTTCACTCTATGGATTTATCCTCTGGAATTTATGTTTGTGAACACCTTTTGTTACTCAATGTGTTGAGATATACCTTCTTGTTAAAAATTAAAATACATTCAGAATTAAATTTTTGCAGTTGGACGATTTAAAGTAACTTTAGGTTACTTTAGAGACCATTACTTCGGTTATATTTAAGTTTCATTACTGAGTTAAATAAATCATCTCAATTCCCTCCTCTTGTAGACTCACAATTTTATCGTCTGAAACTGCTCTTCCTCAAGGCATATACTTCATTTTGCCCTTACTTTGGCTGGCTGCCTTTTACTTTCATAGTAACAGGAATTAATTTTAATCAGAATTTCTCCTCTATAGGTTTCCATAACATCAACATTGTAGGAATGTAGCTTTTTATTCAAAAAAAAATGTAGTTAAGGTTCCTTAGGCCATGATGTACATAATTTCCTTAAAATAGGCTTTTATAAAAGGCAAAATATTCTGTCTTTTTTTTTTTTCAGAACTCACTTGATCGAATTGTACAAATACTTTCAGGTCTAACACCATTGATATAACCACATATTTCTTTTCAACTTTAGCCTGAGTTGTTGCTCTTATCTGGTTCCTATAATGAATATCAAAACTGTTGAAGAAAATCTCCCTGTGACACCAAGAGCAACGTCTGCTTTTTCTCAATTCTGCTGCAATTATCTCAATCAGTGTCTCGGGAATTAAGCACACTAGTAGCAGTTCTCTATCCATGTCATTATTCTTGGGGGGAAAATTTCCCCACCTGTTCTTTATGATTGAATCTTCAAAAGGTAAAATTAAGTAAGACACGGATGATCTTATATGTACAATTTAAATTAAAGGGGATTAGAGACCTAAATTATCCAATTAAGTGCTTAATTATTCACTTTCAACTAAGGATGTGGCAAAAGAAGAAGGAGAGGGAAAGGGGAAACTCCTATAAATAAAATACAGTTTTTAATAGCTTGGAAGAATAGTTTCAAAAATAAATCCAAAATTTGTAATTATGTCTATACCTTGCCAGGAGTATAATCCCAAACAAAAATTTTGGAAAAGGGGTTTCCTAGCTGTACCATGGCCCTTCTCTCCTATTTCATGGTAAACAGAACCTTATCATCTTTGCATAGCTGGCCAGGGGGAGGCAACGAACAACAATAAAATAAAACAAACAAAATGAATAAACTTTAAACTTTTGGGGTGCTATAGTTTTCAAAGTTAGAATGCATTATGAAGATTTAGTAGGGTTTTTGTTTTTGTTTTAATTAAAGAAAAGTATTTGCTTCTGCTGTCTAAGGAAAGTTAATTAATTCCTATCAGGGAGTAGTCACTCACTTGACTCCTTCCTTCCCCTTACAGATGGTGAAGGAGGAAAAATTGCTAAGAGCCAGAGCAGACAGGCTATTGTCAAGCAGAGGGTATGAGCAAGTTTTCCATAAACAGGACTAAGCACGAAAGGACACAGAATGCTCTTTTTAATAAAGTGGAAGAGATTTGGGGGGATGAGGCAGTGTTTCCTGGGGCCAGGAGAAAGGAGAGAGATTGGGTGAGAGACAAATATCTTCGGGGACTGGAGACTTCAGAGGAAACTTACCCTCTAGAGCAGCGGTTCTCAACCTGTGGGTCGCGACCCCTTTGGGAGTCAAACAACCTTTCACAGGGGTCGCCTAAGACCATTGGAAAACACATATATAATTACGTATTGTTTTTGTGATTAATCACTATGCTTTAATTATGTTCAATTTGTAACAATGAAATTGGGGGTCACCACAACATGAGGAACTGTATTAAAGGGTCGCGGCATTAGGAAGGTTGAGAACCACTGCTCTAGAGAATAAATGAATTGTATAATAATTTAAGCTGTTTGTGTTACAATGCCTCCACAGTTCACTATATATGTGAACTTGTTTACCGGGGTATGTGGGGAGGGAATCAAGGAAAATAAACCTTGTCACATCAGGACACCAAGGCATACAAGAGGACAGCACCCTGGGAATAGTGAAATGACGCATGAAGCTGATGGTTGCAATTGACCAGTTGAAGCCAGAGATGACTTAAAAAACATCAGCCACTCCTCAGACTCTCCAGAGACCTGAAAAGGATACTAGCATCCAAGGACATATGGCTTGGAGTTAATCAAGCCAATTCCACTTGAGTCTATATTTTAGAAGGGAAGGAGGAAGGGAGACCTCACTAAAATTTGGATTATATTTGTCTCTACCATTTTTACTAGTAGATAATGTTAGTCCCCTTTACAAAATATGACCTTTTGGGCACAACCATCTCATGAATCCCTCATATAGCATCGGCCCAGAAGTTGAGTAACCTGATCTTCGCTAGTTGGCCCCCCTTTATAAAGGACTATTTAGGCAGATATCATAATTATGATTTTTAAATTGTTTTCCATATGCTATTAATGCATACCTATTTCCACAAATTCACTAGTTTCATAAAAAATAATCTGTTTCTCCCATTTGAATTTTCTCCTTTTTCAGTAAGTACTGCATTGAGTTTTAAAAGTAGGTTAAATACAAAGTTAGCCTTTTCATTCAGCCTGTCGTTTCAATAACAGAGTTGGAATGACAATGGTGCATTTCTGCTGAGCTACATTCCTTCCCACTTGGCCCCACGATTTCACACACTACAGATGAACAAGCCCTTTAACAGGCAATCAAAACAGCAGCGTTTTTTGGTTTGGAGTATTTTTTTTTTGTTTTCTGTTTTGGTTCGGTTTCGGGGGAAGCAAGGGGATACTCCTATTTCTACTTTTTGTGTTACATCTATGTCTGAGAGAATCCCTGGTCATTCAGCTCTTTCAGCTTTTACTCAAAGTCCTTCTTTCTCACACGCCCACCCAAGCTCCTTACACACACTCTTCACCGGATAAGGAACCCACGGGAAGGAGTCCACAGGGGTCTAGACTGGAAAACAAATCATCAAAAAAGAGCAAGGCTCCATGCTGGACTCAAATTCCCTACTTCCTTCCGAAGATTAAGTCTTTGTGATTTGGTCAAGCTTGGCTGCCTCCCTTCTTCTTTCCTCAGCAGGCATTTTCTCCCAGGAAACTTCCTCTGTCCTTCATGCAATGAGTAGGCAGTGCCCGACAGGGTGACACATATGCCCACACATGTCTACATCCAAGGTGTTCAACTCAAGCAAAGCCCTAGCTGTAACAGTGCATATAGTACTGTCATCAGGCAGATCATCAAAACCATTAGCTCCAACCCTTTCTAACTTGGAAAAATTGGGTAATAGACCAACTCTTTGTTCACCAAACTCTTTATTAACTCCAATTCTTTTTAAACAATTACTGTTCAAATATTTAATTCTATTTTAAAAAAATACTAAACTAGAAAACTCCCAAGTGAACATAGTCAATGGAAACTCTGGAATATACTCAGAAAAACAACTATTCAGATGATCTTGCAGGTAAGTGCCTTTATAAGAGCTGATACTTATTATGCAACTTTAGGGAAAAAATACAATAAAAACCAATTATGAGATACCTTCCTATATTACTAATTCAATTATACTGTGGGACAAAATTGGATTTCAGTGTTAAAATGAAATATACTTTATTTCTCCTTCAATAATATAGAAAGTATATCAAGTTATTTTCCTTGGTAAAAGTGACTTAATGGTGATGGATCACAGATGACTACCTTAAAATTAATTCCTGATATACTGCATTATTTTTAAATATGTGAAATAACAGCAAAACCCTATTTTTGTATTGAAAAACTCATATTTTCTATTACTCTATTAATGTGCAGAGCAAGAGCAGTTCATGTATTATAATTACATCTTTTTCTCCCTCGATTCAGCAGAGGATATGCTAAATTTCAGAAGCTCAAACAGAAAAACCTTTGAATAGGTTTAGAGCTGCAAAGATAAAATGCAGAGGTGAATATACAAAGAGGTAATGCTCGGGGTCGTTGCTGGGTTTTGTCTCCTGGGAGTCACTTCCGATGGCACCAGAAAGATTTGTATAAAGCCACTGTACATTGCACACAACAGCAGGGTGGCTGCCTATGATCATGGAATCTTGGAGACAGGGTGCTTCCAAGGTTCAAAGAAATCAGAAAGAGTACTGTACAATAGCTTCTTCTCCAAAAAAGAATGCTCTGCTATATATAAATGTGGGCTGAAGAGAGAAATGGCATCTTAGCAATTGTATGAAACTGGAAAGTATTTAGTAAACTGAGCCCGGGTTCTTGCCAGGGTCAGCTAATGTGACTCCAAAAAGCCATTCTGCTCAGTTAAACATGCATGAATAACTTATATTTTGTGTAAATGTACTTCACAGCATGATTCGAGTTCTTTCAAGGAGATACTTTATTGAATAGGTTTTTCAACTTCACATGTTCACATTCTTGAAAAACTAATGGATCCTTCATTAAAGAGATCACAGCTTTTCAGGTGTCATGCTTGAAGACACACAATGAATTGGTCATTAAGGGAATTCAGCCACGCAGAAAGGACAGGGGAACAACTAGTCGACTCTTCTAATGACTCAAACATTGTTGGCAGGGATGCTTTCCCTTACAGGCTGGTTTATAGTTGCAGAACAAGCATTAATTTTTTCAGGCATAACAACCAGGTGAAAGACAACCACCTCTGGAGCAAGTACCTGCCTTCTGGAAAAACATTTCATGTACTGGTGTTATTCATCAATATAGATCTATTCACACATTATTTCTGTCCCATCCTATTTCTTCTGGCCATAAAATGTTATACATCGTAGACATAAGTTGAAGCAATCATACTTAGGTAACTAATTACTTTTATATTATATCATATGCATTCAAAAGAGAAAACCTTTAAGATTATTACAATATTTTGAAATAAAGATGCATTTGCCTTTAAAGACAAGCATCACGTGATTTCACTTATTTGTGGAATCTAACGAACAAAATGAATTGACCAACAAAGTAAGACCCAAAGCAGGGAGGCATGGAATAGACACATACTGCTTTGTGGGGATGAGGGGAAGAGATAAACCAAAGAATGTATATACTTATATGCATAGCCCATGGACATGAGCAATAGGATGGTGAAGACCTGGGGGGGGGTAGGAGCTGGGAGAAGGGGAGTAAAAGTGGGGAGAGGAATGGGAGGCATCTGTAATACTATCAACAATAAAAATATATATTAAAAATAAAAAAGATGTATTTTGTGCTTTCTTAATTGCTTCAAGTGGATTTATTTGCCTTAGGCTGAGTCAGTTTTGATTTTCTTACTAGAAATGAAAGACACCTGACTTGCCTATTGTGTCTAGTTAGTCAGGCCTTACCCTGAAACTCTTTTTTTAAAATATATTTTATTGATTTTTTACAGAGAGGAAGGGAGAGAGACAGAGAGCCAGAAACATCGATGAGAGAGAAACATCGATCAGCTGCCTCCTGCACATCTCCTACTGGGGATGTGCCCACAACCCGGGACCTTTCAGTCCACAGGCCGACGCTCTATCCACTGAGCCAAACTGGTTTTGGCTACCCTGAAACTCTTAAGAAATGCAATCTCTATTTCTTCATCTGAGATTATATAAATATTTGAACTGAAGATTACTCTGTGTCTGGATGAATGGTAGGCAAGAATTAGGGAGGAAACCCAGTCTATGGCAGTAATTTCAAAATCCCCTTCTCTGCCCCTTTGCCACTGGTCTAGGGGAAAAGATTCTGGTAGAGGCTATTCTTTCAATGATAAACTGACAATTTGCTAAGCCTGAGGAAACACACTCTGGTAACTTCCCTATTAATTTTGAGATTTTTTTTTCACCTTCAAGGCCAAATGAGCTTTCAAGGAGGTCATAGGAACGTAAGAACATAAGAAATGCCATAATAGGTCAAGTTAATGAGCCAGTTAGTCTGATACGCTTTTTCTGAGAGTGGCAACAAGGTACATTTTGTGCATGTTGTCAATTCCAAAATATTTGAGGCTATGAGCAAGTGTGTTTCTTAGACCGGGTATCTATTTCAAATGTTCATGGTTTCCTTTATGATGTACAATGAATCTTCACCCATAAATTCATTTAAACCCATCTGATGATATTTTAATCATGTACTACTTTTCATATAATGAGCTCTATAAATCTGTTTCCTTTCATTTGACCTAACCTACCTGCTTCACATTTCCAAAGGTTTCCTGTTGAAATATGCTTAGAATTGGTAGACCAGTAACTGTGACTCTGCCTAAGTGAGGTCTCCATACTGAGTTGATTAAATGTTCAAATCCTTCCCAAACAGGTGGTTATCAATTACCCATCTACAACTCCTAGGATTTTTTGTCAGCATTATATTGCCCAGGGTCAATGCGTTCCTTCTTATGGTCTACTTAAATAATTCCTGTTGGTTAGCCTATTTCCTTCCTTTTACCAGGAAGAGAAAATTATCAGGATTCTCTCACACACAAAAAGTAAATAAATGAATAAGTATTGTTTCTCAGGGCTTAACAACAGGAACCTACACTCCAAGGAAGCAGGATATGCAGCCGACATGGGTCCATGAGCAGCTGGGCTTGTGAAGATGTATTTTACGACAACAACAAAAAAATAGCAATCCAAAAACTCATTGAAAAGTAATAATAAAGAACAAAACTTCATGTTTGTAATCTGTAACTGCTAGTTTTCTATTGGCAAAGCTATCTGTGAGATACAAAATTGACTGCCACCATGCAACCATGCAGCAGGGCTGAGCATGCTACAGGGTATGGATAGGATCTGTTCTTTCTTGGGACCACCTAAGGTCACTACCAGGGTAATATCTTCTTTTCACTAAGATTTTGTTTTCTTCTAAACTCACACAACACATGCACTTATTTAGTGAGTAATTAAAAAGAAAAAGGCAGACCAAATACACCCAAATCCTACCTTCATTTCTCAACCTGCCAAGTAATCCAATAAATTATTTACTTTGGGATTACTTGTGTTAAACAGCATTCTCTACATACTGTATAAGATGTCTTTGATTTCAAGCTTGTTTTAAATAAATAGTTCTATCAAAATAGAATGGCCTTAACTTTCAGCCCTGGGAATAAACAAATAGTCTCAATCAATGACACTGGGACCACCATTTAACATTTTTCAAGAGGCTAAGAAAAGAAATATTTTCATGCCTACAACATTAAGTCAGAAATAGCCTTTGGCACATATTTAACTTGGTCTTTTCAAAGGTTGTGGGAAAATATGGAGAAAAAAATATAAGCAAAATTAGCAAGGCTACCATGACAACAACCCAGTACTCAGAGGCAGAGCATAAACTCCAGAAATCTCAGAGGGAATGAAAGGAGGGTCCCTAGGACAGGCCATTAGGGAAGAAGCACCAAGCATAAAGAGAATTATTGCTAAATGGACAGATACTGGAACAGATATTTATTGTAATGGATTTCCTGTGGTGTGAAATCTTATCAAAAGGACACTGTTACTAAGAAGAAACCATTTGCTTGAAATTATGTGTTTTTTACTATATTGAACTCAATGTGGAAATATATGTCCCACATTTTTATTTCTGTGGGCTGTCATTTGCTTTTGTTTAATGGGCACGAGAAGCTGCATATTTGGAAGTAAGAAAAGAATATATGGAGACGTTTTTTAAATGAGTTTGCCAAAGTGGCTGAGTCAGGACTCAGGAGTGGACATCGAGACTCCCAGTGCTCTATCACAGCATGATTTTTTTATCTATTTAAATTTGAAGCTTTAGTTACTTACATTATTTCATTCAACCAAGAAATATTTACAGGCAATTACTGTTTACTGGTCTTCTACTGTTTGGAATACAGGATTTAGCAGGAAAGAACTCATACATTATCTACAGGAGCAAGGGATCAAGAAAAGAGAAATCAACAAGTAAACCAATATATAAACAAGGAAATGTCTAGACAAGAGAAGCAACAAATTCAAAGGCCTGAGTCAGTGAAGACTCAGGTATGTGTCAAGAACAAGAGGAGGCAAGTCTACCCAGGACAGAGTCAGCCAAAGGGAGTATACTAGGTGACAATATCTGAGGTAGGGCTCTGATCTTTGTAGGAGTGCAGTGGGAATTTTCCAGTCTTGTCCCACCCATCTATTTCTCATACATCTGTCCGAATGATCCAAAAACATCATCTCTCACCTGGATTGTTGCAGTACAGATAGATTCTATATTCACAATAAATATTGAAGATAAAACTGATAAGACGTGATGGCTTGGATGTGGGATACAAAGGAAAGGAAGCAGTAACAATTAGCTTCCTGACCCAAGACAGAGAGTGAATGGAAGTGCCATTTACTGACACAGGCAAGACAGAGAGCACAGATCTGAGGGAAAACGGGCTATGGACATTTATTAACTGCCTATTTTGGGACATCCGCTGGCCATCCAAATGTAACAATATGGTCAAGTAGACAATTAAATACACAGTTGGTACCACAACTCAGGGAAAAGGTCAGGGCTGGGATATAAATTTGGATGTCATCAACCTATAGATGACATAAAGCAATGAGCCCAAATGCAGTCACCGGGCATGCACAGAAGGGGCAGTTTGGTAATTAGAATGTCCAGTACCATGTAAGAGTCAAAGCACCCAATTTCATTCAAAAGACATAAATTATGGATTTATGAAAAAATGTATAGATAGAGGTCTAACCCAGCTGTGTGCAAACTACGGCCCGCAGGCCGGATCCAGCCCGTTTGAAATGAATAAAACTAAAAAAAAAAAGACCGTACCCTTTTATGTAATGATGTTTACTTTGAATTTATATTAGTTCACACAAACACTCCATCCATGCTTTTGTTCCGGCCCTCCGGTCCAGTTTAAGAACCCATTGTGGCCCTCGAGTCAAAAAGTTTGCCCACCCCTGGAACCTCAAATCCAATACTGCCCGTAGAATTAATATCCTGTGAATTCCCTGGGCAACACAGAAATGTTGGGGAAAATGAAGTGAGTTCATGCTCTCTCACTCTCCTCCCCTCCCATCGAGGACTGCTCTTACTTATCTTTTCTGGGTTAGAAGGGAAGGAGGGGGGAGACAAGAACGGAGATAAGGAGCACAGGAAAGGGCTTATATGACTGACACTGTTGGAAGCTGGATTTGTGCTCTTTGGCTCAGTGGAGGTTTAGCTGTCTCTTCTGTGGGACTTTTTCCTTATTGATTCACGACACTTGCGGCCTCTCACATGCATGTGCCTGACCAGATGAATGTGCTCTCTTCTAACGGTTCCTTAATCTCTCATCTGGCCATCTCCAGGTTCTTCTCTCCGTTGAAGCCTTTTCAATCCTCTGCAGATGATCATATTAGGTCAAATCAACAGTGACCCCAGAGCAGCCTTTTCTCACTCATGGCCCTCAACAAACTCACTGAAAACACTCCTGCATTCTTTGCCCAAACAGACCCTGGGAACATAGTTAGACCTTCAGCAGCAGCAGCTACTTTTCTTCACTTGGTTTTCTGAACCATCATTGTCTCCCCATTAAATTTTTCAGTGTGGGGTTGCACATCTGGATTTGTTAAGACACCCATCGTGCTCTCCATGTGGTCTCTTTGAAGGTCTTCTCACACACCTGAGATGAGAGGAAACAGAGGAAGGAAGAAGGCTCATCTCACATGGGCTGCTCTCTTCAAAGAAATCTCCAAACTCTGCTTTTTAATCTGACCTTTTTATATTCATAATGTGAGTGCAGAATGTAAGAGTCATGCAACCACTTTTTCTAAAACTCCTTTGGAAATTCTGCACGTGGTTTAGCACCTACTCTGAAATTCAGCATCTATTTTATTGCAGGGCTCAGTTGAAATTGCAAATTTCAATATTATTGCAGTTTTAAAAAAATATATAGAACAATATAAAACAAGCTCACAGGTGAATAATCAAGAAGGAAAATAATACAAAATGATCCAAGAAAGAAAGGAGTAATTCCTGGCGTAGGAGAAGAGATGGAATCAAGAGTTCTGGAGGAGGGAAGTGATGATGTGTATGTCCAGTATGACAGTAAGCAATGTTCCCAGTGGAAATTTATAAAAATTTAAATATGTAATTTTATCTTATTTTTTATAATTATGAAGCAAATACTGATGCTATGTCCATGAACACTGGTTATAAGTAATATTTTACCATCTATGACAACACTAGAATAACAAAAGTTTCTAAATTTAAAAAAAATAGTATAAGCATTTAATTTAATATTTTAGAACAACTTTATTATGCTTCCTTTTATTGATAAATATTTAAAAGCTTCAAAAATTCTACCAAGCTATATCAGAAAAACAAAACTGATATAGAACAATTCTTTACCTGAAATTTTAAAATAAAAAATAAAAACTTTGAAAAACTGCAGTGTTTTTCATAGTTTTGGTAAAAAAAAAGATCGAAACTGAACTGAAGACAGGTCATTTATGGTCATTGATATGTCTGTAGGGAAAATAATCTGTTTGATCATGGTGTTTACCTGAGCCCTTGCTGAAAGCACTACAAAATGTATAGTATGTGGACAATATATCTTTCTAAAATTGAGGGGTGGGTGGGAATCTGATTTCTTAAGTATTTTGGCCTCATGAGTTTTTGGATGGGAGATTGTAAACCTTTAATACAGAGTAAAATGTAATATTTTTGTGAATTTAAGACAATTTAAGCATTTAAGGAAATCTAGATTTATGGAATTCAGTATAAAACAGAGACCCTGCCTTGGAGAAATAGCACAAAGATATTTTTGTGACCTTGTCTTACCTGTATAACCAATAGCATGCAAAGACTCCAAGGAGTGAATTAGAGCAAAATATAGTGCACTCTTTCCAAGAAAGCTGAGCTTTTCTGCTAGCTTCCTTATTTTATCTGGCTTACAACATTAAGCATGTTAATAACCAGGGCACTTTTGGAAGTCATTTGACCAAGCCAGCCTTCAGATCCCTGGTATTCAAGCAAAACTCCATAGTAAACCTATTGCAGTAATTCGGAATATGCATTACAAATACAAAGGAAATCAACATTTAATCTATCTCTAAAAGTCATATCTTAAAATCGTTGGGGGGGAAAAGATAAATTTTATGGTGCATAAGCTTATCTTCATGGGATTTTTGGCAGACCATCAAAATACCTTTTGATACCTCAAATCTGTTTTAATCTTTGAAAAGTTCTACACTTGACCAAAAAGGTTTTCAAAAGCAATGGTGCCGAAACTTGTTGTGTGGTCAACCATTGCGTTTGGAGTCCTGCATCACTCACTGGGTTATAGCCTAAGAAAAACAATGCATTCTACACCCTGTGAATCATGACTGCACAAATGTCTGCTATCTTGTGTGTTAAATCTGACTCACAATTAAAGAGAGTAAACACAGACATGTGTAAATACTAGATAATATTTTTCAACCTGAAATGCTCAAACAAAAATCTTTGAAAACCTTTTAAAGACAAATAACCTATTAAAGGAGCTGAAAAAATGTACACATTGCAACTCAGCGCTGCTTATTGATTCCTTTGGAAGGTTGATGGTGGTAAACAGGATTAAGAAATGTTCAATAATAGCCCTAGCCAGTTTTGCTCAGTGGTTAGAGTGTCACTCTGTAGACTGAAGAGTCTCAGGTTTGATTTCTAGTCCAGGGCACATACCTGGGTTGCAGGTTCAATCCCCGGTCCCAGGCCCTAATGGGGGAGGGCATGTCGAGGAGGTAACCAATCAATGTGTTTCTCTCACATTAATGTTTCTCTCTGTTTGTCTCTCCCCCTTCCTTCCACTCTCTCTAAAAATTAATGAAAAAAATATCTTCGGGTAAGAATTTTTTCAAGTCCAATAATAAAAATGCAGTACTTTTGCTTGGAAATTGATATAATTTCTAAATTTGTTAGAACTCATGTCAAAGCATCAAGCTTAATAGATGGCTATAACACAAGTGCTAATTATATTCCCATAAAACAGGGTCAGAGAGAGAGCTCTCAGTGAGAATATTCCCATGATGCCTATATCTCTACAGTGTCCAAAAATATTATTATAAGGTGGTTGATATTCATTTAGGTTTGTCAACTTTCTTGTCTGCATGAATTTCTAGAATTATCATTATAAAGGAAAAGAAGATGGAAGAGAAAGAGAAGAGATCATTATGAAGAAAGTAAATTGTCCATAAACCTTTCCCACTCACATGCCCTAATCACCAATGTAAACACTAATGACAGCTTTATCCCAAGATGCTGGGATTTTTTTTTCTGTTTGTTCCCTCATCTCACATTCTATTTTTCTTAGATGTGTTGTAGTTTACTCTAAAATGTAAACTTTTAGACTCTACACCTTCCTGAGCATAAGCATTTCATCCTGTTTTTTGAATTTCTGGTATTCAGAATAAAAGTAAATACCCAAAGAGGCTTAGGAAGTGATTTCTTAAATATCCTTACTGAATTTGGTTAAACAAAAACTAAGAATTCATTAAATGAGAGGATGTATAATTGGCATTGAGTTTTAGACTTTCAAACTCAATCACTTTTTAAGTTTCTTCATTAAATTGTGCTGGGAAATTGGACAGGTTCAGGGAAAAAAAATGAAATGATGACCAATGTATACCTTACACAACAATAAACTTGAAATGGACAAAAGACTTACATATAAGTCATGAAACTATGAAAATCCTAGAAGAAAACGTAGCCAGCAAAATCTCAGACATCTCTCATACCAATATGTTTGCTGATACATCTCATAGGGCAAGGGAAACTAAGAAGAAAATAAACAAATGGGACTACATCAAAATAACAAGCTTTTGCTCAGCAAAAGAAACCATCAACAAAATGAAAAAAAAGCCCACTGTATGGGAGAACGTATTTGCCAATGATACATCTGATAAGGGGTTAATTTCCAAAATATGTAAGGAACTCATACAACTTAACAAAAGATAAGCAATCCAATTAAAAAAATAAGCAAAGGACCTAAATAGACACTTCTCCAAAGTGGACATCCAGAAGGCCAAGAGATATATGAAGGAATGCTCAAAGTCAGTAATCATCAGAGAGATGCAAATTAAAACTACAATGAGGTATCACCTCACACCTGTCAGAATGGCTATCTTCAACAAAACAAGAAAGACAAGAGCTGGTTAGGATGTGGAGAAAAGAGAACCCTAGTACACTGCTGGTGGCAATGCACACTGGTGCAGCCATTATGGAAAACAGTATGAAGTTTCCTCAAAAAATTAAAAATGGAACTGCCATTTGAGCCAGTGATCCCACTTCTAGGAATATATCCTAAGAAACCCAAAGCACCAATCAGAAAGAATGTATGCACCCCTGTGTTCATAGCAGCATAATTTACAATAGCTAAGATCTAGAAACAGCCCAAATGCCCATCAGATGAGTGGCTAAAAAGGCCGTGGTACATTTACCTGTCTCTCGGGTTTAGTATTTTACAATATTATTCCAAAATGTAACACTACACAGCTGTGAAAAAGAAAGATCTCTTACACTTTGAGACAGCATGGAGGGACTTGGAGAGTATTATGCTAAGCAAAATAAATCAATCAAAGATAAATATCACATGATCCCATTCATACGTGGAATCTAATGAACAAAAAAAAACTGAAGAACAAAATAGATCCAGAGACACAGAAGCATGGAATAGACTGTCAAATCTCAGAGGGAAGGTGGGGGTCTGTGGGTAGGTGGGGAAGATTAACCAGGGAACTTATATACATACTAGAGGCCTGGTGCACAAAATCCGTGCACATGTGGGGCCCTGCCCTCCAGCCCCCCAATATTCATGTATTTTTGTATATGTGTGTATGTATGCATATTTTGTATGTTTTTGTTAATCCTCACCTGAGGACATTTTTCACTGATTTTTAGAGTAGGAGGGAAGGTGAGAGACAGAGAGAGAAACATTGATTGGGACAGACACATCAATTGGTTACCTCCTGCACATGCCCTGACTAGTTCGGGCCAAAACAGCACCACCAACAGCACCACCAACAGGGCTGACTGCTGGTGGCCCCTGGGCTCAGGCGTTGAGCATATGGCGATTTTCTGTTTCTGCTTCCACTTCAGTAGAGGTCCCACTTGTAGGAGCTGCTGATGTAGCGACCACTTTCTGTCTTGATCTTCTTGTCCTTCTGTCCTGACTGTTCCACAAACGGCTTCTTCTTCCGGTCCCACTTGAGCTGCTGTCGGCCCCTGGTCAGGTTCTGGGCCTCGTCCCCCATCAGGTCCAGGACAGCGCCAGCCACCTACTGCTCAAAGGCGCCCCTGTCCCCACCAACACCCAGGTCCCGTTCACTGTCTGAGTCCTTGGGCCGAGAGCGGACATAGAAATCCTGGTCCAGCGGCCAGGCCTTCTCCTTCCACCTCTTCGCTCCCCACTCAGGTCCTGGCTGCTGCTGTTTCAGGCCCACGACCTCTGTGAAGATGTCCTCCACGCTCTCTCCTACCACCCCCTCCTCCTCCTCTTTCCCAGACTGCTCCGCCTATGGCGATGGGCAGCTCAGGTATGGGCCAGCCAGGCCCTCCTGCTGCTCCTACCAGAAGCTGCCGCTTGGCCCGCATCACCTGGCTGCTCAGGTCCCGGCTGGAGGCATTGATCTCAAAGATGGTCGCCCGCGAGAGGTACTGCTTGATGCTGTCCACCAGCCTCGGCAGCTGCAGCTCCTCCTCCTCGAAGCTCGAATTGAAGAGGGGGTGCAGGCCCAGCCCGCAAGGTCCAGCTCCTTGGCCCACTTGATGGACTCTGGCGAGCGCACGTACTACTGCTGGGTGTTGTCCGCCACGCAACCCAGGCCCGCAGCTCCAGCGATGCCTCCAGGGTGCTCCCCAAGTCACAGTCCTCGTCATCCACCATGCTCTGTGGCACCCGGCCTAGCATGCCGTCCACGCTGACCACATCTGAGGGCTCCTCCTGGGGGGAGCAAGGGTAAGGGCACGGCCCAGGAAAGGTGCAGGTCCAGCAGGTAGGGGACCTCATCTGGGGCCGCCAAGGAGTAGACTGTGCTACTTGGGCCAGCCGGGGCCACATGACCCACGCGGTGCAGGAAGAGCTTGCCCTTGGTGGGGAAGCTGAAGTTGATGACATTGTCCAGCAGCAGGATGTCCAGGCCCCAGGCGGCCTGGTCAGTCATGATGAGGGTGGAACACTTGCCATGGGTGAACTTGGCCAGGTTGATCTTGCAGGTTGTCTGGTCCAGGGTGCTGTAAATGTGGGTGCAGCTCACCGCTGGAGCAGCCTCGGCTTGGAGACCAAGCGGCTAGGGGAAGGCAGATACTCAAAGCCTGAGCCTGGGGTGTGGGGGCTAACCAGGGGGGCCTCCGGCCAGGGGGAGGGGCTTATGGGGCAGATCTGGTGGTTGGCTGCCCCAGTGCGTGTCATAGCAACCAGTGTTTCCGCTGTTCAGTAAATTTTCATATTAGCCTTTTATTATCTAGGACTTGAGGCCCGGTGCATGAATTCATGCACCAGTGAGTCCCTCAGCCTGGCTTGTGGGATTGGGCCAAAACCAGCTCTCCAACATCCCCCGAGGGGGTCCCAGATTGCGAGAGGGCGCAGGCCAGGCTGAGGACCCCAAAGATGCATGATCAGGACCAGGGTCGCGGGAGGTTGGCCAGCTGGGGAGGGACCATAGGAGGGCTCCAGGGCGTGACTGGCATGTCTCGCTCAGTCCGGATGGGCCGGATCCCAGCAGCAAGCTCACCTACTGGTTGGAGCATCTGCCCATGGTGGTCAATGCACACCATAGCAAGCAGTTGAGTGGCCTTAGCATATCATTAGCATATTATGCTTTGATTGGTTGAACGATTGGACACTTAGCATATTAGGCTTTTATTATATAGGATAGGATATGCATAACTCCATGGACACAGACAATAGTGTGGTGAAGACCTGGGAGGGGCGGGTGCAGGGTGAAGGGGGTCAATGGGAAAAAGGGGGGGGGTTAACATCTATAATATTTTCAACAATAAAGATAAATTTTAAAAATTAAAATTAAAAAGGAATAAAATGGACAAATATACTAGAGTAACATGAAGACCAGCAGAAGCTACTATTCAGAGATTTATTTTTTTCTAGAAGATAAAATTTGCTTTTCTAGCTTCCCTTCCACTGCCTTAACAAAATAATAATATGATTTAAGATCATATACCCTTCAACTCAATTGTAGAAATTTCTGTTTTCATAAATCTGATGTTAGATGGAGCAGCCCAAGTTTACACTGGATATAATAAAGGATGGTGCCTGAGGTCAGAGCTATGTTTAGTTTAATTTCCCAACATTTTAAGTGAGAAATGCTACTTCAGTCAAATTCACTAATTTTGGTTTCTGCTATACAGTCCTTCTTTCATAACTAGTAATATTTTTAAAATAAAAAAGGCAGAACCAATGGAAATAATAAAAATATATCTTCCATGGTGATGCCCTTTTCTAGTTAACATGACTGAAAAGAAATTTGGAGCTGTTAGGAGGTACTACACTGTTTTCCAGTTCCCAGGGAATGGTAAGCAACCTTTCTCATATCCTTTTTCTGACTATAATGCCTTCCGATTCTATTTAGGAGTACGTCTAATTCATTTTTCCAGATTAGCAAGACTTGCTCTGAGTCATTTCCTATTTCCTCTCTTGCTGTGAGCAGAGACACATCGTTGTAGAAACCCATTGGCCCCAGTGATCATTTTCTTAGACAAAGAGTGCACAGGTCCAGCTCTGTGCAGCTCAAACAGAGGATGTCTGCTCCTGCCAGGAACAAGCCTTAGTAGAGTGAGCATAAACATACAGGGGAGATAATTCACTAACAAAAGAGAACACCTCCCAAGCATCAAAGTCCCTAAAAAACAAATGCAGTATTAATGAGACAGTCCTATTAGAAACTTTTTAAAATACTTTCTGATGATACTTGATAAAATAGAAGCCCAGTCTAGCTCTCTTTGTCTACTGTTTAAAAATCTTTATTGTTGAAAAAAGTCTGTCCTTTACTAAGAAATAATATAGAGTATATCCATTTCTTGACTTTACTACTCATTATACCTCCATTAAAGGTATTACATTCCACTTGTCATATGGGTCACTTTAATGCTAAAGTTTTGCTCATAAGAAAGTGTACATCCACGTTCCATCTTTTTAAATGCATACTAAATAAAAATTATTTTATTTTGGCTTATATTTCCCAAATCATTTAATGAAACCTACCTACAACCCAGGGTTATGCTAATCCCTTACCAAAAACACTCTCTTCATTGTAGCCATGACAGTGTTGTGGTTTCCAATTTTCTTTTTCTTTTTTTAATTTTTGAAATCCCTCATTGAATTGACTGACACCGATGGGGAAAATATGAATACATCAAGCGATTATTAAACATATTTAAAATGATGTGATTTTTGTTTTGTTGTTATGAAAATCTTTAATGTGCACTCAGTTCAGAAATGTAAAACTATACAGAGGGGGACAAAAGTAGGTTTACAGTTGTTCATATGGAAAATAACACAATAATAAATAATAATACAAGAATAAACTCTGTGTTTCCTGCACTCACAATTCTAAACCTACTTTTGCCCCACTCTATATGTATTTTCAAAAGAAATCGAAAGAGCACATATGGGAGGGAAGCTGTCTCTCAGGTTTGGTATTTTACAGTATCATTCCATCACAGACAATAGAAGCAATAGACATTGATCATCTTAAACTTCACACATACGAATAAAGCAAACCGTTAACCCAGTGATTTTCAACTGGGGCACCTCAAGAATTTTTAAAACATGCAATACTTATTTACTCAGGAGCACTGACCTCTTTTCCCTTAGCTTGTCAAAAAAAATAAAATAAAAAATTACAACAGCCAACACAATAGCTGTCCCATGTGAATGAATCAAACTTATACCTGATTTTTTTATCCAATCAGCAAATATTTTTTGGTGTGCCACAGAATTTTAGTTTATGTGCATGAGACTTTAAAAAGATTGAAAATCACTATAATTAACCTAATATAAATAGATATCTCATTGTCTCACATGGAATAACGTATGTATTGGCCTGGAACAGCTCAGCACTACATATACTTTCTGAAGAAACATACAGATGGGACAATGAAGTAGCCTGTAACTGCCAAAACTTCTCCCTTAATATTCCCTCTTCTATCCACCCAATTAAAAAAAAAAAAAAACAGTCCACAGAAACATAAAAGTGAAAGTTGTTTGTTTTGCAAACAAAGGTTCAGGATGTAGCCCCACACTCTCCTTTCCAATTGTGTTTCCAGTTATCACTCACAGTGGTGACCACAGTGACTGGCTTTAAGTGTTCACAAAGATCCCAATTCTCCTGCCAGCCCTGTGGGAGGGATGTACTTCCTGCCCACCTCGCTGAAGTCTGTCATGTCATCTGACTTGCTTTGGCCAATGAAAGGTGAGCAGAAAGAAAACGTGTCACTTCTCAAGAGGAGTTTTAAGATCTGCCTTCTCTTTCCCCTGGGAAGGTCATTTCCAGATGGAGCCACTCCTGAGCAACCACTGTAAAGAGTGCTCCCTCTGTCCATCCACAGTGAACGTATAGCCTGAGGGAGAAACCAACTTGTGTGGTGTTAATCCACTGAGATTTTAGGATTTTTTTTTAATTCAACCTAACTTAGTGTCCGCTAACAAACCATTTCACAGAGGAACATGGGAGGAGACAGCAAAGTTAGCCAACATAGTAACAGGTGCATTCAAAATAACATAAGTCAAGTACGCCTACAAATCTACAAAAGGCCACTAGTTCTTTCATTTTAAAATCCAAGCCCTATGTAGTTTAAAAGATGCACGGCCTTCCATTAAAAACAACAGCTATTTTTTAAGTTATATGAAGTTTTCAACAGTCATAGGGGTTTTGTCTACTGGGGTAGACAATTGTCCCATGTCAATGAATCAAACTTATACCTGATTTTTTAATAGTTAAAGTAGTAGTTAATAGTAATTGTAATAACAGTTATATTTACATAGTACCCTGAAACAGTTTAAATTCTTGTCTCATGTTAATTTCATTATGATTGAAGGAGGTCTGGTTAGGAGTTCCTCAGTTTTATTGTGCATGTTTTCTAGGAGAAATGACAATGCCTATGTCAACACTGATCAAAATGCACTTCAAAAAATAGCAGAGTAAGTAAAAATATTAGACTTAAATGCTTAAAAGAAAATTAAATACTATGTCTATCAAAGAGAGAAATGATTTTATTCTAGGTGCTCAAATGCATTATCTGTAAGGTAAAAATAAAACAGCTATGTGTTAGACTACTTGTCAGAATCCTAGCAATGTCTCACAGAAATCATTTGGAAGTTAAGGAGCATTAGCTCGAGATCTCAGTGTACACTCACAGAAGATGACAGCATTGCAAGTCCTGCGGAATGGTGTGGTCTCCCAGGAAAGTAAAATCACACAGAAAGTCACCAAAGCCTGTCTCCTATGAACCACGAGATATGACAGTGTCATGAGGTGACACTGAACATTCTACAAAGCTGGACAAATGTAATTAAGGGAGGAATGTGTGAAGTAGAGGAAATACTAGGACTCAGAGGCATCTAATACCATTTAAAAATTCAGTAGAGGAAATAATCATATATTCTTTTGGAAAATAATAGCCCTATATAAATGTGTGTGTGTGCCTGTGCTCTCTACACAACACTAGATCATTATTTAACAAGTACTAGAGGCCCGGTGCATGAATTCGTGCACCTGTAGGGTTCCTCAGCCTGGCCTCTGGAATCGGGCCAAAACAGGTTCTCTGACATCCCCCGAGGGTCCTGGATTGTGAGAGGGTGCAGGCCAGGCCAAGGGACCCCACTGGGGCACAATCGGGACCGGGGAGAGATACAGAAGGTTGGCCAGGAACTGTGGGAGGTCTCCAGGGCTTGTCTGGCCCATCTCGCTTAGTCCCCATCAGCTGGACCCCAGCATCAAGCTAACCTACTGGTCAGAGCATCTGCCCCCTGGTGGTCAATGCATGTCATAGCGACTGGTCAACCGGTCAACGGTCTGCTCCCTGGTGGTCAGTGCACATCATAGCAAGAGGTTGGGCAGCCTTAGCATATCATTAGCATATTATGCTTTGATCAATTGAATGGCTAACCGGTCGACTGGACACTTAGCATATTAGGCTTTTATTATATAGGATTTATCAAGAGCTTATTGTGTAAAAGTTCTCAGCATGGACAACACAGAGATGTTTGAAAAACACCCTGTGGTCTCCCAAACTTTACAACCTATGCCACACCAAGAATTCTAAGTCTCAGTGGCATAGTGCATCTCCACTAGAGCAGTTTGCACCCAGTCCACACTTTGATTATTATAAAGACTTAATACTTAGCTGAGCAAATAAACAATGGCTGAGAATGAATCCCCTAAGTTTATTTTTTATACACAAACTTCTGTTTCTGAAAGCTTGCCATTCCTCATTTGGGATATTCACAAAGCGCCTGCAATATAGGTTCCCTCTACCCCACAGCATGATGAATTTGTTACAGAAATATTGTAACAATTTTATAATAATCACGGTACTGCAATGTTAAGCATTAATCATAGACACAGCCAATAGTGTGGTGATTACCAGAGGGACAGGGGGATGAGGAGAAGTACAAGAGGGTATAGGGGGGAATAAATGGGGATGGAAAGAGACTTGACTTGAGGTGATAAACACACAATACAATATATAGGTTATGTATTACGGAATTGCACACTTGAAACCTATATAATTTTATTAACCAATGTTACCCAAATAAATTCAATTTTAAAAAAAGATATCATGGGCACAATTGGCAAAATCTGAAAACAACCTATAAATTGGATTTGTATTAATTGTGTTTATATTAATTTTGAGATTTTAAAAACTAAAAAATAAATATATGGTAGTCCCATCTATGATAAACATTAAAATTTTCTAGGTTAGTCTGTAAAGTGCAACTATATTCCAAATTCCCACACCCTTCAGAACTATTGCACATTTACTGGTAATAGTATATGCAGGTAAATAAAAAAAAATAATTATGATGCTTCCTTTATACTATCAGCTCTCATTTCAGTTGGAAATTTTTGGAATCTGAAGTCTTATCAAATCTCCATAAGGAAGAAAATGTCCATGCTAGAGGACGATGAACTTTAGAATGTTGGAGCATGTTAAATCCTTTTCTCTATCCGGTATCAACATTCTGTGCATTGTCATTCCTAGTTCTATGGCATGTGAATAATTTTAATTATCTTGTGACAAGACTATTGTAGTATATTGTGCTATACAACATCCAAAACATTAATGCTAATATGTGGTCACAGGCAAACCTTTACATGCCGTGCATTTGCACCAAATGCTAGTTAACATAACTGATAGGCACACACTTGGAAAGCCCAGTACTATAACCCTTTAAAGTAAACTGTCCATTGAAATTCTTAGCCTTTCAGCAGGTTCATTAAACCCTTTCAGATAATACTATCAGGTAGAAAGATGATCAATAAAATTAGAAAATAGAAATCCTTTTAGAATATTTTCCAAGTGTTGATATTAAAAAGAGACACACCGTAAGCATGTATTCAACTTGATTGTTCCTACTGTTAACTAGTCTGCACATGGTTTCAGCTGACTGTCCCATAACTAGATATGATATTTACCATGTCATCTTTATCACAGTAAATGCTAATTGCTGTGACAGATAGATCCCAACTTCTCTGTTTATACAAAGCTTATTGTGCAGCAGACTCATCCATGTGCTCTTGGTTGGGCAGCCTTCCACATGGTCAGTCAGGGCCCATGCTTCTTCCATCTTCTTTAAAGCTCTGCCCTCTTCTAGGTCCTGGGAGTCCCTGTCATTCAGCCCACTTGTTTCTTAACCACACCAGTCTGAAAGCCACATTTCTTCATATTTCATCTGTGAGAGCTGGTCACACAGCCCCACCTACGAGGGGAAAGGAGCTGGGAAATGCAGTCGCTGGCTGGACCACTACTCCCCAGCATCATCTCTACACTGAATGGGGCCATGGATTCTTCAGGTGTTTCTGCCAAACATGCCATTTGCATGTCTTCTCAATGTCCTTTGCCTTTAAAGATCTAAAATTAGTTAGAGGAGAGTCAAATCATCACACACTTCCACATGCAAGGAATAATTTTTGTGATTAAACATCGCTTATACATCTTCTATAACACTATAGTAGGCTTATATCAAATAGTGCTACTAATAATAATTTAAAATTTGGGTGAGAAAAATTTCAGCATATACAAAGAATATTCATGCTTACATATTCCAGTCTTCACTTCTCCTGGAAGTTTTAAGTTTATGATGAGATATAATCCCCCATTTTCTAAATAGAAAGCACAGAAATGTAAGTACTGCTGGGAGAGTCTTTAATGCATCAGGGCCTCAATTAGCATTTTGTAGGCTGAGGTCCAGTAATGATAATGACTTTGATTGCTTGCATTTTTTTCAGACCTTACCAAATTGTTGAGATTTATACTGACACACCCAGGCTCCACTGATCGAAACACTGTCAGTTGCTCGAATATGACTTCAAGAGGTGAAATCTAAATCTTACTTTTTTCCCACTCCTAGAGAAATTATTTGAGTCAAGAAAAGTAAGTGCTTATAACTTTGATTTCAAATAAATGAGTCAGTAAATATAAGGTTTGTGTAACTTATAAAAATAAAAATTACCTTGAAATTGTCCTAAACATCTTTTAAGTAAAGAAAAAAAAGAGGATCCCATTTAAGATGAGGCAGTAAACTCACAGAGGATAGTAAGGATATAATATGTTATTGGGCTTAAAAGAAATTATGCCGAACTTCAGCAATGAGATCAGAAGAGAAGAAAAAAGGCAAAAACATTGATGACCAGACTTACATGATCAATAAAAAATGTTCTAACTCCTGAAAGACAATTAATTGACACAGTACTAATTCTTTTTAAAGCATGGTAACGATGCAATGAAGTAAGGGGATATCTTCCATGAGTACTTTCAATTGACAGCTGGTATATGACATCAGGTAAGGATTCTAGGCCAACTCTAGGAATACTGAGGGGCAGGCAACATAAAATGAAGGGAATAGGAAACAAAACATTTTTCATTCTAGCATGAAGATTTATCTATAGTTCAGATGGGACTAAGATTTACCAGAAAACGGGGGTCAATGTTAAACTATAATCATGCCTCCTTCACAATGTCTGGAGATTATTTCTAGCCTTACTTAGAAAATCTGGAAAAAGGGTTTTCTATAGAAGAATGAAATTCTTCCTCCCCGGCCTGCTCTTTTCAGTGGGGCCACCCCAGGAACAAATCTCATGTAGTTCCTGGCTAGAGCGTGCACAACATGCATGGATTGGAATGAATTCTTTCAGCTTTAACATGGCATGAATTGGATGTCAAGATAACCCCTCTTTAACTGCACAGTTTGGCATGCATTTGTTTTTAATTTAAAATGAGTTAAAATTAATTTTGTCTTAAAATTTTCATGCCACTTTCTGGTATGATTGCAGCTACCCTGGAGGCCGATGAAACTGGAGTTGGGAATCACAGCTCTAGTCTTTAGAGAGAAGGAAGCAATCTCCATAATCTCCAAAATCATTTCACTAGTGGGTATATATGGTCTGAATTTTCAAATCTAGGGAGCTGACCATATGCTCCCTCTCCTGTGAAAGTACCAGTGGCAAATTGCCACATCTGACAGACACACAAAGAATTGGAGATGTATAGTAACAAGGAATTATAAATATGAATATAAGGGTACTTCATTATGCATATTACTTCATATAAATGTACCGTCTCTGTGTTAATTGCAAACCTTCCCCCCTCCCCCTAAAGTTACAGAGTATCCTATAAAGTTATGCTGTGTCCTATCTTGGAGTTACCAATAGGTCAGCCAGAAGCTGAGTGCAATCAGGAGGAAATAACTGAGAAAAGAAAAGTGCATTGCAAAATAGGTACTAGAATCTACTGGAAAGAGTTGCTCCACAATACAGTAGCATTACCTGTGATTTTTATTTTGTGGATTGTTAATAGAACATCAGGTTCCAGTGGTGGCAATATTCACTGGAGACCTAATTCATTCCCTAGGTTCAAATTAACAGCACAGTCTTACAGATTTCTAGAGAAAGATATATAACGCTGTCAAAATCACAGCATATTGTTAAATCATGTGTTAAAATAAGATCCAGAAGTCACAGTAAAATATTTTTAAACTGTAATTTGCTGTGGAAATATTATTTCTAAAAAACACACATTGTTTTCCAAAACAAAATATGCTCTCTATTTACCATTTTTTATTAAGCTGTTTTATAAGCATTTTTGCATGGAATTCAAGCAGCTTTCACACCTGATATGAAAGCTCATGGCATCCCTGGGAATTCAGGAAGGTGAAATTATATTCTTTTTACTCTTTTACTGCAGTGAGCAGATAGATGATGTGGGATATTCAAAGGCACAAGCAGAAAAGTGGCAGACCCAGGTATCAAACCTCTAACAACCAATTCTGTCATAGAATGGGGCTTTCAAGCATACATGTGGTCTAATGCATACTTTCACCTTTCAGCATGTCTAAAATATGCTTGGCCCAGGCAAACAGAACCCTAATTCATTCTTACATTTGCAAGGTAATAAGCCTAAAATGAATTAAAAGGCGTATCATGCCATGGCCTTGGGAAATAACATCCTCTCTCGTTGCCATTACAGAGAGAGGCGAAATCATATCAAAGTAAGCTAGACAGTTAAAAGGGAATAGGAAATAAAAAGGAAGTGGCCAAGCAATGCTGGTGGCAGCCGTCTGAAAGGGAACATCAGCTGGATCAAATAACAGAGCTTTCTTAGTTGATTCTAGAAAGCACAAACTAGAAAAAAAAGAAAAGAAAAGAAATTATGCACACACCATTATGATTATGCTAAATCTAAATACACATTCACACAGGTTTAGTTTTAGAAGGTGTAATGGTGAGCCTCTCACAGGCAGACCGGATTAACACCAAATCCAGTGTCTCTGAAGCCAGTCACTCACATGGCCTAGTTTGAGATGAGCTGAAAGCTCGCATCTCTCCATGGCTGCAATGGACCTGAAATCTCCCAGGAAAGCCATTTCTGAGGATTCAGACTCAAATGCAAAAACATAACAGGGAGGAATAATTTTCATTTCGATTTACCTAGTAATACAATAGTTTGTCAAGATCTCTGGGAAAGAATCTGGCATTATAAAAAGCACCGAAGGGGGAAAAGCAAGGAGAGGCCCAAAGAAATGTACAGTCCCCAGAAAGGGTGAGCCCTGCCACCAGGAATCTCAGCAAACTGTTCTATTTGGTTGAAAGATTATCACTTTACAAAGCCAGGAGAGCAGCCTGCTAGGTGGTATAAAAAATGAATTCTAAAGATCTCAAAGGGCTACCAGGCAACATGTTCAGTAGTGGTCTAACCATATGCAATTGGTTACCTGTCTAAAGTCTTTCAAAGAGTTCCTCCTTCCCCTGCACACTCCCTTGGCAAAGCCATTACACATCTGGAGCCACCAGACTTCATCCCCTATCTTTCTCCTCTGCACCATTCATCTTCTCTACACACATATACCCTACATTCCAGCAGCACAAAATTATATGGACATACCATACCATTTTCTTATCTCTGGAAACTTTCACCCATAGTGCCTTCAGCCTGGAATTCATGTGAAAATAAAATAATTTTAAAAACACACGCGTTGGCAGCTCATACTGAATGTTCAAGACTCAACTCAAAGCATTCCTCCAGAAAGCTACCACCCAGGCTAGGGAACGCTCCCATTTTATATGTCTCAAGTGCACCATATGCAAACAAATCCCAGTTAGAACTTTATTCTACAGAATACTTCAGAAAACTGAACAAAAACAACTGCATATCAGTTAAATTCTGATCGCTATACCAGTTGACTTGCACACCTCAAAATGCACAAAAAGAACCCAAGAAGGGTTCTGAAAAAAGCAAGGCAGCATCTCATAATTCAGATAATCAAAGTAAAAGAATTCAGCCTTGAAAACAGAATCCAAATGCTTGCAAAGAATTCATGTACAAGTGAGATCTTTTTTTGTTCTTAGTCTATTTCCCGAACGCTCCATCTTGAGTTGTTAAAGTAATAAAGCATAGGGCGCTTTTTAATCCTTCACATTCCGGCCCTAGTGACAAAAGAAAGGAAAAGAGAATGTGTGGCTTCAAGTTGGAAAAAAGATAAGGTTTTCCACCCATTGTGCAAAATTTTCTTCCCTAGCAGAGCATGTTTAGCCTACTATTTCATCAAAAAAAGGGAAGATATTAACTTGACCTTTGAAATAAAAGTATCTGCTTAAAGCTAAGCCTCTAACTTGAAAGTAAATAAACCAAGAGTCAAGCGTAAATAGCAATTCACTTTGAAAATAATTAGCTGGAACAGTTGGACTATCAAAGTGACAAATCAGAAAATATAAAATATTGTAAATTGCTTAATTCAGCTTTTGGTTCCCTTGTTATGTGTTTTTTACTTCAATTTATGTTCTATAATGTTAGCCTATTTTGTCTATACTTTGTGAATATCCTATGTACCTAGGAAAAGACTATATTTGGAGATTGGTGAATTGATAATTCATTCATTATAATTGATTCTGATATAGAGAACACTACAGAGAAGAAAAGCAGATATAAAATGATCTGGCTTTTATTTTTGACACTGAATTTGTGCACAATCATTTAACTAGATTGCTAATTAGCCCGTTTTCAAAGTATAGAATAGAGAGCTCATAATTATAACCAACCATTGAAATAAAATCATCGGGTGAAGGTGTAAGATGCATTACTGATAGTTGCAACATTTGAAATATACATGTAAAGTACTGTGTCTCTTATTGGACCTACTTTTTAAAGTATCGATGGATTCTTCTATGAAATAAAATATTTTCCCTCTTGACAGTAAATGGAACTGCCAATATGTATGAGAATTCAAAGATTCCTAAAATTTTTGTTATGAGAGCCACTGAGGAGAGTTAGCTATTGGATGACCTTCATACATTGGAGACTGAATATCTCTGCTTTTCAAGTGATTTCTGTATCTAAAGACACCATTCGAGTTGAAATTAATAGCCCGAACATAGGCATGATTTAATCAAAAGTCCTTGGTGCCTAGTCCAGTATTTCAACTTAAGAATTGAAATCCAGTTTCTGCATTTAAAAAATCAAATCCATTCTCTACAGAAATTTTTTTACAAAACATCTTGGCACCTGCAATACTGAAAATAGAGCCAGCCCTTTTTAAGAGAAAGTAACAGCAAATCGGGGATTTGTGTGATGGCAGTAAAATGCAGTTAAGTATGGTCATGCCAGGTTTTAGTCTAGAGACTGGTTTTTTATAGCATATTATAAACTCCTGAAACAAGAGGTTATTAGAGGATCAGTTCCCTAACTGTGTGGTTCTAGCAAGCTCTGCTCTGCTGCACGCTTTATTCTCCTGCTGAGAGCTCTGCCTTCTGAGGTGCACAGCACATCCATCAGCCCCTTTCAGCTGTTACGGCCCTTCATTTATTCCAGTGTTCACCTCGCCTTATTCCCTTGCCTCTGGCCCATGGACCTCAGAGATCTACAGTTCTCTTTGGCCTCTTAACAGGCATAATGGATCACCAGCTGAACCATCATCACACAGCCCTTCTTGCTAGAAAATTATTTCTTTCCTGCTTTAAATGTTCTTCCTTTTGCTTGGCAGATCCCTTTGCTGCTGTTCTTGCTGTGTAGTTGCCTATATGCAAAGTGCTCCAACTTGGTCAAAAAATGCTGACTTGTCTTTTGAAGTTGTCTCTTGGGCTTTGGCCCTTTGATCTTTTCCAGCTGGGAGCAGATACATATATCCTCCAACGTGAATATGCGTGCTCAAGAAAATTAAGTGTTTTTTATCATCAGGTCTCTATTACTTGTGCTCGTAATAGATTATTATTCAACTACTAGAGGCCCGATGCATGAAATCCGTGCAAGGGGCTCAGCCCTCACAGCCCCAGCTTCATCTGGAAGGTTGTCCGGAAGGACATCCGGAAGATCATTCGGCTGTCTGGTCTAATTAGCATATTACACTTTTATTATTATAGATTTAGGAACTGATCCCTATTTATCTTACTACTAGGGTCCTCTCATGTTGAAAGTACTTTCCTAAATACAGTATTCTGTTTTAGAAAAAAAGAAAGTTACTAAATTTTATTAATAACTAGAGAAAATAAAAGGTAGTGAAGTTCTCGAAAAGAGGTAATCTCAAACCCTTGAGATCATTAATAATGTTGCTGTACTAATGTCCATATCTGTTCCACATTATTTCATTAATTAGTGATGATCTGGCTGGTCTAATACCTCCTATAAGAATATATGTGTTAGTAGAACCATCACTGGGTTGGTAGTTGTAGGATCTGAATTCTAGTCTCTGATCTATGTTGCTTAACTGAAGGGCCTTGGGCAAGTGACCCAAATTCTTTAAGCCTGTCTCCATATCTGTATTAATTGTGGGTTGGAGTAGATCACTATGATCCATTCTAAGTCTAGTACTCAGAGAGGAACTTGAACCCAGCTCCTCCTTTTTTCATTGCCTGACTCTCTGTTCTTTCTTTTCCTTAATGAGAGAGAGAGAGAGAGAGAGAGAGAGAGAGAGAGAGAGAGAAAGATATCCCTGCTCTTTCCTTTCCATTTTGCACTTTTTTATGTCTTCCTTCTGTCTATTCACAGCCCCTCCCCACTGATTCAGTTACAGAACAGCCACTTAATTCTCAGATTTGAGGCCCTGTTGGCTCTCCACTCTGTCCCAAGTGAAGGTCTATTTGGTATTAAAATTAACCTTGTCTACAGAGTGGCCCCTGAGAATTAAGAAAGATCTCATGACAGAATAAAGATCCCAAGAATACCTTGACCATTCCTCAGTCTTGTCCCAATCCAGTATTATAAATTGGGAGAATAAAAAAAAAAGAATATTTAACCAATTCTTATTGCAAACATGGGAACAGTGTAATTAATCTCCAGGGGAAAATGGCTCTTCCATTTAAGAAAACAGCTTAGGGATTTTTTTGGATATGAAAGGTTAGCTCCTCTCACCTCCATATCGAAATGCTATTTTAAGTTTCTGCCCCTGAATGAGAAGGGATACCAGTCCCAGAATTTAAGGAAGAGGGGATCTGTAAAGCAGCTGGGGGAGGGGAGTGGAAGGATTTCTCAATAGCAATCAATTTTAAGAAATATCTAGACCTCATGCCGAATGCATCATATTGATTCATTTCTTCACCACCCCCATCTTCTCCTGCCCTATTCTAAAGCCGCTGCCCGTAGCAGGCTTGAAAAGAGGGGTAGTGCCTGTATGGAGTGAAATGGTAGGAAAGCACAGCCTCGGGAGATCAACAGTGACATTGGGAGTCAGGCTGCAGCATTCACCAATGCAGGAGAGGTGTGAGCTCTCCCAGCTTTGGGGTACAGACACCCTGACCACATCTAAACATATTGGGAAGCTTCAAGGTTCAAGGTCCCTATCAGTGCACAGCATGGAAGCTGAAATCACTTTATTTGTATATTAAAGCCACATGACCCCTGTAGTGTGAGGATGACAGGCCTTCAATGACCCATCCTGGTCACATTTCAGGAACCCTCCCAAGTGTCTTTCCCCAATACCTTGTTTTCTTCTATTTCCACCAAATATTGTTCCTCTGACCCCTCAAACGTCAACACATTCCCTGAGCAAAAGAGTGCAATATCCAGTGATCAAGAGAAGTTTTTCTAGCCTCTTGCTTGCTCATGTCCCTCTGCCTCTGGGGGTCTCTGGTCATCTCCCTTGCACTTCAGCGCTGCTACAGGAGAGGGGGTGGGGAGAAGGCAAGTGAGAGCCACAGTATTCTAGACCAGTTATGAAGAGGAGTGGGACCAGCTCTGGGTAAAAGGCAGGAGTTAGATGCAGGTTACAGTAATAAATTTTCTCTCTCAATACCCTCTGAAGACAACAAATTAGGACAAATCACTCTTTATCTCCTCCATCTTTCTCTCTTCCTTGCCTCTTTCTAGCTTTATATTACTCTTGTTCACACATACACACACAATTATACTAAACAAAAATATAAAATGAGAACATGGAAATTAGTCTTTATATGTTGCTTAATATTATATACCTTTTTTCATTCTTTTCAAAATAGAAAAAAACTTTTTGGTTTTTTTATTATGCTTATCAATGCTTACTATAAGTGAACTAGAAGCCTGGTGCACAAATTCGGGCATGGGTGGGGTCTGGCTGGCCCACCCCAATCAGGGCTGATTAGACCGGGCTGGCTGGGGGGAGAGGCCCTGGGCCATCGTTGGGCCGGCACCGCCCCCCGGTTGAACTCCCAGTTGAGGGGACAATTCGCATATTACCCTTTTATTATATAGGATTAGGAAATGTAAAAATGGATAAAGGAAAATGCAAGGTCTGCTACTAGTCAGAAAAAAATCGCTGTCTATATTTTAGAGCATAATCTTCCCAGGGTGTTTTTTTTTTTTTTTAAGTACAATTCTCATTTTTTTCTTCTAAATACTGGATATACTAATTCATAGTATTTCATTCATTTTTTCAACTAAAAATATAACATGCATCTCTTTTAATATCAATAAATAGATAGCTACCTTCTCATGACTAAGCAGTATTCCACTTTATAAATGGACATGAACCATTTAGCTATCCTAAGTTTATGAATATTTAGTAGCACTTTTCCTAATTTTTTCATTAAAAATAACACTGCAATATTCATCCCTGTGTGATTTATATGTCTGTTGAACTATTTCATATTGAAAAATTACTAGAAGAGAAATTTTATGTCAAAGAGCATTTTAAAGAGTTTTGGTGTATAGAGCCAAGTAACTCTCCAGCAAAAGTAATCTTATTTTGACCCAGAACAGAATAGTATAAAATAAAATTACACACACACACACACACACACACACACACACACACACTGGTCTACCTTAGACATCCTTAATTGCTTTAATTTCTGCTAATTTTGTTGTAATGTAAACTTACTTGAATACTACTTCACATGAGATTAAACATCCTTTCATATGTTAATCAGCCATTTTCATGTCTTCTGTGAATTGTTTCCTTACATACAAAGGCTAGTAACCCTTTTACTTCTTTTTGGTAAGTATTTTTCCTTGTGATTATTTGTATATATTGCTATTGCCATGGAGGAGTTTCTACTTTTTATATACTACGATCTAGCAATAGTTTTTTCTCCCTGCCTCCATTACTTAGAAATGCTTTATACAGATCAATATTATAAAAATATTCACCTACACATTATTTTGTGTGCTTTTTTCATTTTTTTATATTAAATCATTTAATGCCTTTGGAACTCATTAGTGTTAACATGTAATTTTTTTTTCAAAAAACCAAATGGTTAGCAGGTTGTCCAAACACATTTTTCATCTACCCTTTTTCTACTATATTAAAATTCCACTTTTATCACATACTGGAGTATTATATTATGTGTATCTACTTCTGGAACTTCTAGTCTATTGTGTTAATCTGCATATCCTTATACCTACAGCACACTATTTCAATTACTGCAGCATTTTATTATATTTTAATACTCAGAAAGCATATCTCCTCTCAGTATTCTTTTTTCTCTTTCTTTTTTGATGTTTTTCTCACATGTTTCTTTATCCAAGTTAACTTTAGAATCATTTGCACTTTCAAAAAAATATCCAGTGCTATCTTAAAAAGGAAAAAATCACTAAAGTGGGAGTCAGATTGAATTGTCTAAAAGAGTAGAGAAAAAATTTGACATAGTAGAAAGAGCCAAAACTACACTTGAGATTTAATTCCCAACTAAAGCTGCAAATTTGGCAAGTTTTTTAGCCTCTCTGAACCTCAGACCTTCATCTGTAAAATGGAGCTAATAAAACCTACTTGTAGTAAACATCTGTCATGCTCTTTGGCCGTCCTTCGCTGGAACCTCATTCCTAAATTTGGAGACTTCCTCGCCTAAAAATGCTAGTGAGAGGCACTGCCCCGCTATTGAAAGCTAGTAATGCCAGGTACTTGCTCTGTCTGCCACCTCTTAGGAAGCAAAGCTCAGTTAGGAAGCCTACATTCAGCCAGTGACAGGCAGACACCCCAGGTTTGTATCAGCAGCTGGTGAAACAAACAAAAAACGGTCCATGAGGAAGAATTTCTGGCTGCAAAGGTAACTTTAGAAGTTTCTGGAATAGCAGCAACTGTAGTATTTCTGATAGAAATCCAGAGTAAAGAGCAGTGGTTTTCCAGGACCCAGTGATTGTAGAAGGCTCTCAACATCATTCCATGCTGACGCCAGCCAAAGCTGGTTTCTGTTATTTGCAAGTGAAAATCCTGCCTTACACTCCCCACCCTGGGCTGTTTAAGCAATGAAGTTAGATGAAGCATACAGTCTCAGTATCCTCAATACCTCCCCTTTCTTTTTGACCCCCTGACCTACACCCTGATCTGTGTATCAAAATGTTGACCCATGATGAACTGCATCAACAAGCACCCTTCTCCTTCGGTTCCAGTTGAGTTCAGCCAGTAGAAAGCCCAGCGTGAGATGTGATGGAGGAAGGAGAGTTGGGGAAAAGTTTTTATTCCCCCAACTCTTTCTCTAAAGGCTTACTGTTCACTGACTGTATCCCTCCACCGAGTCAGAACTCCCACAGCCAGTCCTCTCTCTCTGAGTTCCATCTGCCCCTCAGGCCTAAGAGTCATGAAGACTTCCAATAGTAATTTTACTAGCCCTGAGGTAACGCATAATACCTTATGGTTTTTCTACACAATGCCTACACATTTTAGTTGTCCTAATATCCTTCCCAAATTTCATATTTTTTGTATGTTTCTGATTCTTGCTTGTTCCCAATAAACAAGCTGAAATACCTAGTACAGTGCCTAGATTACAAGAGGGCTCCAGAAATTTTCCAGGAGTAAAAATATCAATCAGATTTCTTTATTTGTGTTACATCTATGTGGCAATGCAAGAGAGGCAAGAATGGGATGAGTTGATTTTATGGACTTCTGCAGCACTCTGGTGTTTTCAAACAAAGGTTAATGCCACCTAGGACTCAGAACAGAAAATATAGAGGTATGTCCGTCAAATAGAAAGTTGCCTAGTTCATTATCCTCAATAGACAAAAGTGATAAAGTTTCTCAAATCTTTTCTCATGCCCATTTAGGCCCATTGTAGGTGTCAGAGTGCATGCACATGCATATGAATGCCAACACCACCACCTTTCTCATGGCGGCCAGTTCCTTGCTCCTCAAATTTAATGGGTGTCCATCCTACTGATCAAGAACCTCCCTTCCCCTCCCCACTTCCACTGTGTCATGTATGATTTTAAGTGGACCACGGCTCTTTTATCAAACTGTGTGCAAATTTTTGCAGACTCATTGGGCCAACAAAATCTTGCCTTCCACCAGTCTCTCCATATTCACATAATAAATTATCTGTGGCTACTCGGCTGTCCAGATTTTTGTTCAATATAAGAGTGTAAAGTGCAATTAGCCATTGAAATAAAATTGGTAATGAATTCTAATTACTTCATTCTATGGGTATAGGTGTCATGTATTCCAAGGTTTTCCTCATTACTTTGAGAAATTGAGAGGTGACGCTATAGTGACCTACAAAAATTCTGAAAAGTACTTAAAACATCAGACACTAGCTAGAGCTCTGTATAATTGGATCTGCTCTGCACCCCTTGCACACAAGTTTTCTTGATGCCGAGCCCTGAATGCATAAAGGAAGGAGAATGGAGAGGGAAGAGTGGCTTCAATCTGCTTTGCTGTCATTTGGATCTTTCAAGCTCTGAATTCTTTTGGCAGCTCTAATATAACAGAAGAGCTTTTCCTTCAGTGACTATATAATCCCCATTTGGAATGTTTTTCTCACACATATGTGTGAATGTTTCCAATGGCTACTTCTCCTAAAATTAATTCTCACCCTCAATAATGATTTATGAAAGTTTACTGAAATGCTGGTAGTAAACACTGGGAACTGTAAAATAGATATGTTTGCCACAAAGAAATGTGCTTTCTCTGTGTTCTCAAATGTTCAAGACTCAAGTACAAATAGTTTCATTAGATTCTGAATATTAAAAAACTTAAAATGCCATTCCTTATCATTTATTATATTCTGTGCAATTATCAGTAATACCTATATATTGCCACAACAAAAGCAAAGTGAAATTACTCTTTAAGGCAGAAAAAAAAATTTATCCTCACCTAAGGATATGCTTCCACTGACTTGAGAGAGAGAGGAAAGGAGCAAAAGAGATAGAGGGAAAAGAGAGAAGCATAGATCTGCCACCTCCCACATGTGCCCCAACCAGGGATAGATCCTGCAACCCAGATAGGTGACCTGACCAGGAATCAAAACTGCAACCTTTGGGTGTATAGGACGATGCTCCAACCAACTGAGCCACCCGGCTGGGACAAGAACATTTTTTTATACAGGAGGATGCTGGTTCTATCAAGCAGGTTCTACACCTGAAGTAAAGCTAGATTCTGGTTTCAGCTCTGCCACTACTGGACCTGGAAAACCATTGGACTTCTTTTGACCTCTGTCATCTGGAAGCTGAGAAGGTTAGCCTAAATTACCTCCAGGAGTCCTCCCAGCACCAACTTTTTATAACTTCCCATCAAACCCAATAAATTTCACCAGTGGGATATCAAACTAAATCCAATCTAACCTCTCCCATTCTTTAGTAGTAGGAATATTTTTAGAACTCACTTTATTTGAACAGTTACTTCATTTTTTTTTAGATAATAACTAGTAGCCCCGTGCACGAAATTCGTCCACTGGGGTAGGGGGGAAGAAGGGGCCCCTCAGTCTGGCCTTCACCCTCTCCAATCTGAGAGCCCTCAGGGAATGTCCAACTACCTGTTTGTGCCCACACTTTTAACAGATAACAGCTCCATTGTTGTTTCTTTCTTATGCTTAAAACCATTGGAATTAGTAGGTATTCAAAGTGTGTATACATTTTGGGGGGACACCCTGTATATCTCTAGTCAGTGGTGAAATAAACCAACAGCAGATTTGGAACCCCCAGACAGGGAACCTTGCTCATTCCCCACATGTCTCCCCACTTCACTTTCCACCTTCGTGGGCAGCAGGAGAATCAACGTTTTTTCTCATTAATTCGGAAAAGCACGTCCTGTCACCCGTTGCCTGGCAGGAGTGCGCTAGGCCCCAAGCAAGCAAGGCTCAGTCTGGGCAGCCTTCACTCATGGGTGCTGGCACCCAAAGTGCACATTCCTCCTCTACAGTCGCCCCGACTATCCCACTGTTTCACTGAGAGGGCGGAATTCCTCTCTGCCTCTGGGCTCTTGATCTTGAACGCTGACCGAAGGCACCTCAGAGAGGGCCGCCCGCGCCCACCAGGTGTGTCTGTCTGCACCTGCTCCTGCCTCAGCACCTGCATTAACTCCCCAGAGGTGATCTCATAGCTGCACTGGCCTCCGTGGGAACAGGGCATCACCACTCCGCCCTCTCACTGTCATCTCACAGGCGCCCACTCTCAGCACCCAGAACACCCAGACACTCTCCAAAGGACGTGAGCGCATCAGAGGGGATGTGTGCACATCCTGTGGGGGTGTTAGGCATGCTGGGTTGATGGAAGTGTGGTGGAGAGGTGGAGGGAACTTGTGCACGCCTTGGTTTGCAACTGTTGCAGGCATGGGAGGGTGACAGTGTGCTGGGGGATGTTCGCACGCCAGGGGGGTATGTGCACACCAGAGGCCTCTGGCTTTGCAGATCCGCAAACCCCCGTGGTGCGGCCAGGAGGACGTCAGTCTGGCCCACCACGGTGGTTGTCCCTGCGATCCTGCACCTTCTGGGCCAGGAGGCAGATCTTGCGCAGTCACTCCTGGGCGCTGATGGCTGCCTCCCCGCTGTGAAGGGTCACGGATCCGAGTCCCGGGACCGTGCACAGCCTTAAGCGCTGCCCCCCACCTGGCAGGGTCACAGATCCGGGTCCCGGACTGTGGACAGCCTCCTGTGCTGCCCCCCTGCCCACCAGGTCACGGATTCGGGTCCTGAGACCGCGGACAGCCTCAAGCACTGCCCCCCACCTGGCAGGGTCACAGATCCAGGTCCCAGACCGCAGACAGCCTTGCCTGCTGCCTTCTGCCTTCAGTAGGCAAATTAGCCGCCATCTTGTTGCTTCAGGGTTGGGGTCCCCACTGGGGTGCCTGGCCAGTCTGGGTGAGGGGCTGAGGGCTATTTTCAGGCTGGCGGGCGACTGAAGCTCCAAACCTCTCCTTTTTTTCTTTTTCTTTTTATTCTGGCATTTATTTACCTTCTATGCCTGTCACTGGAGCTGAGAGCCGGCTTTCTCTCTGAGGCTCGGCTGCTGAAAGCAGGTTTCTGGCCTTTGTTTACCTTCTGTATTTGAAACAATGTTGTGGTCCTCCTGGCTGAAGCCTGGCTGACTAAAGCAGGTTTCTGGGGTTTTGTTTAGCTTCTATATTTGTAACAATGTTTCAAACTGCAAGCTCAGAGGCCGGCAAGGCAGGCGGGGAAGCTTAGCTTCCTCCGTCACTGAAGCAAGCAAGCCTCCCTGTTCGCTTCAAGCTGCCTGGCTGCCGGCCGCCATCTTGGCTGGCAGTTAATTTGCATATCTCCCTGATTAGCCAATGGGAAGGGTAGCGGAGGTACAGCTAATTACCATGTTTCTCTTTTATTAGATAGGATGATAACTCTTTAAATCTGAAAGACCGAGACGGAAATCAAAGTTGGCATCAGGTAAGGTGTGTTTTGCTTTTATGCCAGAGTGTCTGTCACAGCACAGGCAGCAGACACTTCTGAATGGGTAGCAGTGCCCCTGTGACATGTGGCCTCCAGCAAGAATGGCCTGGAAAAAGAAATGTCCACATTTTCTTAAATCTCATTCTAACGATAAGATGTTACACTCGGGGTCTTGCCATCTTTCTTCAGTACTGCAAAGTTCATGCAGATCCTCACAGAAGGGCTGAGGCAGGGGGCAGGAAGCCAGTGCCCTGGCCAGAGTCCTGTCTCCCATCATTGGACTCTGGAATGCTCCAGGCTGTTGGTAAGAGACTGTGGAGAAGGCAATGTGTGCCCTGCCTGCAGCCAGGACAACTAGCCACTTGCTCAGGTCTTTAGGATCGCCAGATGATGAACAGCGCTATGTGGAGCCCTCGTCTGTTTTATTCTAGTCCATTTATTTCTGATGAGCTCAGGAGCCAGTGGGTTGAATACATGAAGGTCAGCCAGCACCATCACAGGGTGAGAGAGGAAAGAGGGCTGAACTTCTAGCTCTCAGCACGAGGTAATGGAAAGAATAAAACCAGGAAAGATTGGTAATCGTTTGCAATGAGTGACCTTCCACTACAAACCAATACATACATGTTTCCATTTATTTCATTTTCAACTACTACTATTGATAGAATGCCTTGAATGAAGCTATCAATCCATTAATCTGCTTTATTAAGAACCAAAACATGCACAGGAGAAGGTTAATATCTCTCTTTCTCTCTCTCTCTTTCTCTCCTTGAAAACAGAAAACAGAACTTGCAGGAGCAGCGGTGGAAAGGCAAGAAAAATCTACTCCAGAATAAATTGGTTGTGCTGAAACATTTGTAATTAAGCATGATAACCAATTACAGAAATACCTGGGGTAGTTCAGTGATTCGCTCTCCCACATCAGAGGTCTCCTAATCAATTTGAAAGAAAAAAAAACAGACGCTGCTGTAGAAACTAAGCAAGATCACAGCATTTGCTAATGAGTCTCAAAAATGGATTTCACCGCATGAATCTCATTGTCAGGAGAAAGACTGTTTGCAGAATCTTGCAGGTCATTTGCATTTGCATTTGATTCAAGAAAAGTCCTTTGTTCTTTTCTGTCTTCTCCTATCCTTTACAACACTACTAATTTTTTTTTCTGGTGATTTAATATTTTTGTATCCGGGTGTTGTACCAAGCCCTAAAAATAGATAAATCCTTTTGTGTTGAAGTAGCTGGTATCCACTTCCGTTATTACTAAATTTCACTGTATTGGAATGGGTTTCCATGAATTACAACTCGCAGATGTATGATGTGGAGGGAACTTGTGTGACACAACTTCAGGTGTGGAGTTCTGAGGGCCCCACAGTGAGCCTGCCCCTTTTGAGCAGCAACCCTTCCCTCAGAGATCGGAACTGTAGTGGGCAGGCATTTGGAGGGTCGCCAATCAAAAATATGGATAGGCCTTTAAAAATATGGGATAGCATATCACAAGCCTTCTGAGTTCCAGCCTTCTCACAGGAAAGATATTTGAGAAGAGGCCCATAGTTGAAGGAGACAACACGGCGCTGCTGATTTCTTAAAGGTAACATTACTTAAGATATCTGCAGGTTTCATCATTATCAAATCCTGTGTGACCCATTCATAAATCTCTTAACAAGTTGATGGTCTAACTATTCTTTCCCAGATCATACTACAAGGGACTTTATAAGTCTCTCATCTTTCTCTTTTGTCCTGTTTTATTCTACTGTCATACTCTTCGTTACCCCGACTTTTCTCTCCCTCTATTCCCTGCCTGCTTACTTCTCTCTTTCCTCTTAGCTGTTCTAGCTCTCTGTGTATATTTGAAAAGCCTGCACCACAGACCGTGTTTTATCTATCAAGTCTCCCTCGGGACCATAAGAAGCAGAGACATGTGCTCCAATGTATGCACAGCTTGGCCATTTCACAATGCTCTTAACCAGGTCGCTTCTTGTCACTCACCTCTTTTAGAAAAAATATTGCCACACTTACAAATAAATATTATACTGAGAGAGGTACAAAGTTTGTGTTACATAATTGACTGTCCAACTTATTTTTTTAATTCTGGAATACAATACATTTTTATCCTGAACTATTATCACAATTCTTGCTTATCTTTTTAACTTGACAAAGTAATCAAATTATTCCAGGTTAGTAAGGAAACTATTCTTCAGACCTATTGCTGCCTCAAATTACAGACAGTAAAAACTTCAAGCAGACATGCTGATCAAGTTGTTCCCCCATTAAATGTAAGAATCTCTTGCTCCTAAAGTTGACCAGTACTTAAAACTTTAGGGAAAAGAAGCTATTGTATTCTCATAACAAAATAAGCTGTAAATTACTAACATTCTTAGAAGGAATTAAAGGTGAAAATGATAAATGTCCGGCTAAAACTAGAAACTAAATAGAATTAAATGAGTACTCCCTTTTCTTGCATTTTGTGTCTTTCTTGGAATCTCTTTTTAAGGCCTGGCCTTAGGCTAATTTGTCTGGAGCAAAGTTCACATAGGACATGCACAAAAGAACAAAGGATGTGATCACCAAACAGGAAGCTTCTGAACACATTCCCTGTGCCCATTAAATCCAAAGGCTCTGGAATGTCCAAGGCGGGCTGTGGCTCTTACTTCCTGCAGAGTGCATTCAGAAGAAAAACAAGAGAAGGTGAGCCTTGTCGCCAGCAGTGAAGCAGTAACTCCCACTTGAAAGCTAGCAAGTAAAGCATGCCATTGAGTCACCAAGGATTCAGACAAGCTCATTACCCGTGCCATTCACAGCCCCGTCACTGCCAGCACAGCAACTCCTCTCTCCTCATGTTCCCCTTATAGAACTGGTTGGCTGAACTTCTCCAAACAGAAGCACATCAGCACTTAACCAGAGTACCAGAGCCCCTTGCCCACTGCTGCCCAAACTCACCACAAAATTTGAACAAAGTTTGAGAAAAACTCTTCTGATGTTTTTTTAAGTAGTTAACTCTTTTTCTTTAGTTTCATGAAGTTCTCATTCATCTCAGGAAGGCACTTTGAAAGTTAGTCAGATGTTCTTTACTTTAATGAACTAATTTGATAAGCATCGTTAAGACCGAGAAATTAATATAATTGAATCAAATACTTCTATAGAGAGCTATTATTGCTACATATAGTTTAATGCAATGGGGAGAAAAAATAACACGAGAAGCATATGTTAATCTCCTGGACTTCTATTGAACTTTTTGGAAATGATATGCAATTATACATTTTTAAAAGAAGTATGTAATATTTGTCCTCAAACCTATTGCTCCCTCTTCATATAATGAATCAATAATCTTTGCTTTTTCATCAGAGTCTGTGTATTTTACATAATTCACGGTTAATTTGAGTAGTATTATCCTAGCCCATCTTTCATCACTGAGCTCTAGTTAGGAAACATTATTTGAGAGCCTTCTATAATGCCAGGTACCCTCCTAAGTCCTAGGAATACAAAGGTAATGGTCAAAATTCCTTGCTTTAAAGAACCTACTGTTACGTAGGGGAAAACCCTGGAGAGAGACAGTAAGTATTCAATATGACTTATGAAAATATATATATTAGAGTTAATACAAAACAAGGAATAATTACTTATGGAAAATGATCAGGACAAAGGAATAGTGGGATTTATATAGACACTAGAGGCCTGGTGCACAGATTTGTGCACATTGAAAGGAAATTAAATTAGAAGAAATATTTTAGAGGCCAGGGAGGGACTGCGGGAAGTTGCCTCCAGGGCATGTCCAGCCGTCTCGCCCAATCCCCATCGGCCAGACCCCAGCAGCAAGCTAACCTACTGGTCAGAGCGTCTGTCCCCTGGTGGTCAGTACACGTCATAGCGACTGGTCGAATGGTCAAACGGTCGGAAACTTAGCATATTGCGCTTTTATATCTATAAAAAGGCTAATATGCAAAGTGTCCCCTCAGGAGTTCAAGGGGACAATTTGCATATTACCCTTTTAATATATAGGATTAGGAAATGTAAAAATGGATAAAAGAAAATGTAAGGTCTGCTACTAGTCAGGAAAAAAAAATCACTGTCTTTATTTTAGAGCATAATCTCCCCAGGGTTTTTTTTAAGTACAATTCTCATTTTTTCTTCTAAATATTGGATATACTAATTCATAGTATTTCATCCACTTTTTCAACTATGGGTTTTGCCAAATACATGATGTCATGTATCCACCATTACAGAGTAGTTTCACTGCCCTAAAAACCTCCTATGCTCCATCTATTTCCTACCTCCTCTCTAATTCACCCTTACCCCTGGAAACCACTGATCTTTTTCCGTCTCTATTCCTTTCAGAATGTCAAATAGAATCAGAGTGTACAGCCTTTTCAGACAGGCTTCTTTCACTTAGCAATATGCATTTAAGTACCTTAAATTCCAGGTCTTTACATGGTTTAATAGGCATTTCTTTTTATCCCAAATAATATTTTATTGCATGGGTATACTATGGCTTGTTTATCCATTCACCTATTAAAGAATATCTTAACTACTTATAAGTTTTGGCTATTATGAATAAAGCACAGAGGAGAGAATTTTTTAAAAAATCTATTTCATCTCTCCCTTTCTGAGGATCCTAATTTTCTAGAAAGCTAACCTAATGGAAAGCGCTCTGGAGTTGTACTTTTCCTCTTCTATTTTAAACCACATCAGGGAAAAAATAGCAACTATAACAGTGACCTTACTTGCACAGAATACAAAAATGTATTTTTATCTTGAACTGATACTAACTTGAGTATCTTAAACTCAATTATTTCTAACTGAATTTTATTAGATTGCCTGAGCAATTTATATTTCCTTTCTTCTCAATAAATTTATAATGATGTCCTATAAACTGAAAAAAAATCTGTGTCATATCACATGTACTCACATGTCACATATACATGTGCAATGGTTCTGTTTGCAAAGGGGAAAAGTATTTTTACTTAAAAATCTAACTATTTGTAAAAAAAATAATAATAAAACAAAAGCCTGGGGCAGGGGGTGGATGCAGGCTAGAATGGGTCAATGGGGGAAAAAACAGGGATATCTGTAATACTTTCAACAATAAAAAATTTAAAGGAAATTGTAATAATATCATTCCATGCATTTAAATAAAAACCATTTCATCTCTGAAAAAAGTTTCTAACACATACTTGAATTCTCACACTCAAATTGCCACTTTTCCACATATTCATTACATGAATGTCTAAGACTGGAATTCAAGCTAAAAATTCTACATCATTAGAATTTCATTTATAACCTACTGATAGGCTCAAGTCATTATTTGTTCAAGAAAGTGCAAACTATGGCCTCATTATCCATTATTGATAGCTGTCAATAAGATAACATTACTTTATCTTTTAAGTCTTATATTGATTTTTTTTAACCCAATGTCAGTTCCATCGAAAATACAAGTTCTAAGTTAAACTGACAGATCATAGATCATTTCCTGCCCAATAAACATGCAAACCAGACAAGAGAAGCCTAATTTCCGCGCACGCAGGGGAATGAGGGTGGTGTGTGCTTTTGCTCCTTGCTGAACCACACAGGTGCGCAGCAGCTCTTGACCATGGCTGTGTTCCTTCTCTGAACACCGAGTCATTTAAGCTTGCTCACTGCTGTACATACCCCAGTGAGCAGGCCCTGGATGCCCCTTGGCATCAGTGGCCATCACCCTTAGTCCCTGCACAATGAGTGATTTAGTTAAGCGTCTATTTGTCAACAGGCTGCTCTGCACAGACATCCCCTCAACCTGGACTTACTAGTAAATGCTTCCACAAACTTTATTATATCACAGTGCTTTTCACTGAAAATAATGTCTGCATCATTTCATTACTAAGACACATATAAATTATTTTTATTTAGGGTCCACTCAGAAGTATCAGTTCAATGCGTTCCAACAGTTTTGTGCCTGGCTCTTGATATTTAGCCAGAAAAGCTGTTCTACTTCCAAGGCTGACATCAAGGACCTGCCTGCCTAGAATGTGAATTGCCACCACTAAATCTCATGAATTTATCCCCAAAGTGCTTTTACAATTGTTAACTTTTATTCCCATGGATAAAATCCTATATAATAAAAGGGTAATATGCAAATTGACCCTAAAGGCAGAATGACCAGAACGACCGCTGGACCAGTCACTATGAGGCGCACTGACCACCTCTTGGTCCCTTTCCCCGGCCGGCAGGGTCTGATCGCCTGATGGCCACCCACGGTGGGGGTGGGGCCGGCGAGCAGGCAGGAACAGCCGACCTGTCAGTCCCTTTCCCCGGCTGTCAGGCACTGATCACCTGATGGCAAACAGGGAACTGGGGGTGGATGGCAGTGGGGGGCTGGGCCAACTGTGGACAACTGGGGAAGATGGCCCTGATCGCAGGCCAGGCCTAGGGACCATACCCCCACATGAATTTCGTGTGCCAGGCCTCTAGTAGTTATATAAATATCCACTTATAAGTGTCTTTTGAAATCTGCCTTGATTTTGACTTAACTTTTCTTAGCTTTTTATGTTTTTATCTCTCCTCTCTCTCTCTCTCTCTCTCTCTCTCTCTCTCTCTCTCTCTCTCTTCTTTTAATCCTCAACCAAGGATATAATTTTATTGATTTTTAGAGATAGGGGAAGGGAGAGGGAGAGGGAGAGAGAGAGATGTGAGAAAGAAACATAGATCAGTTGTCTCCTGTATATGCCCTGACCAGTGATCAAACCTGCAACTTAGGTTTGTGCCCTGACAGGGAATCGAACTGCAATCTTTTTGGTGTACAGGACAATGCTCCAACCAACTAAGCCATCCCTACCAGGGCTCCTTTCTCTCTCTTTTAGCAGGAAGATCAAGAATATAATGAACGTGAAGATCATTTTTCCTGGCCACTTCCCCTTGAGCAAGAGGTGAGCTCTTTCAAGACCGGTCCTGCCACCAGGTGGGAACCCTCTTTATCAGTCTCCACACTTTCATATATACAGGGAGTTGTACGGACTGTAAAGAGGTCAGAGGTAAATGTTTTATTTTACTTTATGAAAGCCAAGAGGTGCTACAGAACTAAAATATTAGAGAATCTTTAATAACAGATTAGCAAGTCAAAGCAGCTTTTCAGGGAAATTGATCTCCATAATTCCTTCTCACTAGCTTAGTATTGAGCAAATGCCATAATCACTCCCCATCACTGATCCCTTAAATTAAGATTTTACCTATGAAAAAGAAAAATGTTCCTTAGAAGAAATGAGAACAGAAAGCTGTGGTATAAACAGAAGAATCATTCTCATACAATCTGGTAATAAAATATCTCCCATATGGGAGATATCAACTTGACATCATAGCTATAAATTAGGATACTGGTCATGGTAAAAAAAAAAATTAGATATCAAAATATAAATATCTAGTTTGATGTGTGCTGAGTAAAAACAAATAACAAACTTGTTGCAAAAACCAGTAACAGAAACTGTTATACTAAAGATAGAAAAAGAAAATGAATGAGAAAAAGTGATTTTTCAAGCAATTTGGTACCTCAGAAAGTAATTCCTCACTTCAAGAAATCAGAAAGTGCATTTCCATGCTTTGTTATAAAAACACTAGAGGCCTGGTACATGAAATTTGTGCACTGGAGGAGGAGGGTCCCTCAGCCCAGCCTGCATCCTCTCGCTGTCCAGGAGACCTCGGGAGATGTCCGAATGACATGACGGCTAGAGCGGGCCTAAGCTGACAGTCGGACATCCTTAGTGCTACCACAGAGGCGGGAGATGCTTGCACCACAGCCACTGCACCCGCCAGCCATGAGCCCAGCTTCTGGCTGAGTGGTGTTCCTCCTGTGGGAGTGCACTGACCAACAGAGGGCAGCTCCTGCGTTGAGCATCTGCCCTCTGGTGGTCAGTATGTGTCATAGCGACTGGTCATTCCACAGTTTGGTCGATTTGCATATTAGTCTTTTATTATATAGGATGAATATAGAAGCAAGTTTTGCATTTAAGTCTTTTGGAAATTTTGCCACACTTCTTTATTTGAGGGGACAACAGATTCCCTCCTTGATTCAAATGCCAATTTGACAACATGAACTACTGAAGCTATTTACAGAAAAAAGTGCAAAAACAACCAAAAAAAAAGAGCAAGATGTTCCCATTTTAACAATATCCACATGTTACTAAAACACTGAATTTAAAACCCAAAGGTTTTTTTTAAATTAGCTTTCCAACTGACAATCATTTTGCAAAATTGACACTTACTTATTGAGAGTCATATATTATAGGTATTATGCATTCATTTTAAAAAAAGGAACCAAACAAAGGACTTGTGTGTATGCATATGAGCATAACCAATGAACACAGATGGGGGGGAGGGTGTGAGGGCATGTGCTGGGGGGTGGGGTGGTCGGGGAGAGGTCAATGGGGGAAAAAGTAGACTTATGTAATACTTTAAACAACAAAGAATTTAAAAAAAAAGGAACCAACAGCAAATGACTGAAATTAAGCATCAGTGACAGGAAGGCAAACATTCTCCCAACAGGCACTGAATGGTCACTTTCCTTTTATCTATATTCCAGAATGCGGCACCCTCAAACCCGTGGTGGTGCTTTATACACTGTCAATGGCCTACTTAGCCAGGTCTAATTGCTCCTTTGCTGAGCAGACTAATGATAATTCCTGCTTTGGCCTTAACATAAAAAAAGGGGAGGGGGAGGAGTTGACAAGTATATGCATGGTGTGACTATGCAGGCAAAAACCTATCTAACTGAAAAGCCCAAAATTTCAAGTCCAGACAATTATTCATATTTGCATCCTTTCAAACAAAGTTTTTTATGAAAGTAAAAGTCCCACCTTGGCTTCTCCAGTTCCACTCATCTTTTCAACTATCACTACTTTCCAATAACTGGGGACACATACTTCGCAATGTTTTCCTAAGATATACAGAAATGTACACAAACACACACAGATTAAAGAACTGTCATTATACTACACATTTTCTTCACTAAACAATATAGCAAAAACATTTTTTCATGCTAGTGTGCGTAACTCTACCCCATTCTTCTCAATGGTTATACAGAATCCATTGTACAGGTGTGATGTGATTTATTTTACCATTTTCTTATTAATGGACATTTATGTTTGTGATAGGCACAAACATATGCTTTAGAACCTATAACTATAAGTGAGGTTCCTTAGAATGATATTTCTAAGTTATAGAAACTGTGCATTTAAATTTTTAACATTTATTACCAAACTAAGCTCCAAAGGTTTTACAAATTCACTTCAATGCAGAAGAGAATGAAAGGTCAATTTCATGCCTCAGCATAGCCCAGCATAGCATGGTACAGAATGTTTTCAATTTTCTTTATACTGTCCCACTCTAATAACCAGGAAAAGGTATACTGTTTTAATTTTCATTTCTTAGTTAGTACTTAAGCTGAACAATTTTTTATTTGTTCATCAGTCCTTTCCAGCTCTTCATCTCTGAAGTAACTGTTCATATCCTTTGCCCATTTTTCTACTAAGTGGTGAATATTTTTCTCACTGTATTGGAAAAACTCTTTAAATATTAGGAATATTAGTCACCTACACGGGTTATATATGGCACAATAATTTTCACATTAGCTGTTTGTATTTTTACTTTGGATTGTCTGTCTTTTACAGAATTTGGTATATTTATGTACTCTGATCTGGCCATGGTGCTTTCTCTATGGGTTCTGGTTTCTGTATTTTAGTTAAGAAATCCACTCCAAACACAAACATTTTCTTCACAAACACTTTTATAATTTTTATATTTAGACTTTTGATCCATCTGCAGTTTATCTTTTGTGTATGGTGTGAGGGGGAACCCAATTTTGTTTTTCTTTTGAATGCTCAATTATCCAAACATCTCATAGATTTGAAATACCATGATTAACAAATACTAACTTCCCATATGTGGGGATGTGTGTATGTGGCCACTGCCCAGTTGGGTTCCATTGATCTGTTTGTCTATTTAACTTCCAGTCTCACATTATTTTATTGCACTAACTCTTTTATCTTTTTAATATTATTGTGTGTACCTCATTATTATTAACTCTCTTGGAATTTTTCCCTATGGACTTTACACCAATTGTGTGGATGCTGATTGGGATTGACTTCTATTTTTTCAATTCCTTTCGTAGAGAACAACATCTTCACATTATTAATTCTCCCATCCAGGGAAAATTCTTCTGGACTTCATTTTGTGTAGGACAAAAAGTTTAAAAATATTCTAATGGGTCCTGAAGGACAAGCATCAATGAGAATAAATTTTAAATCAACTCTAACACAGTGGGATGTAATTATAAAGAAACTATGAAGCTAATTCCACAAATCTTTTAAATCTGGACTTTGCTCTAAATGAGCAGAAGCATTTGTCATTTTAAGACTACTTTCTCTCTTAACACTGCTTCTGTTTCTGTCCCTCCTCCCCTAGGGGTGAAGGTGTTGGACTAGATTTGGCGTGCATAAAGATTTTTGTCACAGAGATAATCAAGAGAATTGAAGACGTGTCATTTAAGATAGGCTCGGTTTAACTAAGGTTGCAACAATGAATGGTTTCCTCCTCTCTGCCTAGCATATGGGATGACCTGGTGCAATGAGCTCAATAAATGAGCGATGGTGTGAAAAGACAGAACATTTCGTCACCCTTCTTTATGACCTCTTTAACTCTGTTTCGGAAACTATCAACCAGGGAGACAATTAGTACCGGTTACATTCTAGTCTTCTGACATGGACAGCAATTCACTGGGAAAGAGACCAATTCATTTCATCCAGGTCGCTGAACAATTGCTGGATCATAAAGACTTTTAGTCACTGCCAAAGTGAACTACATTTGAACCACCAGACCCAGTTGTGTGAGTCCATCTATCATTGCCATGCCAACTGGTCACCCATACAGACATTGCATTAAGTGCAACGGCCTCCGACATGATTTATAAGTTCTCCTCTAAATAAAAGTCTATGTCTTAGATATGAAAAAAGTTACAGAAAAGGGATGTATAGGTATTTTTTATGTCTCCTGCCTCCTCATTCCAATTTGTCTTACTGAATGCATCATTATTTACTGTATGCAGTTATAGAGCTGAAATCACAAACAATCCTTACTTCTCTTCTATCTCAGTTTCTTTTGGACCTTACACTGCTTGCTTCACATCAATAGGACATAAAAAAAATAAAAGATTCAGAGTTTAAAGCCTATCATGACCATCTTACAAAAGACAGAGGGTTGTAATAGCCAAAGGTTCAAGTTAACACAAGTTTTTATAATTGGCCTTTAGTCACTTCTTCAGAACTAGATAAGAATTCAGTGAGATAGTTAATTGTCCATTGAGAGTTGGCAAAAAGGATAGTAGTTGTATAATATAATAGAAGCCTGAAGAGTGTCAAACACTGTGCTGCTGACAAGAGCACGTATTTGGGATACTGGCTGTGCTTCATCAGAGCTGAGGTCTAAATGGGATAAATTTTCTGAGCCATTTCTGAGGACTATCTACCAGTGTTTCATCTTCCTGGGCATTGGGTTTTACTACCAACCAACACAAATAAAGATAAACCAGTCCTCTAGGTAAAAGAAAATAACAAAATCTTCTGATTGTTTTGTGGGCATTTTTTGTAGCCAGAGTTCATCTTTAATATTGGACAGAGAGCAAGCTCTAAAGTGAAGAGTTAATATTATATATCTTCATCTTCATTCATTCAGATTAATATTTTTAAAGTCTAAATTAATTTCACTGTCTGGTAAAATTAAAAGAGATTGTTCCATTTAATACAAGTTCTAAATGAAATTATAATTGGTAGTCTTTTGGTATCCCCAGGGGATGCTGTAATAGAAATGGCCAAATGATCTGAATATACATCCAAAGAAGCCTGGTGGATGCACAAGAGAATCAGAACTGGTGAAGCCTGTGATGGGAAGGGGAAGGTGGACCTCAGCTTTCCCACCTGAGAGCGCTCTAACCAAATCCAGAGTGCCGTCAGGCCTGAGCGCCAGAAACCTCCAGAAACTGATGGCATTTTTCCCATTTTGGTCATAGTCTTCTAACAAATCGCCCACTTAAAAGTGTATGTAGAGCCCTAGCTGGTTTGGCTCAGTGGATAGAGCATCAGCCTGTGGACTGAAGGGTCCTGGGTTCAATTCCAGCCAAGGGCACATGCCCAGGTTGTGGGCTCGATCCTCAGTGGGGGGCATGCAAGAGGCAGCCAATCTATGATTCTCTCTCATCATTGATGTTTCTATCTCTCTCTCTCTCCCTTCCTCTCTGAAGTCAATAAAGGAAGTATATTTTTTTAAAAGTGTGTGTAGAACCATATTTATTATTTTCTTACTTCATCTCAAAGGAGTACTCTGAGATGAATGACACAATGCAATTCATCTTCCAAGAGGTAAAAAATAATCTGCCAGTGACAAGAAAGCCTAAATTTGAGGAAGAATCATGAAAATCCAATTCATGCCATGCCATGCCATGTTTTATAGTCCAGTTCAAAGAAAAAAAATGAAAGTTACTTTGTAGAAAAAGAATATTTTTAAAGACTAAACAAATAATATGACCACGTATAAACCTGAGGTTTTGCAAGATTTTAAAATGATGTTCCATGTTGCTGCTATGAAAGGACCGAGCAAGTTACCTGAGAGAAAGCCTTTGGGTACAAGTCAGGAACACTGCATGGGGAGCGAAAAGTAGTCTTTACTGACCATTGCTCAGTACAATCATCAGCAATGACTGAAAAGAGCATAGAATTTATACAATAAAATACAAAGCTGTGAACATAGGAACATAATTTTACCTGATTAATGGGAAGTATATTCTGACATTTATTGTTTTTACTCTTGCTCCACAGAATATACTACTTGGGCCTGTGTTCCTTCCAGGAGAGAGAGATAATACCCCTCCCATTTTAGTTTTATCTTCCATCTGTGAGAATAAATGCATAGCAAGGAAATGGACTTAGATGTGTTACATGATTGAAAAGAACGATTTGGAAGTGTATATGGAGGAACAAACAAGTATGATTAAGTTGAATTAACTGTCATTGATCACTTTTTATGTCTTAGACACTGTAATAGGCACCTCACATAGATGACCTCAAATATTTTTTTTAAATAAAAAAAATGAAGTAAATCAAGGTGTTAAAAATAGCACTGGAGAATTCAGGTACAAAAATGTTAGGTAAGAGCAGACAAATTACAAAAGCCTTTGTAATGTGCATGTGGAAAACAGGGTCTTGTCTTTATTCAGGCAGAAACAAGCTAGGGAGTGATTAATTTACCAGGCTCATTCGTCAAACATAGCCAGTGCACTGCATTAGGTGTTGTGCTACCAGGATGGTGAATTAAGACAAGTCAGAAAGGAAGGGCTGCACTATCAGAACACATGTGAAGAAGGGGTTGAAAGGTTTTCTTGTTTGTTTGTTTGTTTGTTTGTTTTTACACACAGTAATTGCATTGATATCCAGCAGTATAATAGTCAAAAGCACACCAATGTTGTCCCAGCCGCCATGGCTCAGTGGTCGAGCATCGACCTGTGAACTAAGTGGTTGAGGTTCGATTCCCAGTCAGGGCATATGCCTGGGTTGTAGGGCTCAGTTCCCAGTGTGGGGCATGCAGGAGGCAGCCAATCAATGATTCTCTCTCATCATTTATGTTTCTATCTCTCTTTTCCTCTCCCTTTCTCTCTGAAATCAATAAAAACATGTATTTTTTAAAAGCACACTATTTTATTTCACAATTAGATCGTAAGTTCACTGAGGGTGGGAAAAGTCTGATAAGCCCATTATTCTCAGCACAGTCCTAGATACACTCAAGAACGGCTAGTTTACTGAGCACTGATATGAGAAACTGGGAGAGTCCGTTTCACTTGCATAATCAGTGTTCAAGATGCTTTAGATTTAAGAAGGTAAGCAACAGGACTTTGAGACACGCCAGTTGTAGGGAATAGTTTATCCTTCACTAGAAGCGGATAATACACTCTCCCCAGCACTAAGCACCATCTCTAAGGACACAGAGTGAACAGGAAGAGAACAAGAAAAGATGAGATGCTTTGTTTTTCTAGCACTTACCATCAAAGGGCAACAAATCATTGCTTTAGGGCCAATTGGTATTCCCAATGGATGCCTAGACTTTTGGTCATAAATGTCCCATTCTACTTGGTAATCATTCAGCACTCTGTCTTTCTTGGCCTGGTCAGGAACTGTGACTTCAAGCTGAGAATCCACACTGTGTCACAGAGAAATACTACTATTGTTACAGGGCTACATTGCTGCCTGTCCTGTTAGCTAAGTCCTTCCTGGCTCAGCAATGTTCGGTTACACTTTACATCACTATAGGGAGAGGATCATGCCAGAAACTACCAGTCAGGGTGTTTTTAGACAGCTAACATTTACTGAGTGCTCATTATGTGCCTGTGACTTTTCTAAGCTCTTTTTATAGACTGAGTCATGTCAACCCTATTAGATGGATACTGCAATTATGTCCAGTTCAAGATAAAGAAACTGAAGCAAAGAGACATTAACAATCTGCTAAAGTCACAGATCTATTAGGGAGAGCTGCTAGGATTTAGATCCAGGGTTCTACACTGTATCAGTAATCAGAGGTCCTTGCTACCACTTCACTTTTGCTGAGAACTCACACTCCCCTCTTACTTGATGGAATAACTGGAACGCTTGCTAACCCACTGTTCTCTTCATGCCTACATCACAGTATTGGGGGTCCTAAGGACTACACTTCTGGACTTCACTATCTTAAGTTCTTTTTCACTTCACCCCATACTTCATGTGTCCTCCTAATATCTGTCATATTTCTACTACCTGTTTGTACTATGCCCTGTGGGATCCTACTGTTTGATCCTCAGAATTTTCCTCAAGAGTGTTTTCATGGTAGAAGCAAAAAAGAAGACAAAGATGAAGGCACTGAATTGATGCCAAAAATGCAATAAGATATGGTCCGATTAGGTGAGCACAATATTCAGAAATCTCTCAATTGCCTTCACCAAGGGCAAATAGCTACACGCTAACACACTCCAAGAGCCAATAGCAAAAAAAATTTTAAAAAAATACTAATGTCACATAAGAGAGTGAATATAAAGTTAGTAAGTAGGATTTTTAAAACCAGAAACACCTTAAAAGCAACTCTGTGTGATTGCTGAGAGTTAGCTCTTCTGTTCTTCATGTTTGCAAGGATATGTCCCTGATATAATGAATATTGCCCCCAAAAATCACTTTGAAAATTTCTGAAACTGCTTTCCAGACCCATTCATGAAGAGTGTGAAAAATTTACTGTCCACTGCTGTCAGTGTCAATGACTACCAAAGGATGATAAATTCATTTCAACAACCTCGCCAGCTAGAAGTGGGGGTGGGATGCCAAGGAGAAACAGTGCTCGGGCCAGATGTAGCAGGGAATGTTAACATTTCTCTGGACTTCACTGTTCCCCTCCTATTTCTGGCTGATACACTGTCGGATATAAACATAGAAGTCCGGCATTGTTTCTTTCCACAGTTCTCATCCAGAATGTTCATCTTTGCCTAGATATTATCAGTTCCATAGTGAACATAGGTGGCTCCATAGAACATAAAGGCAGTAAAGGGGAAAGGTTGAAGTTGCTGTAGGGCTTGATGTCATTTCTTTACTAGGTAGGAAACTAGCCTTATGACTGCCAGGTGTGTTTTCATTATTTCCCTTGTAAGGAAATAAGAGATTGTGAGAGAGGTTATCTGTGAATGACCAGTTCCAAAATTGGCTCCATATTTTTCTCTTCTGTTTTACTCAAAATTAAGCGGAGTGGCCACATAATAATTTATTGCTCAAGAGAGCACATCTGCCAGTAAAATAAGGCACTAATAATAATTACACCAGTACAACATGCATACCCTGGGACTATTCCAATTAGAATGGATGATTACCCTAAAACTAAGCAATCCTCCTACAGAATGTTTTTCTACATGGAACTGAGGTTGGTAGAGCCTACCATCGGTGCTTTCTCTAAACAAGGCGCGCATGTGGCCAATAGTTCGCCTGATTTCCACACCAGCCACAGCATCTCTTTCACGCCTTCTGCAGTCTCCACCTCTTCTTCTCTCGTTATTACTAACCAGAAGCATAGTTGTCCGTGTCAGTATATATTAGCTGGAACTGCATATATTTCTTATTTCTCTAGCAATTGTACACAACATTATCAATCATTTTTTAGTTCTCCTTGCATATCAAGTGTCCTTTAATTGAAAGGTTTATTTTGCAATTGTAGTATCAGCAAGCTTGTCATTTAGTCCAAAAGAGTGACTGATCAATTTATCAGCTCGAGCTAGCACCATGGAAGGAAGTTTCCAGTGCATCAAGCTTGAAAGATTTCTATTCCGTGGGAAGGTGAAAATGAAAGTTGCGCGACTGTTCTATAGCACTGAAAGAAGCTGAGTTTACCTCCAAAATCTTTTCCTCGGTATCCAAGATAGTTTTGGCTCAAGAAATGAATAAGTACTCATCCCGCATAAAATCCTCATAGTATTTAACTGCCAGAGTAGTCCAATAATGTAATACCCATGTATTACCAAGGTACAGTTTCTTTCCCTATAGGCATTTTAATTTTAACAGGAGGACTGTGAAAATGAAAATGGCTTCAAGGCCTAAAGGAATGAATCTCCAAGTGAATAATTTCAGATATTTGACCCACACCAGTATTCCTTGTATCACTACCCAGGGAGAGATAGAGTGTTTGATTTAATATGACCCAACTCAAATACAAAGACACCTAATGAACTGCATCATTGGAAATCTACTATTCCACATAAATGAATTTTACAAATTATTGAAGCACACTTATTCATATGCTAAACTTCACCATTAACTCATCCATCAGCTTCTTAAAGAAGTCATTACTAGCTTTCTAAGGAAAAGTGACTATAATTTAACTTTTCTTAAACTTCAGAGTCACCTTTGTAAGAATTCATCATTGTGTTTCTGCTATAATAACCTCAATATCTGCTTTTTTGTGGTGATTGTTGTTCTCTTTTCACACAAGGGCAGCTGTCACTTCCGCTGTCATTAAACTTCCATCTAACACCATGTCACCTCCTGTCCTTCTAATTTATTGCTGAAAAACTGCTAAGTGGTCAAAAACTAGATGTCGAATATAATTAAGGATGGTCTGTTAAGGAACACTCGCTTGGATACTGAATAAGACTTTACTTTTCTTATTTTGGATTTGGAAATGAATTACCAACAGTTCAAAATAGACCTAAGTAGAATAAGACTATTGTCCCTTACTCAGTCTTCCTTCCAACCCTTTCTGTGAAAAGATGGGATTTTCTTCTACTCTTATTCATGAGCCGTTTCCTATCTTTTGATGATTTTATGTCTTTTACTAGTTCACTAGATACAAAAATTAGTTGAGGGTGTTTTTTTCTTTTATTTATACATTATGTTTTAAGACTTCACAGGAATAAAAAAAATCTAAAAACCAAGCAAGTGAAAAACCATTTCCAAACATCTGGTCTATTTAAAAAAAAGCTACACACAATGACCCCACGTCTGCCTACGCTGGGCTTCGAGACTGAGAAATGAACAGGAAGTACACACTGCTGCCAAGTGTTCCATTTCACTCTCGTGTCCCCAATTTTAAAATTCTTATGCTTGAGGCAAAGTCATGTTAAATTCCCTAGTGCCCTAATAGTAGTCATTCCTGAGTTACCTTTGTGAGTTATCCTGAAAATAGCATTACAGAAGTCTAGAACACTGATCACAATAAAATGATGATTGGCACTCGGTGCTGAATTACACAGATCACAGGACAGCCATTCCATCAGCATGAACTGGCCTGTCACCATCCTCTCTCCCAACACACACAACCAGAATGTCATCAGCAAAACAAAACAGCCCAGGAGTAATGACCTGACTGGTTCCAACAAAATAAACTTCTTTTGTTTTGGCTACATGATTAGGGGAATCCAGGCAGAAGTGTCTCTGCTACCTGGATTATCTAAGCTATTACTGCCAACGTCCACTTCCTTCCGAATCCTGTCAAAGAATATCCACTCTTCAAATTTATAAACAATAGTATCTCCAAGCAAATTACAGGATGACATTTAAATCCAGCTGTTGATCCCTCCAAGGTAAAATTCATAGCATTTTATTCTACAGTGAGCTATGCAGGGGAAGGAAATGGCTGAGCATGATGCTAAAATCCCAAGCACAAATTTGCTATAGAATTAATATCACAATTTGTCACTGATAATGAAAGCATATAAAACAGGTCTTGACAGCATGTTATTTCTGTTGCAGATCATTCTTTATAAAATCTAAGCGAGGTTTTCCTTTGCAACCGTGGAAATGACTTTTTTCCCTAAATGTACAAAGCAAAATAATATTAATATTGTGGTGAGTAGCCATCTGCTTCATGAGAATTCTGTGCAATCATTAGTCTAAACTGATGGCATCATGGCAAGCTGCCACATCCCAAGAGGCCAGCCTATAAAACCCAGCAACATCTTTGCATCAGTCTCAACTCCAAGAGGGCGAACCACAAACCAGGAAATCTGCTCTCTGGGAAGGTCCAGATCATTAAGCTGTGCTTTTAGATATTGAACCCCAAAATACTATCCCACCTCTGTCTATATTCAGAGGCATGCATCAGAAGAGCAATCAAATGGAGCCACCAGGCAGCTAGGAATAAACAGGAGGCATTTGGGTCGAATGCCAGGTCCAGCAGAGCAACTAGCGACCTGTGTTCCACTCAACAACAGTGGTTTCCACTACAAAGTCAGGGACGGATCAAGCTGTGAGGAGTTCAACTTATCACAAAATCTCACTGAAGCCCCTGTAACTTTTTAGTAAAACGCCACAGAGACAGCAACATGCAGAGGGTTTCAAAGGACGTGTAAACTGAGTAATATTTCGCACACGGTTTCCACCATAAAAACTTGCACCAGAAAAATATGAGCTTAAATGTTTCATCCCATAGGCTATGTACTCTCTTGCCATTTTTAATAGCCTGTTCTAATGATTTTCATTTAGAAATGCAAAAGGCTGCTGTGTTTTTAATGTTTAATCAATCTTCAAGAACTCTGCATGTTTGTAATCAGGGGCCATATGAATGCCAGTGGAATAAGAGATGTGCCCAAAAATGATTTAGGAAGACTCGCCGCAACTACTTTCTCCTGGGATCATGATCACATAATCATTTTCTTTTGGGGGTAGCCTCCATGCTCCAAGCCAAGGGTGGGAAAAGAAGGAAGAGACAGGAAGTAATGAAGAGGTCAAACTAGAATGTCACAGTTAAATGCAGTCTTGCAATACCTGCACAGAAAATTCAAGTTCCCCAATAGTTTTGCCTCACTCAGTGGCAAGTCCTGAGTGCAGGAGCAGGGGAGTGAAGTGCGATGGGGGTGAGGGTCTGACTACACACATGCATGAGAGAAGTCACACCTCAGGAATATATTCATTTTTGGTGCAAAAATGTTGTTGCAAGTAAGTTTTGATAAAACGTAGATGAAGTCTGGATACATTTGTAAATAAAGGCACAAATAAAAATAACAAGTGAAACTACCATCTTTAAGCACACAATATAATTTTCATGCACTTATCCAACACCCTCATGGACAAACTATCACAGATAAAATATACCAAATATATATCTGTACAGGAGTATGTAACATTATACTATATCTTAGTCTAATTTTATGTGTATCATCAGTTATTTAAAGTGAGAAACCCTCTGAAGAAGGACCATCGATTTATTTGTGAACTGCAATATAATTGTATCAGACACCCCCCCCCTTTTCCAGTGGCACCTCAAAGAGGCTGAGGGGTCTGAGGAGAGGCGAGCTTTGTGCTTCCTTTTCCTTTCACTCTAAACAAAGATATTAAGTATTAAATCTAAATACTTTTAATACTTAATATCTGGGGGTGGGAGGAAACAATAATAGAATAACTGGGTATTATTATCAGCAGACAGTGCTTGCATTTCAACCCCCATGTTCACTGCTTAGGACCAATCACTGCAGGACAACTGCCCGAACTTATTACATGACCTGCCTTATTCTTCACAAAAATGATCTTATTTTTTCAAAATAAACAGACCAGCAGAAACCTCTTCTATAGCATATACTTCCTCATATCCACATAAAGCCAAAGGCTTCCTGTCTCACCAGCTGCAACTTGGGTCATATCTATATCTAAGGATAGAACGTGTCATCACAACCATTTTAATCAAATCTGATACCTTAATCCTCATTGAGTATATTGAGTTCAAGTCATACTTAAGATTTGGGTTCATATCCAACCATTTGCTGGCTGTGTGACCTCAGATAAATTACTTAATCTCTTTGTGGTACATGTTCCTCATCTGTAATATGAGATTAATATTGACCTTGGAAAGTTGTTGTGAGGAATCAAACAAGGCCATAATAAAGCACCGACTGTAATGCCCAGCACATTATAGGCATGTGATAAATGGTGTGATTGTTAATATTCAAAAATGGGGAGTTTCAAGCTTTCTGAGACTTTTACAGTCTGATTTTTAAGTTAGAAGCAACTAGACTATAACTGTAAGCATTTAAAAACCAACAGCTCATTTCAGGAATTAGAAATCTTCTAGTTCTAATTGTTGAAGATAAACTCTTGTTTCTAAGTGCATTCTGTTGAAGTCAAACTGCAGATTCTTGCTCAGGATTCAACCTTTCTGAGTTTGCCCGCCCTGAAAACACAAAGGCTAATAATATACGCATCCTCTACTGAAGAGAATTGTAGCAAGCGCACAAAATAGTAGTAAACACAAAGCATTTATAATCTAGAAGGGCTATGTAACCCAGGCTATCACCAGTGTGGACACGTGCCGCTCTGGTGAATGTGAGTTCCTGGGTTCAAAGCTCCACTCTGCTACAGGCCAGCAGAGTGACAGGCCCGATAATGAAAGTCTCTAAATCTCCATTTACTCGTGGGCATGACAGAGCAACTCTTCACAGAGTTGTTGAGAGAATAAAAAAAAACATAAACAAAGTTTTTAACACATTGCCCAATACATAGTAAGTGTTCAATAAATGTTAGTTTCTAAATCAGTATGTATTATGGACCCTTTTCAGTTATAAAACAGTGAGTTCCCTTTCAACTTTGCAATTAGAAATTTCTTATTGTGTTGCTCTAGTTTCACTCTAGTTTCTGAAAATATTAGCAAATTATTATCAACCTTGACAATCACTGAAAATTTTCAATATATACTTTAAATGTATTTATCTGCATTCTTAAAATATCATGGCTTGTAATACTTTTCAAAAAGTCTTGTATCTGTGATTTTTAATGAGCTTAGTGAATTCTACATGGTAATGTTCATGGAGGTACATAATTATACTTATAAAGACTTCAGTGGTCATAGAAATAGTAATAATCATTTTCCTCAAATTCTCAAGTTTTACAAAGAAGTACAAGTTCACAACACTTTTAATACTAATTAATAAAAAGGCATTTTAAAATATTCAATATCTCAAGAAAAATGGGTTATCCCTGTGGCTGTTCTTTTTTCCCTTTTCTTTTTTTTTAAGGTTTAATGTTTAATTTAATTCTTACCATTTGCAACAGCATGGATGGAACTGGAGAGCATTATGCTAAGTGAAATAAGCCAGTCAGTGAAAGAAAAATACCACATGATGTCACTCACTTATGGATAATAAAGAACATTATAAACTGATGAACAAAAATAGATACAGAGGCAGAGAAGCATCGAACAGACTGTCAAAGGACAGTGGGAAGGCTGGGGAGGTTTGGGGGCGGCGGAGGTAAGAGATCAACCAAAGGACTTGTATGCATGCATATAAGCATAACCTGTGGCTGTTCTTTAAGACCATATTCCAAATTAGAAATGTAAAGAAAGGCCTTGCCTCTGCCCCCTAGTGGCCATAAACAAAATAGAGATGTAAAGAAAAGGCCAGAATAACTACTGTAGTAGAAAACTATTTCAACACCTTCATTTTACAGAAAAAAAAACTAAGGCCAAGGGGTAGTCAAGATTACACAATTTTTCAATAAACCACAAGTGTATAAAAATAGTTTTTTTATATTTTGAATATTATGATGTCTGGAAAATTATCTCCAAAATGTACTTAACTAAAGTACTTTTAACAATTTCCTTATCAATTAACATTCAGCAGCTTCTATTTTGCAGTTTTATTTTTTCTGCTGAGAGAGATAATAAATATAGTTCCAGGGGCAAAGGGAAGACTTCAGCTGTGACCAAGAATTCTGCTGTGTCCCCTATGAAGGACTCCTCTTTGAGGAATAAGACTGTCCCTGAGGGTTGTTAAGTTCACAAAGATAACTCTCCTCAAAAAGACCAGTTAGAAGTGTCTTTACAGTTGGCCAAGGGCCCATAATGAATCAGAAATAGAGGTCAGGAAATCAGGGTTTTCTTAACTTTGAGTACCTACAGAGAGGGAAAGAGTGGAAATCGGCCTGGGTTGGGTACACAAATGGCAGGGAATAAAACTAAATTTTCTTGATTTGAGAGGTAAATTACTTGGTTTTTCAGTAAGCTTTCTGCTGACCCCAAAATTTAACAAAAGCACGTACGGTTTTGTTTGGACACAAACGCAGGAGAGAGCTGGAACTGTTCTCCAGGTACCTTGAGGCAAATGATAAAGAAGATAGTAATGTAACACCCAAAGCACATTTATCTTAAAGTCAGACATTTTGGACTACGGCAGGTTTCGATTTTCACATCACCACATATAGATTCCCCAGTAAATTCCGTGAATCTGTAAGCCCCTATGTAGTGGTTAAGAGTACAGGAACTCGCTTCCAAGTGTGTGCTTGAATCTAAGCCTAGGAATGGGGAACCTTTTTGCTGCCAAGGGCCATTTGTATATTTATATTGTCATTCGTGGGCCATAGAAAATTATCAACTTAAAAATTAGCCTGCTATATTTGGTCAAACACTTAATTAACTCACCCCTAATGCCTTGGCAGGGCCAGGCTGAATGACTTCATGGGCCTTACATGGCCCGAGGGCCAGACAGTGCCCACCCCTGACTAAGCTCTCACTCATAGTAATGTGTAACCTAGAAAAAATTACTGTACCTCCCATTCCTCAGTTTCCTCATCTGGTAATGATACCTAGCACATCAGCTGTCAGATGGATTAAATGTAATGATACATGTAAAGAACATTGTATACAGTTAATAAATATTAGCTATTGCTCTTTTCAAAATATTATTATCTACCCATTTTCTGTGAGTCTCAGAGAAAACAAGGATAAATAGTAAATGAAAGGAGCTTCAGGTTGGGAAATAAGAGACATGAATAGTTCAGTTTTGGCCTCTGATGAGATGTGTGACTTTAGACAAAGCATTCAACCTGTGTGATCCTTTTTTCCTCATCTACTAAAATAAGAAGGTTGGATCAAAATTCAAGAATCTCAAGTATGACAAAGATGTGAAAGATCATTCAATCCCAAATCCTATGCTTGAGTTCATTTATAATAAGTGTTTGTCAGTCTGTGGTAGAATGACTTCAGGGATGGAAGCCTTCTCTATCCTAAAGCTGACAGTACCTTTCATCTTGAACAGCACTAATAGCTTGAAAATTCTTCCATATGGTGAGATGAAATCTACCATCTGCACGTAATCAGATCTAAGAAGTCAATGGTAGTAAGTTCACTTACTACCATTAGTTCGTGTCACTAAGAAAGAAGAGGCACTGCCCATTTTAACATGACAGGATGCTTTCTCATCGTGTCAAATGTAAGAGTCATCAAAATTTCAGAGACGTTAAAATATGAAAATATGGGTCCTTAGAATCAAAGAAATGTAATAATCCAGTAGCTTCACCAGCTGATACTAACTGAAGCTTCTATCAAATTAAAAGCCAGTCTAATTTTCTTCCATAGGCAGTTCCTCAAGTATTTGAAGAGTGTTCATGGCCAACTTGAACCTTCCCTTTTCCAGTTTTATTGATTTTAGTTCATAAGCAGGATCTTACATCTATGAACCATCTCCAGTTTCTGTCTACTGAATCCATTTATAGGTTGTCTGAATCTCTATTTATGTATACAAATAAGTACCAAGCACTTTTTTGAGCACCAGGAGACAAAATGATGACCAAAACAGATCAATGTTTCCCTCTGGATGCAAGTGTAGAATTTTCTGTTTATTCTGATCTATTTCCACTTATTGTGGTTTAAATATAGGCCAGTTATTTCAAAGAATATATTGACATATTTCATATCCTCCCAATGAGCTGTTTCTTCTAAACAAGGACATGCCTCTTCAGCCACCATACATGAGTTATACACATCTGAGCAAGCAAATTTAGATTCCATCACAAAGCAGTGAATAAAATGTGAAAAGAATTCAGTAAAAAATGAAGTCTTCCCCACCTACCCTGAAATGCCCAGAGTACTGAAATGTCCTGTGTAGGGCAATAACATTTTGCTGCTGTGCATTTCTGTCATTTGGAAATCTCCTGGCTATTGTAATCTACCTATAGTGATGAATCAAATAGAAAGATCAGGAGAGAAATGTCTTAATGCATCCTGGGATCCAACCCATTTTTAAATACCGTATTGGGAACTCTCCCAAGATTAGAAAACCTGGATGAGCACATGAAGTTTGTGTGAATTTATTTTAGCTTGTATTGAGATGTCTATGGCACTCACAAAAGGGGAATTCCATCGAGGTTTCCTGTCTCCTTTGTTTCAGTTCAATACTATCCAGAGTGTTTAAACCTCTTTCCCCCTTAAACACTGTGTGTGTGCTCAAACCTCTTTCCCGCCTTAAACACACACACACACACATACACAGGACAGAGGTGGGGAACAGACGTGGATTTCTTAGTGAAATCTGTCCACTTGTGCACATGCATGATGATTAAGTAATAAGCATTGTAATGTCTGTGCTTTCACAGGCAGCAACACATTTAGGGTAAATTTTAGGTAGAAGATTTGGACTGGCTGAATCAAAACCATCCATGCCAAGATTCATAATTAGGCATGTGGTTTTGAAAGTGAACTTTTTTTTTTCTTCTAATCAGGAATACTAGTTGATGATCATGAAAATGTTTTTTTATCAGATCATCATTGCATACAGATGTGTATTATGGAAAAGAAAGTCAGAGAACTTGCAATTATTTATTGATATGCATCCCCATTATAAGAACAAGATAGCCTCTTAATCATCTGAAGAGAGATTTAGTGGAAGTTGAGAAATCCCTCATCAAAATTAATATCCTTAATAATGGTCTTTGAAGAAGTGTTTTTTTAACATTGAAACTTTGTAAGCTGTAAAAGGAGAAAAATACAAGTATGTTTTACTGAAGTATATAAAATAGTGAAGTAGCCTAAAAACTGGTGAGATGCTACCCAATTACTAAACCAAAACAAGAGGATATGGAGAATGGCACACCCTTTGAAATGTCTTCTTATGTCACAAGGACACTCCCTAGCTGCAGCCCCTCATTTTGGTCCTAGGGGAGCCAGCCTTTAGGTCACCTTGCTGCCTCCTCCTGCCCCAGACCCAGCCCCAGGCCTAGCCAACCAGTCCAGAGGAACACCTGACCAAGCAGAGCTACTTTCCAAGAAATTGGTGATGTAGCAGAAAGAGAAACTCCCTTCTTTTGCCACAGGTAAGCTCTGAACTGTGGGTGGTGCTCTTCTGCCCTGTGGACTGAAGGACAGAGGAGGTAGACAAAACAGGAGCAGAAGCCCAGTCAAGAGAAGAAAGTAGCACTACAGCGAGAGTGGAGTCTGGGTGTCTGCTCCCAGGCCTTTTGGAGGCCCTGCAGAATTCCCTCCAGGTTCGTGAGAGGACGCTACATGATGATAGCAAGGACCCCCTTATTTGCTTAACTATTTCTGATTAGCTTCTGTTACTTGCCAGCATGTTTTTGGTGTGCCAAAGAATGAGCTGGAACAGTACTTATGTGATGCCAGGTAATCATTTAACCTTAGTAAATGCTCAGTAGTTCTTTATCTCTAAAATGAGAATAAATAATTCTGGATATTTACATCAATCATGTAAATAAAAACTAATAATTGTTGCGGTAAATGTATCTAGAAATCCTCGAAAATCACACAAAACATGTTTTTTAGTATGAAAGTGCTATCCTTAAAAAAAGAAAAATGTGTAAGAAAGACAATACTTTAAGTGCTATCCTTTATGCAATTTAATGCTGCCACTTGAACTGTCCAGAAGCAAATTGTTGTTTATCCACTCTTAAAGGAAAAGTCGTTGTTTTAATCACCTTTGATATGTGACTTAATGGGGTTTGAAGAATAGTATATTGCAAACAATTAGAGATTTCCTTTGTGAGATATTAACTGGTTCAATGGGTAGAATATCAACTTTACCATTATCCCACTTTTACCATAAAAATCAGTCAATCTTGCATAACTTTCTATAAAGGTAACCTTAAAATGTGACATTTAATTGGCATACTTATATTATTATATCTACACACACCTACACACAGTTTACCAATCATACTTTTGCCTCTTCTGCTTACCAGGTCTCTTGTGTTGCACATGTTACTTAACCTATGCCATCTCATCAATATGCGTCCTCTGTCTTAATGGGGGGAAAGCACACCACTTGTTGAAAGATGACTCAAATAAAACAGTCTATGAAAGTACTTTGTAAGTAGTAAAGGATTATTCAAAGTTAAGGAGCTAGTATTCCCAATTAAGTGTGTAAGAAATTCATAATCTGAGGAATGGGCTATGGATGAAAAGCAGCTTTCTTCTGCCTATTCTGTCTCCACAAGAGTTTAAAAAGCTGCATGAACAAGTGATCAGCCTCTTTTTGGTGGCAATTCTTCATTAGGGGAAGATCTTTTCAAGAAAGAAACTCAAAGTCTTTCTATCTTGCATGTGTGGAACATCTGTGCTAAGCCATTCCATGCACACTTCTTTGAAGCACTGACTGCCTAGAGGAAAGACTTTGATTTGGGCTTTATTTAAATGCCTGGACTTCTATTGGAGAAACAAAAGATTTTCTAGTAAAAGCTCAGCTGGGAAAGAGACCAACCTCCAACCAATTTAACTACTCAGAGGCCAAAGGAGCCCGGATTTTTGTTTTAGAGCACCATGCGCCGGAAATCTCCCCGTGAACTTGGAGACACACGAACAGCTGGTTTGGGAGGCTGCTGACCCCGGGTGCGATCACTGTGGTAATTAGATTTAATTTTCCTAATCCAACAGTGCCTGGCTCCATCATGTCTACGTCTCCTATTCGGAAAACCATTACTCGCATTTAATAATACTTTGACATGATTAAGATTTTTTGCAGCTGGGCTCCCCAATATTAGAAATTACTTTGGGGGGACTATAAATATAGCTATTCAAATGATGTGCCCCAAAGAGTTTAATCTGGAGGCTATCCTACTGCAGGAACTTTTCTGAAAGCTCCTAAACCAGTTCAATAGACCTTGAATATCATTACACAGCCCTCTTCTACAAGTCCCGGGTAGCCTTGTATTATTAACTCACTTAGAAAGATGGAATCAGCCCTAAGTCATGGTGAGCCTGAAGGGTTTGGGCTTCACGTGTTTCTGCAAACCCAGGGAAGCATGGCTTCGTGCTGCAGCACCCCGGGGTGACTCGCTCTGGAAGAGTCACGGAGATCAGAGGACTCTGTAGAACCTGTCTTCCTGGCAGGAGAGAAGGGAAGACTCCTCGAACTATGTCCGCTTGTGTCTGGGGGCGCCTGTGTGTGTTGTCAAGAAAAGCCATCCGCGCCCTTCTCTCGGGAGCCGGGGCTGGTTTTATATGTGTGCACGTTCTGCGGGCGGTAACACGAAGCCGGCCCACTGATAGCGGAGGAGGCACTGTGTCCCTGGGAACTGTAATTGCTCACTCTCTCTCGGTAAAATAAGAACAGCAAACCCTTGCTGCTGTGAGCACAGGGTGCCTTCCGATAGTATAAAGGAGGGAACAGGCAGAGTCACATAAGTTCTGAGTATGTCTTAACCCCCCCCCCACCCCCCGCATAGAAAAAGAAGAAGAAGAAAGAAAAAGAAAGGAACGCCTGGGCTGACGGAGTGTTAAGGGAGCGAATTGCTCAGGACTTCAGACACAGGGAGTCATTCTGTCAAGGGGAGGGGGCGGGTGGGGGCAGGCGCTGGGCCTCGCTAACAAAGTCCTCCTCTCTTTGCTCCCTCCCACTTCATTCACTTGCAAATCAGTGTGTGCCCACAAGAGCCAGCTCTCCGGAGCCGAGCCGTAACCTTCCCATCCCGCGAGCTGCAGTTCCAGCCGCGGCAGCGAGCACCGCAGAGTGGGGAGCGCAGCGGTGGCGGCGGCGGCGCGAGCAGCCTGGGCGGGTCGCGGGGTCTCCGGGCGCCGGAAGGCGAGCAGAGGTGGGTTCGATCTCCGGTGGCCGCGGTGGCAGCCGTGCATGCCTTTTCGGTGCCTTAATTCTATCGCTTTGATGGAAGCCAATCAGAAAGAGCCCTCTCGGTGGGAGCCGCGCGCCCGGAGTTGGGAGGGATGCTCAGCCTGCCGGCCCGGGTAGGGGTGGGCACGCGGGTCCAGCGGGCGCTGCCGCCGCTGCCCACGACCGGCGCCGCTTCCCGGGGAGCCCGGGCGCTGCTCCCCCGCCTCCTGGTAAGACGGATCCGCTCGGGGCTGGAGGGGGGCGAGGTAACGGGGCCGCCGGAAGAGCCCGCTGCCCTTCTCTCCCGGGCAGAGGCTTCCAGGGCAGCGCCGGCATTTGCAAAGTTGGCTGGTCAATTACCAAGGGCGCTGGTGCGTGTCGGACCCGCAGGGCCGTTTGGGGCTTGATTTATTTCCACCTGCCCGCATCACCAGGGTCTGTGAAGGGACTGCTTTGGCTGAGTTACGTTCGCTGGCTTTGGAGTAAAGCAGAACATCGGGTGGCTTGAGAACTCTTGGCTGCTCCCAATAAGGAAAACTTAAGCTAAAGAGATGATCTGGCCCAGAGAAGGGGCTCAAGAAAACTGTTAGCTTGCTTGCTCGCTCGGACAGAAATGCTCAGATGGCAAGAAAAGTCCAACACTGGACTCCGAAAATGGAGCACACTGTCCAGGGAAAAGTCATGTGTTAACGCAGCTCGCCCGTGCTCTCGTGGCTGGCGAGGCACAAATCGGGGGTGGACCGCCTGCCCGGACTGGGTGGAGAGCAGACGGGGTGCGCCCGGGGTTGGGTCTCCGAGGCAGGAGAGTGGAGCCTCGGCGTGCTTTGCTTGTTGACCCGGGAATCTAATCACGGGGGCCGTTGCAATGTGTACTGCAGCAGTCGCAGAGCTGAGATCACTTCTGTAGTTATTCTGCTGCCACGAGTTGCGGGAGATTTTAAGATGGGAGATGCTGGAGAGGTCAGCGTGGTGCTGAGAAGTGTTGTCACTGCTGCAATAAAATCCATATTTTATGGGGAGTTATATGCAGGTCTCTGCTAGCACACGGGGCTGCTCACCTGAGTTAACTACCGAGAACAGTGGAGAACCTAGAAGTTTAATCGTCTGGAATAGACACACATTTCTCTCTCTCCCTCTCCCATTTTTTTTTTTGTAAATACATGTTAATTATGATATTCACACTAAAGAGGTGTATTAGGCCCATGACTTGTCCAATCTTCACTTTCACTTACTGAGGCATGCAAGTGGGAAAGAAGAGGTTTTGCCCTCTAGAATGCTGCTCTGGAGGGATGCACATGCAAAATATGCGCTTTCTGAGTGTTCATTGTCCAGGAGGTGCCAACTCCTCCCTGTGCTGGAAAAGGAACACAGGGACCTACCTAGTCAATGCACAACTCTTCTGAGAATGAATAACAAATATGCTTATACAAACGGTGGGCAAGGATTGCTGATTTCCTTTCTTCTCTTGCTGACGCCTTTACCTGAAAAGGAAAACCCTTAGGATTCTACTTCAGGGAAAATAAATCTCTTCCAGGTTGAGATCATCCTTTGTGTAATGGCACTTGCATGGCTCCGTGTTTGCTCTTTTGGAGAGCCGGAAAGCAAGTTGTGTGGAGGAAGGGGATGTGACCCAGCAGATGTCTTCATTGTGTCCTAAGGAGGAGGGCAAAGTTTATGCCAGAGGCCAGATTTTCCATGCAGAGCTCCCAAACTTAAAAGAAACCCCACAATTTATTGGGAAATACAATCACACAGGATTGTATCTCACCCACTTTTGCTCTTTGGTGTGTTCTAATGAAGCAGGCATTGGGGGAAAACAAAAGGCAGATCTTTTTCTACCTATTTTGCTGGTTCAGGGCATACTTTTGAAGCAGAGGAAGTAACCAGTTTCTTCAGAAAAAAACATGAGAAGCAGCAGCACATTTTTGAAGGAAAATGGCAATGGTTTAGTTATCCTGTAGTTGTCTACAATTATCTTCTGCTGCCATTATAAGCAAGTGACAGACTGGTGTCTCTACAGGGACTTTCAGTCCCTTTACTCTCTGGCTTTTACATCAATTTATTGCAATTACATTTCTGAATGCTAACTCTGCAAAGATAATATATAGAAGCAAAACCATTTTCTACCAAGTTGCCTACTATCAGAAAACATGTACTTTACCTCCTCCACCCACCACTTCCATCAGCTTTGCAAGTAAAAACTTGCTCTGAGGCACTCTTCCTTCTTATGAAAATAAAAAAACCTATCTTGCAAAATACCGCTCTGAGATACTTGAAACTGCTAAAATTTCTAGAAAGCACAACTACAGTTCCAGGGTATCAAAAGACACTTATTCTTTCTTTTTTTTTAAAGCTACTTTCTTATTGCAAATGCATCGTAAGTTAAAACAAGTTCTGATTATCTATTTAGAGCTAATTGAGTGATTGTCCCATATAAGGATTTTTTTAAAAGATCAAATATGACAGATATTCTGAATAAAACTATGTATCTTCCTAAGGAAGTGAAACTGAAACGTGTGGTCCCCCCTTCTGGCCCGTACTTGCTTTGCAGTCACGAATGCCAACTTCCTAAGGCAACTTACTCTTGAATGACAGAAACTTTTTTTAGTTGGAAGGGACATCTAGTGGGTCACTCCATGCATCTCTCTCTGTAGTTCAGTTGCATCATTGATTTTGTTACCTAAGATAATAAGCAGGTAACAGTTTTTTCTTCATAGACAAGATAGTATTCTCCAAATGCTATTTTGGCATTCAAGCCAGGTCAAAAATCATTATCATGGGCATCTTTTGTGTAGTTCCTCTAATTTAAGGAATTCGAGAGTATGTGCACCGTTCTTTGGGTATCCAGATTTTTGGTAACTTTTCTATGATTCCAAATAAAAGCAAGGAATTCATCACCAGCAATATAAAATTTCCTGACCTTGTCAAGACCGTCCTTCCTCTATTCAAATTACCCAATAATAATAATGGTGCTAAAGCTATAACTCATAAAGTTGCACATGAAGAAATCCCACCACTAAAGAAATATTTTAAGAAAAACAATTCATTAACCTTTTAGAGATCCATGAACAACCACAAGTTAGACAAAGCTAGAGGTTTCTAATTTAAAGAAGCCTGATTCAAAGAAGCATATATTGGAAGTCCAAAAGATGTGTTAGATAGACACGTCACCCTTATTTTGGAAGGTGATTCTTATTTCTCTCTTGGATGTATCACAACCTACTTCTTTAAAACTCTGTAACTTGAAGTAAGATAGTTCCATGGGAGTGAATCAGCCTCTTCTGCTGACAGTCTGCAAGTTTCAACTCCCAATTTAAAAATCTGTTCTAAAGTTTGAAATGTGTTCCAAATGAGATAACATCCGCAGAAGCCAGTCGCCTTCTGCTGCTTGCTTAGTCATGGCAGCCCATTCTTTGGGGTCGATCAGAACTAGGGTCTCACGTATAAAAATAACAAGCAGTGCCTCAGTCAGAATTGCATTTTTAATAGTGTTTCCGCCTAGCTAGTGTCTACAGAGCTCATCTGATTTGCTTCACAAAAAGGTGAAAATGTAGAAAATCAAACCTTCTCTGGTTTAAATTCTTTTTCCGAATAATGATTCTAAATACAAAGCCTCAAGAACATCATGCTAATAGGGAAATTGCTGAACAAAAGAAAAAACACACACCGAGCACCCAGTTGTCACACTGTTCCAACAGAATTAGAGACGAAATATAAAAATATAGGGCTTGGGTTGGTTTTTTTCCTCTTCGTTCTTTTATTTTCTTTTTTTCCCCTCTGTTAGGATTTTTATTCCATTTTGAAGACAGATGAGAGGTTGAGGCACTTTCCTGGATCTGAACAGTAATATTTTTGTTTGAGCTTTCCACTTATAAAGATTAACTGGCCTACATTTTTTAAAGTTCCTATTCCTAGGAATGCTCCCTTTTTCAAAGCAGTCATATGAGAAACTTCAGGTTCTCCCTAATTAACTATAGAGCCAAATGTATAGAGTCTTTGTAACCTCATCATTCACAAAGTAAGAAGATAAGGTAAGAGGGGACAAGTACAAATAACCCTTCGAAAAGGTGGTGCACCTTCATTTACTACAAAAGTAAAATGGAGTACAAGCCCTTTAAGCCAAAATGGTTGGGTCAGAGGGGACCAGATACAGCCAGTACTCTGAACAAGACTGAACTATCCAGGAAATTTTAACTCCTCCAACAAAGAAAACTTACTGGAGGATGAACGCTCTGAGCACACATCCATAAGTGTAGAGTAGACACATATGCAGAGGGTACTATGTCCTCCATCCCCACAGATTATTAGAAATTATTTTACCTTGTTTCATCTGTTTAATATCTTTACACTATCAGTGTTGGGTGCTCATTTCCTCTATTAATTAGATCAACTTGTTGAGATTTCTAAGAGGAAGCATTTAATTAAAGCCAGAATGTTACTATTAAATTTGATGTGCAGTATAAATGGGCAGCATGGGTCCCAAGCTTCTCCTGCAATATGAGTGCTCTCTTGTAGAGGAGAACAAGTTATGGGCGTGAGGAATATAAAGCTAGCCACCACAGAACAGAGTATGATTGATCTTCATATTTTATCACCTGAGAGAGCACTGTGATTTTCTCTTTCTACAATTTCCCAAATTGGTAGATCACCCAAAATATATACAGGAGACCTCATAAGTCATAGGAATAGAAATCAGCAAGAAAAAAATAAATTGAGGTGTCCAGGTGAGCAAAATGAAAAGAGATAAGGAGGTGAATTTTTACATATGAGGGAAACATAGAAATAGAAGTAAAATCAAAACTGCCATTTTTGTACAGGTTACATTTTCTACTTTATAAATACTACTACCATTAAATACAACTTTAGAAACATAATTATATCATTAACATGTTCATAAACATGTTACCACATGTTTGTAAACATTCTACCACAGAATGAAAATTTGAAAATTATCCTTTAAAAAATGGCCATCTAAAGGAAATGATCCTGCATGAATCATAAAATAACTAGAGGAGTGTGTTTTTTTAAAAAAGTGGTCTGAACTCTCATGAGAATCAAAGAAAGAGATTTTTCTTAGTGCTTCAAAGAAAATGAACTCTCTTCCTTCCATTACCTTTATTGTCCTACAAACTAAATGGATATACAATGGGTCCTCTGGATGCCTACAACCCAAAGTATACAATAGTGATACAGACCAAATATGTCACCCATTTGAATCCTATGTGTATATCATGATAAAAGGCTGAACTAGCAAGACAGCCCACCCCACCTGATAATAAAAAAGTGACCGTGGGCTCAAATTTTTTATATATCCAAAAAATAATGCTCACAATTACAAAGTACACACTAATAAGTTAACCTTTACTGAGCTTTTCAACATGTCACATACTGTTCTAAGTGTTTTACGTGCATTCTGTATAGTAACAATTATTCAATAGGTCAAAGGAAAATGTTATACTTTTATCCTTTTTTAGCTCTTTTTTAGTTTGAATTTCTAGGGATTTTCTGTTTGAGCCAAGCACTTAATGAATTTGCTGTTAACTAACACTTGTGGTATCTTAGAAGCAAAAGTGTGACTCTGAGAAATACAGAGAAGCAGAGGGCATGGGAATTATTCAATTATTTTGATCAGAGCAATGCAGAAATGTTTGTAGGTTAGTCATTTTTTGTAAACCATTTGCAAGTGTGCATTAAAGTTTATAATTGTAGTAAACAGGATTGTGTGGGCCATTTGAGCATAATAATGGTACTTTCATAAGAGAATAAATTATCTTCTCTTGCCTTCAGAGAGAGCCTCACATTGGAGGGGGCACTTCACAAAGGTAGCTAAAAATGATAGCTATTCATTTCATTGACAAGGGGCATCCCAACCTCACAGCACCCTCTGAGGGCATCTGGCATATTCACTCTATACACAGCAGTGGAGACTGTGGGTCGAGTTTAGTAAGACTGTATTTATTTCATCCTTATCTCATGGGTAAAAATAATTTTCTTCTTTTATAACCACAATTGTTATTTCATTACCACCATAGTTCAGTATTTGTTCTGAATTATTTCTTTACCAAGTAAAATTTCACCAAAAATATTAAAGGAAGGAAGAAAAGAGGGAGGAAGGAGGAAGTGAGGGAAGGAAGGAAGACATTCTCATAATACAATATTATATATAGGTGATATTGATAAGCCATTCTCATTGAACTATATTCTTTCTACTGCCACCATTCAAAAAGTCATATAGTTAATCTAGCCTTCAAAGACAGTTTAGAACATTAGAAGCATTATTAGAGAATGTGAGACACAGAAAGGAGCTTAGAGATGACTTTGCCCAATACCTGCCCTTTACATTTGAGATAAATGGTGACCAGAGAGATGAAGTGGCTTGTCCATGGATATACTAAATACATTTTGTTCTTTTATCTCCATCTCTCTCTTCTGTAAGTTAACTTCTAGTTGTTGAGTGTTATTGCTTTTTACCATCTCCACTTAAGTCTGACATTAAAAATTAACAAGGAAATTTAAATCTATAATATTGTTATTTATAAATATGCCATGAAGGAATACATGTGGAAACTTATGGAGAAAATAAAGATTCAGGCTTCTTTAGGAATTCCATGTGTTCATACCATTTTATAAAGCTCCTGTTGCAAAGAAGAATTAAAATTGTCCTTTGAAATTCTGACCAGTACTAGGGGGACACATGATAAATTTAGGTTTCTGTTTTATGTGTAATGGTCTGATGGCAGTTTTGAGTGCATTTTAACTGAACTAGTGATTCCTCAGACTAGCCAAACTCTTGTGTCCATCTTGGAAAAAAAATTTTTTTATTGGTGAGTGGTCACACATGCAAAATGAGAACCTATTCAATGTTTCCTAAATCTCAATTTAGTCCATTTAAAGGACTCAAACAGTGTCCTTCCTACTTCTTTGGAGCTAAATGTCTATTCTTTCATGAAAGGGTGTGTATGGATTATGTTGTTGTTTTTATCCCTTAACAAAACTGAAACCTGGCAAGCAACCCAATGTCAACCTCCCCCTTAAAAAAAATTATTAATGTTCCATGAAATCCAAAAGTGTGAAGACCACTGTGTTAGATAATGAATAACTTCATGATGAAAAATTATTGACCTGGTTCTCTTCCTGCTTATTTGGATGAATGAAAAGTAAAGAAGAATTATAATGATATTAAAATAGCCAAAACAACAAACTAAAGTCATTCAATCCAAAGGTATCTTTGGATCCCTTAATTAAACCGTATAGATATGAATACTAATACAATTTTGACTTTACTAAAGGTCCTGTAAAAATATGCTTTGCCAAGCCCATGGCCAAAATGTGTCATAAACAATGAATTTGCCCACTTGGTTGCAAAGTAGGTTATTCAGGGAAAATAAAAACCTTTTAAATTTATACACATCTAATTTGACAAGTTAAAGAAAACTCAGCTTAACCTCATCCATTGTAAAAGGGTGTTTTTTTCCCTAAAAGTGAACTCTATACAACTGGAAAAAATTTCTAAGGTGTTGATTTATATTTTAAGTTATGCATTTTTTAAAAAAAAAAAAACAATTGCCTTCTAGCATATTGTATAGATTTCAGTCATGAAAATGAGCTTATCATATTTTTAGCTACAAAGCTTAAACCTCCTTTGCAGGATTGAAAAAAATAAAAAAGAGTTTCATTAGTCTACTATCATCCATTTTATAAAATGTATGAAACTGCCCAATTTCACATTCAAATAAAATATTCTAAGCTCTTATTAGCAACAGGTTTTAATTTAACACAGATTAAAATGATGTGGTCAGACTAAGTAATCACCAATGCAAAATGATAAAACCCACCCAGTTTGTTATATTACTGCCCAATTCTAAATTGAACCAAGTCAAGCTACTGTACCTCCCAGCCATTACTCTCAAATTAAACTACTTGTTTAAAACTATCTAGTTGGGATTTTGTCAGTGTTTCCTAAAGAATTAATTCTATGAGGGAGGCCTTATAATAAACATCAGTGCCACAGTTTCTCTCCTTCTCTGACTCAAATCTCCCTTTTTATAAAAAAAAAAAAAATAGGTGTTTGGGGCAGATGTCAATTAAGACAGCAGAATGAAGGGGTCACTTACTGATTAGTGTCACCAAGAGGACGTAGTCCCAAACCTCCAGATCCAGAAAGTACCAGCTCTGCAATGTTTGCATTCAATGTACATTTACCTGCAGGCAACTGCCTTTGAAATAAGTGCAGACATGCCAAACATAGGTCCTATATATTTTTTTAAATGTTCTCATGATACCTCTTTTTCTTTCTTAGATTTGCTTTTAATTCTCAGATACTATGTTCCACAATATCTTTCCAAATAGTACCAGGGTATTTTTTTTGTTTTTCTTTAAAATTCCCCCCCTCACCGCCCCCCCGCCCCCCCCCAACACACACACACCTTGAATTTAAATGTGTATGTGCTTTGTGTTCTAAAAAGTATTAAAGTGAAGACTACAGTAGAGGAGATGGCACTGCAAAATATCTAGAGATTATATGAATAACCACTTTCTCAAAGAGAATGCTAAATAGGACAGTTAATGTATTTAAAATATGAAGTTGAAAGCAACACAAGAGTGAAATGCTCTCAAGCGACTAAGTTTAATGTGATGTAATGAAAGATTTTATGTAGTGGACAGAGAGCGGAGAAATTATTGAAACCCTATGCTGGATTAATTGGGCACTGAAGAACAAGAAGTTGGCTTTGCACCCTGGGCATTCTGAACATAATCGAGCACATGCTTGCTTCCCAATTTGTCACTAAATTGAAATGAGTTATGAAATGGCTTATTTTTTTTCTTTTTTCTCCTTATGACAATCTTTCCATCATGGCCAGTTAGAGAACCTAGTCACAGAAAATGAGAGCCAACCTTGCCCTGCTTTGTAACTAAGAAAGAATGAGCTATTCTCCATGATGCTATGAAGAAAGACTTTAAAGCAAGGAGTGAAATTTGGGCTCAATTCAAAGAAGCAACCCCGAGGCTCCAACTGCTCAGAAGATGATGTGCTAGTTGAATACTTTCCAATTTAGTTTTTACCTCATTGACAAATGTTCCTAAAAATGATGCAAAGATTACTGGAAAATTCCTTATTTTATTCCCTGCCCAGCAAAAGCCCAGCTGATCTAAGATGCCTTATGATGGAGGTAAATCCAGGTTGGGGAGAAAATGGCTTTAAAACATCACTTCTCCATCTCAAGATCACAGTTTTTAGGTAAAGGCATCACTAGCAAATGTAAGCACATAGTGAGGGCTCAATAAATGCTTACTGGATGGAATTCTCATACACACTGCGAATGATTCTCTTAAATATTTTTCCAATTTATTTCTTTTTCAAGTTCATTCATATCAGGGAAAAATATAACTTTTTTATCCCATGCTAATAATTTTTCATAATTCTGACTCCTTTAAAAGGAGCCAGTTTCAAAGGAAACCTTATCAATGGTGTCCTGAGAGCTATAGGGATAAGCCTGTAAGTAGAGCTGCCCAGCTTTCAAAATCCAGCCACCAGACCTCTTCTTCCTCTAGGCAGACTTTTTATTAAACTTGGTATTAAGCAATGTTGCCTGGGGCCTGATTAACAATTTATGCCTTCCTAAGTAGATTAACAGGTCTGTCATTTTGATTTTTTAATTCTTAATTTGTGCTTGGCAACAGGGTATGCCTCTGAGTTTACTTTCAATATATTTTTCAGAATTCAAATACTGTTCTTTCTGAGACTGTTTTCTTTTACAGTTTTAGTGCCCTTGTATATTACTATATATTTCCTATGATAAATAAAGCAATTGCTTTTTTTGCTAAGTGAGTTTTTCAACCTCTCATTCAAATAATCCTATGGTTTTGTGTATTTTTTTAAGATATTTTGAATCTGTTACTTGAGCAAAAATAAGAAAGATTATTGGGGAAACTGAGTAGGATAATAGTAAAAGCTAACAATTAGAGAGCACTTACAATATACCAGCATTATTTTAATTGCTTTACATGAACTTAATGTTTACAACAATACTCTGAAGTAAATACTGTCTATCTTCCCACTTTTAAAGGCAAAATAAGGGTCAGTACAGTTAAGCAACTAGCCCAAGATCACATAGCTAGTACTTGTCAGTCTTGGCAGACTTGATAGCCCATGCACTTAACTATTAAACTCCCATGTCCTTTATGCTTATTATTTCTGTATGGATATATATGTATATGTATATACTCAGATAGATGATAGATTCAAATGTATGTCAAATCAAAGAATGTCAATGGTGTAGGAAGATATACATACACAACACATGCAATGTACACATTTCTCAGGACTTAAAATATAATTCGAAAGAAAACAAGAAAATACATCTTTCCTTTTCATCCCTCAATGGATTTATCAGTATGGTCACATAACAATAGATCAATTAATGACAGCCCAAAGCAGCAGATATCAGCCTCACAAAAGCCTGTCAGCTTTAGGTCTGGCTCTTTGCCTTAATCTGAGTCAGTCTTGCAATCGCTTACTGTTGATCCCAAGAGGAACCTGGCAGGAGAAAGTCTCAAGTTCAGATTCATCATTCATTCATTTATTCATTCTATAATATTTATTGAGGGCCTCCTGCGCCCAGTGCTGGACAGACAGTAGTTGACAAGAAAAACACATACTTACAATTTGGGAAAAATAGTTAGATTTTTCTTTTCCTCCTGCTTCATAGAAATTAAATCCCAAGTGGACTAAAGACTTATGAGTACAAAATTACACTGTAACTTTACTAGCTGACAATTAGATAAATATATGTTTACAATCTTTGCAATAGTAATGGACTTCCTAAGCACAAAGCCAGAACCTGGAAACAAAGTGAAGGAAGGCAGCATCATTAGACTCTATAAATAATGGGCTAACAGTATTAGTTTTATATATAACACTAGAGGCCCAGTGCACGAATTCATGCACCAGTGGGGTCCCTCAGCCTGGCCTCCAGGATAGGGCCAAAACCAGCTCTCCAACATCCCCCGAGGGGTCCCAGGTTTCAAAAGGGTGCAGGCCAGGCTGAGGGACCCCACCGGTGCACGATTGGGGCCAGGGAAGGATGCAGGAGGTTGGCCAGCTGGGGAGGGACAGTGGGAGGGCTCCAGAGCGTGTCCTGCCCATCTCGCTCAGTCCCAATCAGCCACACCCCAGCAGCAAGCTCACCTACTGGTTGGATCATCTTCCCCCTGGTGGTCAGTGCAGGTCATAGCAACTGGTCAACTGTCTGCCCCCTGGTGGTCAGTGCATGTCATAGCAAGCAGTTGAGCGGCCTTAGCATATCATTAGCACATTACGCTTTGATTGGTTGAACAGCTGACCAAACGACTGGATACTTCTCATATTAGGCTTTTATTATATAGGATTAAGACATTCAGAGTTTATTAGATTTGGTCTTATCTCTATACTTACATCTTCCAGGAATACAGAAATTAGCCTTTCATTTCAGGTTACATTGTGATTTGTAGGGTCTCTGTTCATTGTCAGGTTTGGCTTTTGACCTCCTGCCCCACCTCAAAAAGAACCACCATATCCTCTTTACTACCAAAAGCTTATTAAGAATTTTATTTTTTTATAATATGCCCCAAAATATTTCCATAGTGTTTCTTTCACCTACCACTAAAATTTCCCCCAATGAGTTTGCCACACAGCTTTACATATACTGGCCAGTAGAGATACATTTCAGCAAGAAATCTTTTTATACAAGAAGACTAGCTGAAATTTAGAATTTAGGCAACAGGATTTCAATTCAATAACCATTTAATAAACACTTTTGTGCAAGGTATTGTACTGGGTGCCACGGATGCCACCATGCTTTGACACCAGGTTGGTTACAATATGTATTTAATATTAAATGTGACTGTTCGGAACTGCCATCTTAGAAATGTATTCAATGAATAAATAGATTTCTGTCAGGATTGAGTCTTTTAGTCACGAAATAGATTAGGATCTACCATTGCTATGTTGACACTGAAGCTTGGTACTAATATTCACCTGTCCAGGTTGTTTACTGGATCTTATAGAATCTTTAGGAAAGAGGTCAAGAATCCATCTACCCAGGAAGCTTTCCCTCACCTCCACTTACCTATCCTGCAAGATCCCATAATAGACTTTACTTAGCATCAATGCAGCTGTAAATACATCTTTTCAAAAGTCTCTATGTTAGTGTCTAGGCCTCACTTATCACACTGGAAGCATCTAGAGAACGAGGCCTCTGGGTCTTATTTTTACAGCTAAGACATAAGCACTGTTTTTCACAAATGGCAGGAACACATTAGATGTTTGTTGAAAGAACAAGTGGAGAGTGCTCATTTTTAAATTCTGGACTACATTTATATGCTTTTACATTATTCATGCTGGATGTTAATTTTCTTTTCTTGTAATCTGATTTCTTTTGGACACATTGTGGAAATACACTTTAAGAAAATTGGTGCCAGCCTCTTAGACTGTCAAGACCAAAGGTTTATACCCTACAGAACCCAGGATGATCTTGGTGACTTTGACCAAATATCTGAAATAGGGTTACAGATCCTATCAGTGGTGGGTCTCCTAAGGCAATACTTGAATTTTTTATTTGGGATAATTTCTTATCTGAAAGTTGACATTTTTTTGGTCACTCTACTCCATAGCATAGAATTGTTTGCAGTTTTTATTTATATGTTAAGGTTGCAAACTGAGGCTGAATATTTTTTCTCTTTGGTGGAAACTAGTATGATAAACTTTTGGTTATCTTTTTATTTATTATCCACCCATAGTGCTACATCAAGGTGAATCTACAAAATAATCTACAAACACTCTTAAGTACATGTTTTATGAACAAATCATTTTTCCCTTAAATTCCTACCCTGAAAATGTTTCTTGAGGTTCCATAAGAAGTCTAACACCAGATTCTATATACCTTGTTATAACCTTGAACATGGCTGTAGAAAATAGATTGAATTAAATTCAACTGATTATGTAGTCCTGTTTCATTCCTTAAGTGGCAGTCAATACATGTAATAGTGTCTTCATGAATACTGTTTGGCAATGAAATATGCAGTTCAGCTAAGCCCTGAGTATGCCAAATGTTTTGTAAGGTTGGGAAATGAAGTGGAGAGATTTAGGTGATGTTCTTTATAGTTCCTGAAGTCAAAGGCACATAGAGAATTTTTAACTTACTGATCAATCGAAGTTAGTTTATTTTACATAAGCACACTTCCTAGCCTAAAATAAGTACCATGGTACATTCTGGAAATTTTCTCTGTTGCATCTCAACACTATGGGAAATTGTGACTTCCATGGAAAAGGAGTAGAAACTATGAGTTCTGAAATATTAGAAATGTGATTCCCAACCTCTGCACCACTTGTTTTTCTGCCTCTGCACCATTCCTTTGATTAACACTTTCAATCAGTAACATCTCACATTAACACAAGTAACCTAACTGAATAGGGGCAGTCCTCCCCCACACTTCACATCCCCAACTTCAGAATAATAAGTAGAGAATTAAAGGATTTTCAGAAGTGATTAAACTGGTAGGGGTAAAAGAGAAGCCAATAAGTAAGCCTATTACCAGAGGAAAGACGATCAGAAAAAAAACAAGCTACAGTAATTCATGGTCAGCATCCTAAAGATCTAATTACTTCTTATTCGTTCTCACTAAGTGTTTTCAGCCTGTGTATTAGGGATACTTTGAGCTATCGGTAAGAGAAAAATCCCATTTCCAACTGGATTAAGGAATAAATAAAATATATTTTACAGAAAAGAGAGCCCATAGTGAAACAGGCTCCTAGTGACCCACAGATGAGTGGTGTGATCAAAAACTTAGGTAGGATCTTTCTGTTTCTCCATCATGTCACCTTCAGCACCAAAGTTGTTCAACCCCTGTTCCTCTTCAGACTTTAAGATGGTTGCCAGTGGCAAGTGGGGCTATGTGCTTCCTTATTCTTGTCTAAGCAGGAGGAGAGAGAATAACCTCTCTCACAATCGAGGATGAAGGGTAGTTAGTGCCCATCAAACCCACTGAACCCGCTCAAGTCATAGGAATGCTCTTAATACATCACTAATTGCTGCAAAATTCCATGTGCTCATTGGCTTTTTTAGGCTAAAGATTCATTCTTGGGGTCAGCTTCCCTGTGTGTGGCGGGGGGGTGGGGGGGGTGGGAACGGGGAAAAGGAGAGGAAGGTACCTGAACAAAACCAGGATTCTATTAGGAGGAAAGAAGGTGAGAAAAGGATGCTAAGTAATCAACTAACTCCGTCTACTACAATTTAGTCTCTTAGAGTCAGCATTGCTCCGAGTGAAAATCTAAGTATTCTGTAAGTGAGAGATTCAAATGGGATTCAGTTTAATAATCTATGGCTTTAGAGGTAATAGGTAACAAGACCAAAGCTCACCTATTCCATCAAGTGAGGTTACCTGCAAAATGGCAACTGTAGCGATACTGAACCATTTGAAGGACGCCTGTTTCTATCTATTCTTTTACTCTGTGCACAAAGTGCGTTTCTGGTGTGTTTGTTTTGGGAATGGACTGACTAGAAATACATCACTGTCCAAAAAAGAAAACTATTTTTTTCATCCGGGGATTTGAAGCTTAACTAGCTGGAAGGAAAGTATAATTTCATTTTGTTCTCATCGTCTCATTTAGGAAATAACCTTCAAAGAGTCCAAGGACACCACGCCACATGAGCACTTCCCTCGATCTCCGGGGCTTGGCTTGGGCTCTAACTTTCCTAGCATGTTCTGAAGTGTTTCCTTAAGCACCATTTTTGCCTTTAGCACTGTCCTGACCACTGGAGCTTTAAGAAAGCTTTAAGAAGGGTTTAAAAATAGCACCACAAACAATTTTCTTTTCTCCTTGTTTCTAAAAATACCTCAAGTTCTTCTTTAAGAATACTTTTTTTTTCTTTTAGGTTTTATTCGAAAGGCAAATAAGCTGAAATGCAGATGCTTATCTAAATCCAAGTCAAAACAGTAGGAGAAATAATTATAAAGCAGGATACTGTTGCCACTGTTATCCTGGTAGTTTTGGGCAAAGTGGGGTAGTGGGGTTGCTATTTTTACAAATGCATTTATGTGGATGTGATGTATGCCACACAACAAGCTATCCCTGAGACATCCTGCAATAGAGTCTAAAAGCTTACATTTCTGTCCTGATCTTATTTGTATTCCCTTAGAGCTGACCTTGCCACAGTGTGGGTACATCTTTCTGCAAATGTTTAGCTATAACAAAAATGTCTTTTTTTCTTTCTTTCTTTCTTTTTCCTATCAATTTAGGGGCAGAATTAAGGAGCCATAGCCATAAAGGCTTCATATTTAGTTAGATGAGTTACATGTGAAACTTTGAAGAAAAGGGTCATCCCTTTCATCATTGAGTTCTTACACTGTCCTACTTTTGCATGACAATGAGAGTCGCAGGTTGACTGTGCAGGTACAATAACTTCCCAGTTGGACGGATGACCCTGTTGGCCATTTCTCTTCGTGTAGTTTCCTCCTATAAAATGAGGAGAACGGTAGTTTCAACTTCATAAAGGTGTTCTGAGGAGTAACTAAGATGATGCTGAAAGGAACTTGAGCAGAGTGCTGAGCACACAGGCAGCACCCCCAACATGTTAGGTGTTTCTGTTTGCTGCTACTGTTGTTACCATTATTTCTTACAAATTTTAAATCAACTTGAGGGTCTTGGGCATTTTTTTAACAAGCTGCAAGCTTTTTCTTTTTTAAATTTCCCCAAGTGAAATGAGGCACAGCATTTTTTTATGTCACAAGTGTAATGTGGCAGTGGGGGCACTATGCCCACAATACTTCTCACTCAAACGTGTTTTGGCTGACACAGTGAATGTGGCAAATGCGGCTGAAATTCAGAATTTCCTCAGAGCCTCTCCAGCGCTGCTCCCCGGAAAATCTGCAACCCGAGCTGGTCCCCTCAGTTGGGTTTGCAAAGGTGTGAACTAACTGCAGCCAAAATGAAGTAAAAATGGTAGATGCGAATTCTGTTCATCACTCTGTTGTCATGGCCTGTGTATATTATGCTAAGCTGCTGGCCAGCCTGCCCTCATTCCCGGGGTAGTGACTGGGGAGAAGCGAGAGAAACAGTCCTGGCGCTCACATGAGAATACCGTACACACCCACACCCACCACCTACCCCCTCCACTGCCAAAAACACCTCAAATCAAAGGGGAATGAGGTTCCAGTTCAAGGTGGTGATGCAAGAGGTTCCTGAACCCATCCCTTCCAACACACCAATCCACAGCTACATATGCAACAACTTCCTCTGAAAAGACCCCTTAAGGCTCAGCAACCCCTCTAAGAGCCCCGTGGGAGCGGATAGGAGAGGCTGGGGCACAGTCCTGCCATAAACCCCATCCCTGTGCCGCGATCCAGAGCCGGGGGGACTCGAACCCGAAGCTTCTCCCTGAGCAGCACCGTTTGAAAGTTCCATCCCCACGTGGAGCACCAACAACTTTGAAGGCCGGCCTCTGAGAGAGGAGCCCGCAACACCTGCAGCTCTGAGAACCCACCGGCTTCCCAGGAGACCTGGGCTACAGGGAACCCCGAAAGGGCTGGGGGTGGGGTGCGCGCGGTCAGACTCACCGTTTGAGGACCCATGGGGGCGACTCGGTGTGGAGAGGCTCCTCTGCTCGGCTTGGAGCTTCAGCCCGAGGGGCAGACACCCGCGTGGGGCTGTTGGGGTGCTCTCCGCCAACACAAACCGGTGCGCGCATCTCTGAGGCCCCCTCCCTGCCGCTCCATGGCTGGGCGCCCCCTGGCTGCCCCTCACACGGTCCTGCCCGCTCAGGGCGCTGGCATCGCCCCAGGGGAGCTCTTGCAGCCCCAGGGCCCAGTTCTTAGGGCTGCTGCCCAGGGGATCCCCTGGACCGCCCGGCTCTGGTGGTGGGGGTTCCGGTCCTGGGTCTCAGGGCCCAGAGAGTTCTGGGCAAGTGGCTCCCCCGGGCACTGCACGCACCATCTTTCTGGAAAGAGCCTAGTCTGCTGAGCCTGAGAGATGGGCTGCAGGTTCCGCAGGGGCCTTGGGGCTTAGGACGAGCCTCTCGGGGAGCACAGGCCCTGCTTGACATCTCGGTGCCCAGCGCCCTCCTGCAGTCACGCGGGATCGCCCAGCCGAGCTCCTATAATCGCCGGCAGCCGGGAGTTTGGCCTCTGCATCACCTGCACCTGCTTCTGGATCACCTGGCATTGGTCCATGGGGATTGTTCTTGGGCTAATTGGAATGAAGGATTGTATATATTTGCATGAGCCTTTTCCATATAAAGATAACTTTCATATGTATAAGTATAATTATAGAAGTTTAAAAATTTGCCAAATAAGTTGCTTCGGGTCATACTGATAATAGCTAAATCTATTCAGGAAAAAAATGTATTTCTTAGGGACTTATAGAAAACTTCATTTCAAACTTCAATTCCTTTTCATAATTTTTGCAGAATCCATAAGATCGATATAAGACATTTAAGAATAATAATTACCATTCCGTTAAAAACATCTGGGGGAAGTTGAATGAAAATAAGTTCAATAAGAAAAGGAATGGCATACAATTTTTTACTGTTAAAATGAGCTTGTTCGCATGTATTCATATGAGACATTTTGGCTTCTGAATGGCTATTATATTAAGATCCTATTGGGGGGGGAGTGTCAACATAAGAAACATTCAAACCTGTGAAGAATTTCTGTGAGTTTATTTGAACCAAACTGTCAACAATTGGATTGAGATAATGCTCCAGAGAATGGCAGTTTTGCACCTTATTTTATTACAATCAAAGGAGGAGGCATGAGGGGGTTACATGAAACTCACTGATGATAAATTAGGGAGGAGGAGAAAGCAAAGCGGGGATTGGATAAAAAGTAAAATGATAGACACATGCTTCTTTTACACAGGTGGGTATAGGATAGTTAACAGTCAACAATTAACTCAGTAACAATGAGGGGATTTGTGGTCTCTGCAGAGTGGTGCCTGTGCTTTGAGGGGTCCGGAAAAAGGAAAACTACTTTGACATTCCAAAGATATGTTATCGTAGCTGCAAAAAGACAACAGACAGGCTCAGTTAGGATAAAGATTGACCTTTGTCGGGGAAGATGCCGGCCTAGGACATGACTACCCACCATAAACTGCTTTTAGTTAAAAAGTTTTAATTAATTTTATTTCAGGTCTTTGCAGGCCTTCCCTGAGCTAGTCAGGTTAGCATGTGGCCCTTTTTCATCCACAATTTTAAAGTGATGGATAATTTGTTTTAATGTTAATATTTATATTTACCATTGGCCAGAAATTACATTTTCAACAACTTAAATTTTGAGCAAAATATTTTAGCGTTAACTTGATGTGGAAGAAATGCATAGATTTTTCAGTATTAATTTAATTGATGTGCAAACAAAAAGTTTGAGGTCCACTGTGGTAGACCGTGGAAGACTAACGTGCACATACTCTACCTCTCATATTGGTACAAGTTTATCCGACATGCTTCCGCTCTGAGGCTCTGGTTCATCCCTACATTCATCAGTTGGGCCACTTCTGTAGCCAGCATTAGATTTCCCAGAAATCCGGTCCAAGTAACTCTGAGCCAAGCCCAGACTAATTCCTTTGCACAGTCATTCCCCTAACATGAGTGGAGAAAGCATCAGACCTACAGGTCCCTCCTGGCAGGCTTCCAATTTTAAGGCCTCTTGAAAACAATATATTGATCAAAACTAAGACACATAAACACACAGTTAGATGAGTCTAATTCTCTATTTCTCTAACTCTATAATGACATTATTTTACTAATGGTACACTCAATTTACATTACTAACCACAATACCTAACATCCTAGTTTTCAATTTACAAATTCAGATGTAAGTGGTTTTACATATTTTTCCTAAAAACAACCAATGGCTACATGTAGTACAGTGATGGCAAACCGTTTGGGCTCGGCGTGTCAGCATTTTGAAAAACCCTAACTTAACTCTGGTGCCATGTCACATATAGAAATTTTTTGATATTTGCAACCATAGTAAAACAAAGACTTATATTTTTGATATTTATTTTATATATTTAAATGCCATTTAACAAAGAAAAATCAACCAAAAAAATGAGTTCGCGTGTCACCTCTGACACGTGTGTCATAGGTTCGCCATCAATGATGTAGTATATTAGTATTTGAGGGACTGTATCAAATACTGCTCGTGCACCATGTCAGATCTCCTTGGCTTCACCTGTCTCCCATTCCAGCCGCTGCTATGACGACCAGCTCTGCACCAGTTCAGACCGGCTTCTTGCAGGTGCAACCTGACGGTCAGTCCTGTGCCACGCACACCTTGTCTTCTGCTCTGGCACTCTTCTGTTGATGCCACAGAGTGAGACACCGCAGGAACCTGTTTCATGCTAAACCACATACAAGCCAGAGGTGCAGGCTATTTGTCCCGGGAAGTGAACCTCTGACCAACGGGGGTGGGAGCCCATGGATAAATGGTTCTCCCTTTCTTCCCCAGGAGACAGAGTCCTGAAATGCACGTCATAGGGTTTCTAGGGCCATGAAGTTGTGTCTAACTTGATAACACTTTCTTGATTCGGTTCTCTTTCTCGCTTGCTTTGTTGCCTAAAATACTGCTCTCTGGAAAAACACTCCGGAATAAAGTAGTTGCATAGGATTTAAAAAGTTGGGGCAAATTAGTGACAATTCTAGAAATCAAGGCTGCCAGCTGATTAAAGCTGTTTTTCTAGCCCAACTCTGTGCCTCTAAACATCTCCCATTGCTATTCCCTACTCCTGTTCTTCTGATATTCATTCATTCATACACTCATTCTTATTTATTTTCAACAATTATTGATTGCTTGCCTACTATGTGCTAATTACAACAGATACAATGATGAATGGAATTCCTGTTCCCTTCAGTGAGCATTTTATATCTCTAAGCAAATTCTCAAAAAGAACTGGTGGGGGACACTTTGGATGCATTTTCTTCAACTCTGAAAACACAGATGCAAGCTGCTTTGCAGGCTGGGTAATGAATGATGGGAAAGAACATTAGAACCCAAACGATGAAAGTGCATAATGAAGGCTGTAACATGCCCATTGGAAAATCTCCCAAACAGTATATGCCACAGACAGTCAGAGGTGGGGCGGTGTGCATTTTACTGCAAGGATGAAAGAGTTAAAATTAAAGCTACATCTCAGGACCTCACACAAGCGAACTAGCTGCTTGTGTCTCCATCCTGCTAGGAGCTCAGCCGGAAAACAGAGGCTGCTCAGCTTTTCTGTGAAGGGCTCTGGAGAGGAGGTGGTGGGATGGTGGGTAAAGGAAAACAGCAGACTGTGAAGTGCAAAAAGCCCAGCCTGGGCAGTAAACTGCTCCTTAAAGAGGTTTACATGGAACGTGATTGTATGTCTTTTTAACTGCCTCTAAAAGTCCTTTTTTAAAGCCTTTACGGAAGTCGTTTTCTCTTTTCCTGATGCCCTGTCGGTTAGCAGGTGCCTCTGGGAAAGGGGGCTCTTTCTCCAAAGCTCTTAAATAATGTTGGTTAAAAATTACTTGTAACGCTATCTGCTGAGTAGCGCCTTGCCCCCTCCCGCTTGTCCTCCCCAGCGCGATTCTTTTTCCCCGGCCATAACTGATCTGCCAATTACTTCCTTCAGAAACCTCCCTTGTTCCCTGACACCTGTGCTGACATAACATCTCCTGCTGGCAAGCGACTGCCAATTCTCATTGGAGAATGATTGCTAAACGTTTCAGCACCAGCTCAGAAGAAGAGTTCCTTGCCCTGCCCACTGGCACTATAGAAATTGCCATTGTTCCGTATACTGTGAGTCCAAGCCCTCCTCTGTAACGCTCTGCCCTCTGTGCCTTCCGGGGTTCTGGCACAGCAGGATTGGAGACAATCTATTTTCAAAGGACCGTGGTTTATCTGACGGTGTCTTGAGGACTAGAAAGGTACACAGGACCGAGCGCGCACACACACACACACACACACACACACACACACACACACACAGCTGGACAGCAGGCAGGGGAAAAGCCAAATGCACTGGGCAATGCTGATGATTTCGGAAAGAGGTCACGGGGACATGTCAGACAACTAACCCATTCTTGTTTTGAACTTTTTTCAGGATTAAATTCTCAGGCCATTTTCATACATCCTACAGAGAACAAAATATCATCCACATATTTTTGAAAGGCATTATGTTTAGCTCTGACACCCAAGAGTAATGGTCCCCGACCTGAGCCCTGACCTCCAACTAGGGATTTCGGATGAGGCTAATGGTTGCGGCACAATCAGATCTGTGTCACATATTGAATGTAGGTCAAAGGATGACTGCTCCCTGCAGAACACAGAAATAACCTTTCTAAGGCACCATTTCATATTAGCATAGGCCCATCTGCACAGGATCAGAAAGAAATTGTGTTGTATCTAAAGGAAACCACATTTCAAAGCCAAGGTAAACAATGGAATTCGTTTCTGTAAGCCTTTATTTATTGATTGCAGATAAATATTGACCTGAAATTAATGAAAAATGTCCTAGTAAAGTTTTGGTCACTCAGATGAACTGCCAATTTTGTGTGGTGTTGTTTGTTTGTTTGTCTGTTTGTTTTAAAAGAACTGATTACTTTGAATCATTTTATACTATCACTCTCTTCTCACTACTTTCAAAATGCCTAGCTTCAAAAAGTTTGAAATTTTGATGTAAAAAGTATTACAATTCATGTTAACTCATTCATGAAATCCAATAGAAATGGATCAAGTCACACATATGAATGATTAAGTTTAATTGTTTTTTATCTAGTTTCTACAATTGAAATTATAGTCCTGCTGCTGAGGACATGTCTCACCCAATTTTGGATAAATTGCCAAAAATGAGAACTGGAAATTCTTTTCTGCCGTAATTCTCTCTGAATATTCTCTTGAATGATGTCTATCATTAACTTTAATAGATTTTAACTATAATTGGAAGGAAAGTACTTTAGTAAGTACCAATCAACTAGTTAGTGATGCTTTATATGATAGTTTACTTTTTATTGAAAATATTTAATGACTTTTTAAATCCTTTAAATACAGCATCACATAGAATTAGATACTACATTTATTGAGCTATAATAAACTGCTGTGCATGTGAATAATATTCAACCCATGCCTCAATATACTATAGCTTCTATATTGGATCCCTGAAATAATTTACAACATTTAAATTTGTTAGTAAAAACATGCCTTTAGAAATGCAGTGAAAGTGATGTTTGGGGGAAACCATTAACATTTAGGTAATATAAAATATATAACTAAACAGCCTAGGGCCAGTTCCATTCTACCATGTAAAATAATGCTGATTGGAGCAAATCAATGCTTTGAAGATGCAGCCCATAGGATATAACACTACTAAAGTTAGGTTGATTGCGAATTCTATGTATAGTGTGCAGAAGACTCATTTACTCATTCCACAACAGTGATTTTTTTTAGCTTGGTTAATTAATTTATTTATATTTTATTTGTTTTTTATTTGTTTTTATTCTGATTGGTGTTTCTAGCTTCTTGGGATATAGTCCTACAAGTGGGATTACTGGGTCAAATGGGAATTCCATTTTTAACTTTTTGAGGAAACTCCATACTATTTTCCACAGTGCCTGCACTAGTCTGCATTCCCACCAGCAGTGCACGAGGGTTCCTTTTTCTCCACATCCTCGCCAGCACTTGTCATTTGTTGATTTGTTGATGATAGCCATTGTGACAGGTGTGAGATGGTACCTCATTGTTGTTTTGATTTGCATCTCTCAGATGATTAGTGACTTTGAGCATGTTTTCATATGTCTCTTGGCCTTCTGTATGTCCTCTTTCAAAAAGTGTCTATTTACTAGGTCCTTTGCCCATTTTTTATTGAATTGTTTACCTTCCTTTTGTTAAGTTGTTATGAGTTCCCTGAAAATGTTGGAAATTAAACCCTTATCTGAAATAGTATCAGCAAATATGTTCTCCCATGCAGTGGTCTTTCTTTTTTTTTTTGATGATGATGATGATTTCTTTTGCTGTGCAGAAGCTTTTAATTTTGATGTAGTCCCATTTGTTTATTTCTTAGTTTCCATTGCCCTAGGAATTGTATCAGTAAAAATATTGCTATGACATATGTCTGATTTTTTGCTGCCTATGGAGTCTTCTAAGATTTTTATGGTTTCCTATCTTACATTTAAGTCCTTTAACCATTTTTAGATTGTTTTGTGTATGTTGTAAATTGGTGATCTAGTTTTCTTTTTTTTTTTTTGCATGTATCTGACCAAATTTCCCAGCACCATTTATTGAAGAGACTGTCTTGACTCCATTGTATGCTCTTGCCTCCTTTGTCAAATATTAATTGAGCATAATGGCTTGGGTCTATTTCTGGGTTCTCTGTTCTGTTCCATTGGTCTATAAGTCTGTTCTTGTGCCAGTCCCAGGCAGTTTTGAGAACTGTGGCTTTGTAATATAGCTTAATATCTGGTATTGTGATCCCTCCAACTTTGTTCTTCTTTCTCAGGATTGCTGTGGCTATTCAAGGTGGTTTTTTTTTATTCCAGATGAATTTTTGGAGAGTTTATTCTATGTTTGTGAAATATGCCATTGGTATTTTAATGGGGATTGCATTAAATCTATAAATTGCTTTGGGTAGTATAGACATTTTAATGATGTTGATTATACCAATCCATGAACATGGTATGTTCTTCCATTTGTTTATGTCTTCCTCTATCTCTTTTTTCAATGTTCTGTAGTTTTCCGAGTACAGGTCTTTTACCTCCTTAGTTAAGTTTATTCCTAGGTATCTTAATTTTTTGGTGCAATGGTAAATGGGATTTTTTTTAAATGAACTCACAGAAAGTTTCTCTTTCTGTGAGTTCATTATTGGTGTATAAAAACACCATAGATTTCTGGGTGTTAATTTTGTATCCTGCTACATTGCTGAATTCATTTATTAAGTCTAGTAGTTTTTTGATGGAGTCTTTGAGGTTTTCTATGTATAGTATCATGTCATCTGTGAATTATGACAGTTTTACTTCTTCTTTCCCAATTTGGATGTCTTTTATTTCTTCTTCTTGTCTGATCACTATGGCTAGCACTTCCAGTACTATATCGAACAGGAGTGGTGAAAGTGGGCATGCTGTCCTCTTCCTGTTCTTAGGGGAAATGGATTTAGTTTTTGCCTATTTAGTATGTGTTGGCTGTAGGTTTGTTCCACAACAGCGGTTTTAATGTTCCCATGTCTAAACTAAAGAGAACTGCCACCTATCGGCAGATTCAGGGTGGCGATTAAGCTTAGGAGTCAGAGCCTTCCCTGGATTCTCACCAGTCATGTGCCCTTGAGTAAATCACTCAGCCACAGTCACTTTCCCTCAGTGTCCTACGTCTGTAAATTACCAGGAGGATTAAATGAGATATAGAGCCATCACACAATTCTTGGCTCACAGTAGGTGTGCAATAAATCTTGGCCATTTTAATTAGTAATGTTTTATTAATAATAATTTTTATTAATGATTATTGTATGCAAGCAAAATTGTGACTCCTGAATCCTCCCAGCCCCCGCCCCCAAACACACACACACACACACACACAAACACACACACACGGAAACCAGCCAGCTCCTTTCATAAAATCAAACCTCGATCATCCAATTTAACAATAGAAAAAGAAGCTCCACGTGGGAACCAGGAAACAGATGACCTAAAACCTGTTTTTCCTCACAATAACTGTACAGTAAAACATAGTTACAAAGCAAGAGGAAGGCTTTTTGACTTTTTTCAAAATCTGGACTCTCCTACACCAGAAGAATAAAGGGGTCTTCCATGTTTACAAGTTCTATCAGATATTCTACTCTATTATTTAAATCATTCATTTATGCCAGAATTCTATACATTTTTAGAAGTTACATCTGGCATGTTTTTCAAAACCTTGGTGTTTTTCAAAAAAAAATAAATGAGCCCATTCCCGGGTTTGAGAAGTTTATTTGCAATCTCATGTTAATTTTGTTGATTCGGTTGCACAAAACCAGTCCAGTAAATCTCTTGGGGGAAAAAATATGTTGTTGCTTTAATACAGAAGTTGACAATCTTTGGCTCAGGCCAAATCCAGCCACTGCCTGTTTTGTTACAACCTGCAAGCTAAGAAAGATTTTCTCATTTTTAAATGGTGGAAAAAAAGTCAGGAAAATGGTGGTATTTTATGACAATTATATAAAATCCAAATTTAGTGCCCATAAATAAAATTTTATTAGAACAAGTCAATTGTGCATTATCTATGGCTGCTTTCACAGTGTAATAACAGAGTTGAATAGTTGCAGCAGAGACCATGTATGGTCTGCGAAGCCTAAAATCTTTACTATCTGGCTCTTCAGAGAAAAAGTCTGCCAATTCCTGTTCTAATATAGCGAGTCCTGCTACAAAAAAATTCAAAACAAAATTGTACAAGCACGTCCAACTTAGCAACAGGCTTGATACCAAAAATCCATTTGGAAGTCAGTTGTCCATGTATACCAAATATAATAAGTGACAGTGTGATTCCTAGGCTAACCCACAAATGCCGATTAACTTTTCATTTATTTTTAACTATAGTACTATAAACCTGAGTTATGACATATGGAAATAGATGGCCATAACTGCAGAGAAGAGGAGGAAAATATTTCCATTACCTTTTCCTGATTAAAGGCTGTAGCTAGAAACCTATAGCCCTTCAGCTGGGTGCTCTCATGCTCTGAGTCCAGACAGTCCTTCTATTAGGCATTTTTATATTCCTCACACTACTCAGCCAAGGGCACTTACAAGTGCACACTATATACTTGTTAAATGAGATTAGAACCATTTATTCTATGTTGTGTATGTTAAATTGTCAATATGGCCTAATTTTCCCATAGAGTCCCTGTCTCTTATTATTCGGCAATTTTCATAAATTTGTATCCTTTATTTTTTAAAAAGGAAAGGTCATTTCAACTTTAAAATCTACACCAACTTTTTAACTTTAATTGCAAACCACAGTAAGACATACATTTTACATTGCAACCAAATAGACACATTCACATCTATACTAATAAAAGAGAAAGATGCAAATTAACCATACCTTCGCGATGCCCACCAGCCAATCAGGCGTGAGTATGCAAATTAACCCAACAAAGATGGTGGGTTGATTTGCATACGCAGGTGCCGAGTGGCCGGGGGAGGGGTGGGACGCTTGCATCATCACCATGGCGACGATGCAGGTATTCTGCACTGCCCCAGCCGCTCCGGACCTCTGAGCAGCGTGGGAAGGCAGAAAGGCAGCTCCAGGCCTGAACAAAGGGAGAAAGGTGGCTCCAGACCAGAGCAAAGGTGAAAGGAGGCTCTGGATAGAGCGAAGGCGGTGCCGGCAGCCAGGGGAAGGAAGGCCCATTCTTGCACAAATCTTCGTGCATCGTGTCTCTAGTACATTTATAATGAAGAAGAGTTTACCCCAAAAAATAATAATCTTTCTACATGCAAAGCTATCCATTTACTATATTGTATTCCATTAAATTATTTTTAAATTCTTGTCAGACTTACTAAATTAGTTTCACGACCAACCAATTGTCACAATTCAGTTTGAAAATCTGGATCTACAATATTTCAAAATAAATAGCTGGATACTCACAAGTGAATTGAGGGGATCAGTTCTTTCAGGGCTATTGACTTTTTTCAAAATCTGGGCTCTCCTACACCAGGAGAGTAAAGGAGTCTCCCATGTTTACAAGTTCTATCAGATATTCTACACTATTATTTAAATCATTCATTTATGCCAGCATTGAAATGTTAAGTGCCTGGCCCAGACACCATGCCAGTTACTGGGATGTTATGATCAACAAGACACTCTCCTTAACCCCAAAGGGCTGTATGTTTAGGTGGGAAGGTAACAAGTAAAGAGTAGGGGATGTGGAGGTTGAACGCTCCTCAGGTTGGCCAGGGTTTACACAAGCTGTAGTATGGAGTTCCCAGCAGCAAGTAAAAAATACCTGACTCCCAGGCCCAGCCTTACCTCTATTTGACTAATATTTGGATTGAAGACATGGCTTCCTTTTCTGCTACTTAGATAGATCTAATCCCTCCCAAAAATTTTTAAACCAGTTTTTGAGAGTACAAAGACCTTTAAGATATGTTTAGCTTAAATAGAGTTATAAGTCGAGTATAAGTATAGGTGATACTGAAATTAGGCATTTAGGAGTTTGTTTGCTTAAGTAGAGAAGGCATTTGTTTTTTCCACTGTCATTAAAGTTTTAAAGTTTATTTTAATTCATTTTCATAACAAAATTATTCAATAATATTATTATAATACATCTGAAATTGCAGAGCATTTATAATCCTGAAAATACTAACTTGAAATATACTTGCAATACCTTTTTGTAACCTTCCCTATTTTAAGCTTAATTATAATATATTATCCTATGATGCAATTAAACATTTTATAAGCAAGCAGGTACATTCACACAACAAAAGAACACAATACCCGATTGTTGTATTTAAAATTGTAGCTGAAAGAAAACTGTACCTGAAAGAGGTTTATCTCACGTCTTAAAGATTTATAGTTAATTAAAGTAAAACATAGGTAGGTAATTCCAAACGCACTGCAATTTCATCCATTTAACAAAGAACCTATTTTACTGGTGTATATGAGAAAGCACAGGGTTTTCTAGTTTTAAAGAAATTACACCCACTTCCATTTACTTTGATAGAAAATTCCTACATAAGTGCCTCCCACTCCTCCCCATCTTACTCCAGGTTTGGGGGAGCAGTAGACCCCTGGGTGTGAGCCCCACATTCGGCGCACTGGTGCCCAGTCATCTCTGCTTCCCCAGTGTACCCCAAATCCTTCTGCTTCCTTTTTTCCATTTGCAGAACCCTGCATCCAAACCACCATTTCCTTTTGTCCAAACTACCACAGAAACTGCCTAACTTGTCTCCCTAATTTCTCTCTCCTGCTTCTATGAATTCCAGCCTCTACACAGTTATCTGTAAAATTTAAATCAGAAGGTGTTTTTCATGTTGCTTCAAAAGCTTCATTGGCTCCCTCTGCTCTTACTGTCCTTGTTTTCTACCACCCCTTTCCTGATACACTGTGCTTCAGTCACATTTAACTTTTTTTTGTTTCCCAAATGTGATATTTAATTTTACGTGTCAACTTGGCTGGGCCACAATGCCTACATAGTTAGGCAAATGTTACTATGGATGTTTCTATGGAGGCAATTTTTGTGTGAAATTAACTTTTAAATTGGTGGACTTCAAGTAAAACAAATTACTTCATAATGTGGGTGGGCCTTATCCAATCAGTTGAAGACCCTAAGAGAACAAAGACGAGCACTCCCTCCTCCTCCTCTAGCCCCAAGCAAGAAGGAATTCAGCTAGCACGTGGTTTTTTAGCTTGAACTGCAACCCTTTCCTAAGTCTCCAGCCTACAAGTCTATCCCATCACATTTTGGACTCACCAAGCTTCCACAGTTGCATAAACCAATTCCTTTATATAAATACTAGAGGCCTGGTGCACAAAAATCATACATTTGGGGGGTCCATCAGCCCGATCTGCACCCTCTCACAGTTGGGGAGCCCTCAGGGGATGTTCAACTGACTGCAGGGAGCCAGCCTAAGCTGTCAGTCGGACATCCTTAGTGCTGCAGCAGAGGCGGAAGAGGCTGCCGCCACCACTGCTGCACTCTCCAGCCGTCAGCCCAGCTTCTGGCTGAGAGGCGCTCCCCCTGTGGGAGCACACTGACCACCAGGGGGAAGCTCCTGCATTGAGTGTCTTCCCCCTGGTGGTCAGTCACGTCATTGCAACTGGTCATTCCCCTGTTTGGTCAATTTGCATATTAGCCTTTTATTATATAGAATAGATAGATAAGTAGGTAGATAGAAGATAGATAGATAGATAGATAGATAGATAGATAGATAGATAGATAGATATAGATAAAGTTAGATAGGCAGGCATCCTGTTGGGTCTGTTCCACTGGAGAACCCTGACTAATACACCAAACTTATCACACCTTTTCTCACTATAACATCTTCAACACCTATAGTTCTAGAACATCCTTTCTCACTAAACCACCTTAGCTCTTGATGCTCTCTGTGTCTGGGACTCTCTTTCCAGGTTCAACATATAACTGCATCCTTCTTATCACTCATGTCTCAGTTCAACGTAGCTCACTCAGATACTCCAACACATCACCTCATTTTATTTATCTCATCATCCCAAAATGATCTTGACTCACTTGTTTGCTTGTATATTTTTTGTTTCCCCTCATTGATTCCAAGCTCCATGAGGGAAAATACCTGTTGGATCTTGTTTCCTGATAGGTCCCCAGCACCTAGAACAATGCCTCGGGACACAGTAGGCATTCAGTAAGTATTGAGTAAATTAATGAACAAATTAATAAAGAAAGTATTTTTGTTAAAGTTCAAATTGCTTCCTAAGCACTATTTATCAAGATTCAGAATATAATTGTTAGGTCTGATCAAATAATTGAATCAATACCCCTCCCCTGGGAATTGAGCTTTAGGCCACTTCACAACAGACATTTCCTTTCGCTTAGACCACATTCCACTTGCTAAGACCATTATCTCTCCTCTCTGGACTTCCCCAGAATCCGACCTGCCCGAGAATTCTCCACCCAGAATAAAGCCTGCCTAGAGTCCTTTAAAATCTCTGCCTCCCCATTCCTGGGTGCTGAAGCCATTTTGGGGCTCAGCCCATCTGGGATCCAGATGACCTAATGAATGTATAATCCCTTACCACTTTGGCCTGGTACATTCCCTCTTCAGTGACTCTAACAATAATGAAATAGGCAGCTAGTTAAACATCTCATTAAAAAGTTGCAGTTCCCCAGTTAGTTTCTACACACAAATTGTAGTACATAAGTCTTAAATATGAAAACTATATACATGCTAAAAAATGTCCTAAATCCATCGCTCTTTTATCCCATAGTTTTGTATAGTAAAGCTGATTAAGTCAGAGCAGGAATATTATTCCTATACTAGAGGCCCGGTGCACGAATTTGTGCACCAGTGGGGTCCCTCAGCCTGGCCTGCAGGATTGGGCTGAAACCTGCTCTCTGACATCCCCGGAGGGGTCCTGGATTTCGAGAGGGCACAGGCCAGGCCAAGGGACCCCACCAGTGCATTATCGGAGCTGGGGAGGGACTTGGGAGGTTGGCCTGCTAGGGAGGGACAGTGGAAGAGCTCCAGGGTATCGGTTAGACCCCAGCAGCAAGCTCACCTACCAGTCAGAGTATCTTTCCCCTGGTGGTCAGTGCACACCATAGCAAGCAATTGAGTGGCCTTAGCATATCATTAGCATATTACTCTTTGATTGGTTGAACAGCTGACCAGACGACCGGACACTTAGCATATTAGGCTTTTATTATATAGGATTGTAAGCTTCTATAATCACAATTAAAAGTAATTCTTTATATTTCCTATGGCAAATCATCCCTATCAGAGAGCACTAAAAGGTCTTGTCATGGTGTGGACCTACCATTAAGGTTCTACTTACTAACTAGTTTCTTTTTTTCTTTTTCTTTTTTTTCTTAATTAATGAGATAATATTGTACGTATTGCCAAAATCAATGCAAAAACTGATATTTTTAATGTGAGAACTCAGGAAGCAGGACCAACTCCAACAGATATGCTAAATGCATTTAAAAGTGTTTGGAATATTTTAACTTCATAAACACATTCCATCACAATCCGTGGATCTGATGTTATCTCATAATGTTAATGTAGTTGATTAAAGTGAGGGTGATCAAATTCTCATTCATTTATTCTCTCACCTGTTCCATCATTTCATTATGAAGCATTGCTAAGCACCAGGTACTAAGCTAGATGATGGGTATACATTGGTGAATAAAGGAGACATAGCCTCTACCCTTGAGAAAGTTACAATAAAAGAAGGAAAATGAGGTAGGCAAATAAATAATTTAATAAACAGGTATGTCATTTAAAAACTATAATATGTGCTACCAAGGAGATAGACCTGATGGAATGATAAAGAATAACTGGGGGAGCACGCACTCTGATAAGGAAGTCATGGCAGGCCTCTTTGAAGCAGTGATAATTTATCTCGCAACTGAAGGATGAAAAGGAAGAAGACTAAAGAAAACTTGGGGGTGTGAGATGAAGGTGGACAGAGTACCAGGAAGGGGGCAGCATGAGTAAGGACTGAGGGAGGAACATGCTTGATCCAGTTTAAGAACTGAAGAGATCTTTTTTTATGGGTATTATCCTTAAAATCTTCTGGATGTTTTCTTTTCTTTTTGGATTCAAAGCTAAGATCTTATGCTGTCTTGCCTGAATTCTCACCCTGTTCTGAACACGGGTATGCGAGAGGAAGACATTTCAATGGAAACCATGTAGTTTGACATGCAAATTGAATCTCTTGAACAGGATTTGATTTAATAGATGTCCTGGTTGTTCATTATGCAAGCACAGCCTGGCTGCACATTGATGAAGTCCTTTGTCAACTGCAGCAACTCAGTTTGTTCCCAGTCACTCTTCACTCACTAGTCCAGCACTCCAGCTCACTGCCAGAACCCTTTAGAAAGTAAACACTTCTGATTGGGTGGATTGAATCAATAGTTTTTCTCCTTACATACCAATAGAGTTGACTACGTAACCCAAAATCCGAAACCTATTATTGATTTTGCATTCAGTCCACATATATGTAGGTCATCCGAAACCAACTTTAATTCTATTCTGAAAGAATTAATGCATAACATCTTCAAGTCATGGAATCTTAGAATTATGTGGGAACAGTCCTCCAGATTTTTAGAAAATTAATCTCATTGACAAAGACTTTACCTTTTTAAATATATTTTTATTGGCCTACCAGTGGTCGGCAAACTGCGGCTCGCGAGACACATGCGGCTCTTTGGCCCCTTGAGTGTGGCTCTTCCTAAGCCTTAGGAGTACCCTAATTAAGTTAATAACAATGTACCTACCTATATAGTTTAAGTTTAAAAAATTTGGCTCTCAAAAGAAATTTCAATCGTTGTACTGTTGATATTTGGCTCTGTTGACTAATGAGTTTGCCAACCATTGGCCTATACGAAACATCTTATGAATCACACCTGACAGATGGCCATCACCAAAAATCTATGACTCATGGAAGGAATTGGAAGGAACCAGAAAATCCAACTTAGTGTAATGATAGAACTTGATGCTGTGGGTCATCTTGCAGTTGATCTCTTTTATTCCTCATTTGTTCATCTGTAAAGTAGAATAAATGTCATTCCTCTTATGAAAAGTGTGAATTAACAGATTTCAATAGGAATGTTGTTTGTTTGAGATATTGGGGGAGGATTGTTAAGTAAAGGCCCAGTGATGTGACAGCAAAAGCGTCGGTTGTGGACTATTATACAACAAATGATTAAATTTCCAACTTGACCATTACTAGTTATGAGTCCTTGAGACAGATAGTTCTCAAGTTCTTTAAACTTCAGTCCTTTCAGGTATAAAAATAGGGATCAGAAGTGCTGTATTTGTTGTGTGGATTCTATGAGAAACCATATGCAAAACCACTGGGGATGCTCACTCACAAATAGTAAGCTTTCAGTATGTTAGTCTGCCTTTCTTTTTTACCTATTAACATTTTCCATAAGACTATGAAATGCCTTTCCCATTGTATTTTTAAGAATAGGTAAGACTTCCCAAACCAGATTTTCTATAAAATTCCTTACAAGAGAAATAAATTGTAAAATGTCCCAAATAACATTTTGCATAGGAATATTTACTACTTCTAGGGATCTTTTAATATTTGAAATATATAGCTTTTAACATAAGATATATAATGACCAAACTCTGACATCAAGTGAACATTCTTTAAAACCAATTTTTCCTTACTCTGAGGATATAATCCTGCCATCTTGTAAAAATGATTCATATAGATATAAAAGTTAGCCCTGCACATAAATCAGAGCAAATTAGATATAAAAATGCTAAGTCCTTTTTTTATTTGTTATACATATTAAACTTTGTGCTTTTTATTTTGCCCGAGATAATGCTACAAAAAGTTTTTTAATTTAATAAATTCCAAAAGAGTACATTAAATTAGGCTTAAGATGAAAGTGTTTTCTTTCAATGACTCAGATATCAGTACAATAAGAATCATCTCTTGGGTGCCAAATTCAATACTAATCCTTTAGTATACTTTATTTCACTTAATCCTCAGTACTTTTGAGATATAAACATATAAATATTTAGATTCATTGTACAGTTGAGAAAATTAAAAGATTCAAAGAAGTTAAGAAATTTATTTAAGGTGGCACAATTAGTTAATGATAGGTTTATAACCTAAATCAAAGTCCATCTAATTCCACATATCCTCTATTCATTAATTGCAAATAGCAAAAATAAAATTAAGTCAATCTAATATATATTTAGGTTATCTTCTGTTTTTAGTATTTTATGCATTATCCTGATTAATGTCATGATCATTAGATATTTGAGAGACTATATTATCTTTCAAAATCCTTATTTTTTTAGATGATGAAGTCTATTTTCTTCTACAACACCTTCCTCTCTCTCTCTCTCTCTTTCTCTCTCTCTCTCTCTCTTTCAGACACACACACACACACACACACACACACCTATTTTTTAGTGATCTCTTCACTCCTTCAATCTATGCAGTGTCTTTCAGTACCTGAAAAAAAAAATCCCCTGTTTTCTTTCCCAGTTGACTTTTCTGCAAGCTCATTGATACCACCTTTGTCTTTTGAGTAGTGGAGATTTGTTTAAAAGCCCTTTGAAAATGAAGCAGATTTTAGTATGCATTGTCACAGTGGGGAATAAAAATGGCTCTTAAGACTTCCTTGATATAGTTTTATCTCCCTTTCTTGAACTGCTTTGCTCCAACTTAGTATTTGTTTCTCCTTAAAGAATTTGTTGTCCCCAAATTAATTATTTCACTGCTAATAAAATTAGGATTTTAGAAAAACAGGAGCCTTGTAACATTATCCCTCCTTTCCCAGAATCATAATTGTGCTTTCTAATGTGGAACTTAGGAGTGTGTAAATCCAGTATTTTATTTAAATAGTTTAATGAGATTCTCATTTTTTTCTTTTTTGTAATTTTTTGTAAAATGTGCAGCTCTCAGTGTTTAATTCTTAAAAAAGTAGTTTGCATGTTATAGAATGATTTGTCTTTTGTTAACTTCCATTAATAATGCATTTCAGTTTTGGTGGTATATGTTGCATTGGAGCATCTCTGGATGAAATGCATATTTAACTGTGTGCAATATGTTTACTAATGAATGAATGAGTCAAAAAATAAAAGGATGGATATTTAGATGAGTCTTTCATTTAGAAGGCTGAAGTTTGAAATGCCATAAAGGAGTTAAAAAGTTTTCCAAAATACTTATTTTTAAAGCCATACTCTATTGAGAAATAGAGCAGTGCTGTGTAGAGATCTATCGATGATGATGATTATGATGATGATGGTGGTGGTGACAGTAGTATTAGTAGCGGTGATAAATAATAATGAAAGATGATTACCAACTTGTGCTAACTGCTCCTGTGGGCCCAAATCATGACATTATCTCACTCATTTAATCCTCACAAGGACCTGTTAGACATGTATGATTATTACCCCCATTTCATAAATGAGAGAATTTAAATGTTGCCAGGTTAAGTAAATTATTTAAAGTCCCATGGACAGCTAGCGGTAGAATGAAACACCAACAAGTTTCCAGAGACAAGCTTTTAACTCACTAGTGCTTTTAGTTTTTACTAATATAACAAGTAATCTCACAATTTTTATGGGTCAGTCTAGTTCTCTGTATTGTTTAGCTCATAATTTTAAGGCAGTGGTTCTCAACTGGGGTGATTTTGCCCCCAGGGAATATTTGGCAATGTCTGGAGGCATTTGGGGCTGTTACAGCTGGGAGGTACTATAGCATCTAATGCAGTGGTTCTCAACCTTCTTAATGCTGCGACCCTTTAATACAGTTCCTCATGTTGTGGTGACCCCCAATTTCATTGTTACAAATTGAACATAATTAAAGCATAGTGTTTAATCACAAAAACAATATGTAATTATATGTGTGTTTTCCAATGGTCTTAGGCGACCCCTGTGAAAGGGTCATTCGACCCCCAAAGGGGTCTCGACCCACAGGTTGAGAACCGCTGATAATGGGTAGAAGCCAGGGATACAGCTGAACATCCTACCATTCACAGGACAGCCTCCATGACAAGCATGTCAAACTCGTGGCCCACAATGAATATTTTTGCCACCCAGCCAATATAACGGTGTGTAAGAAACAGTTAAATAAATATTTCATAACTCAATTTTTACAATATCCTGTTATACATAATTTTCAATAACGAGCTACAATGTTTGCTAATGACTGATTACTATAATTGTGTTGCATTCATTTCCCTTCCTGCCTTATGTGCAGGTGCACCATTTCTCTCCACTAATACTAGCAGCGAATATTTTAGCAGCTGATTGCCACGTCATTAGTCTTGGACTGACTTGTTTGGTGTGCACAGCAGGAAATATTTCGCTTTTGGAGAACAAGAAAAATAGGTTTATTTGAGTTATGCTTATTAATTTGGCAGTTATTCAGTGTCTGGGAAGTTAATATTCAAGAAAAAATATTAATTTTTATTAAAAAGTTCTATTATTTTATGTTAAGAATGACTCATTTATTTCAGCCCTTTGTATTCAGCATGTCTCTATCGAAATAAACCTATGTTTCTATGAAAATTGAAGCTTTTGTTTTTTTGTGGCCCCTATAAACTTAAACCTTGTTTTTTTGGCCCATGTTAGCCTTTGAGTTTGACATGCTTGCTCCACAATAAAAACTGTCTGGCCCAGAAGTCAATCGTGTTGAGGCTGTGAGACCCTGTTTTAAGGAGCTATCTGTCCAGTGAACGATTTTCTAGTAATCATGTCTTTATATGGTTTGATTTCTGCTCTAACTGCTCTGTTTTAATGCATAAATGACTTTGGGCCTTGTGTTTATAGAAGAGACTGCATAAAATAAACACAGAAGGCTTACATCATCCCTTAGAGTCGTGGGAGATGTACGTACTGTATCCTTTGGGCTTGATGATATTATTACTACTAAAAACACAACGTGAGAGCCCATACTAGACATTCACTATACCAATGATGCTACATGTTCAGATGTTTATGACAATACTGATTTTTATTCATATTGTGCGTAAGGAACCTGAATAGTACAGATGTTAACAACTTTTCTAAATTTGCATAACTCATAAGTAGATGGACCAAGATTCACATCCCAAATACTGACTCTGTCCACCATACCCCAGACCCAATTAGCAAGAGAGATATTGAGTCATGAGTTCTGCCCTAACCTTGTACTATACTAAAGTGGGGTTTTTTTCCTCCAGTAAAGTTTAATGTTCTTCAACTTCAATATAATTGAGTAGCCCATTGGATATGAGAGTTTGAGGAGGGAAATGTTCTAGTTTCACACACACAAAAAAATACATTCTGCTATCACATAAACAGGGTATAAAATAGAGTATTTAGGTTGGATTATAAGTGGTAATTTCTTCTAAGCAGGCACAGAGAGGTTATGCAACTTGACTGTGCTCACACAGCAAGTTAGGGAAGTCTGTGATCAGAACCCATTTTCCAAATTCGAGTCCCATTTTGCTCCTTCCCACAGAGTCCCCACCTCCTGGACCTGCTCCTCCCTGCAGGATGGCTGCCGGCAGGAAAACTGCCGCCTCATCCTCCTCTGGAACTGGTGAAACCCTTTCACAAACCAGGGACACAAACTCAGTATTGTCTTTGTTTTCAGAAATTGTTTAGGACTGCAAATATGTTGTAGAAAATTAGTCCTTTGAAGAAGAAAGATGAGAACATGGAAATCCCACAATCCTCATTTTATTATGCAGTCAAATCACTTCGTGAAACTAATTAAGGAGTTTGCAGTATTTTATGCTCCTCAGAATCAAATGTGAAGAAACATGATCTCATGATTTTCATAAGAAAATGGTGAGTCTGTTCAAATCACATAATCCCAAAGCCTGAAAATTACTCCTCCCTGGAAACAGCACTCCTTTCTCCCAAGCACAATGTGTTACCTGCAGGCATGTTTCCCTTAAAACGGGGCTCCTCAAACTCCCAACCGCACAGTCCTTCCATTTAGGTTACATGCAAACTCAGAGAGAAGGGAGGTTTCTTCTCACCCTTTGAGCAAGAGATGAGGGAAGAGAAAGGAAGAGGGTACCCTCCACCCATCAAATCACATTTCCAAACCTCCCTCATGCTCTACACTCCCTGGTGAATGTGAAAGATAATCAGTTGGGGTTTATGAAGAAAATATTTGAGCTTCTATAAAATTATTTTTGTCACATATACTTACAATTCATATTTGTGCTTGTTCAATACCGTATACTGTATGTTAATACAGAAGTGCATGGATATAATTAATACATAAATACACCTTTTAGGGGGTTATATGCTTTGCAGTTTGGGGAGGTCTCTGTTCTATATGTTCTGGAACAGAACCATTTTCTGACTCTTTCCCAAGGATCTGGAACATACACCTGCTCCCTCCCTGGCAGTGCATCAGAGCCCAGCACCCTAGTTACTTCTTTACCTCCTACTAACCCTCACAGGCCAAGGCTTCTTCCCAAACTGACACCTCTATGGCCTTCACCCCCAACTTCATTTTTCTAAAAAGGCAAATACAGATCCCATCCCAGCCACAAGATGTCAGTGTGCTTCTCAGGCAGTTCCTGATGTCAACTGCCAGGCCTCTGGGATCCACCCACCTCCTAAGTTAAGGGATTCTAGCTGAGCCAGCCAACATCTGGACAAGCAAAGCTTGAGAGTTCCATTAAAGATCCTGTGTAAGCTACCTATTGCCTCTGTAACAAATTACCATGAAGTAGTGGCTCAAAACAATACAATTGTTTGTATTACAATTTCATAGGTCAGAAATCTCACTGGGCTAAAGTCATTGTGTCAGCCGGGACTTCAAAAGGAGACTCTAGGGGAGGATCAATTTCCTTGTGTTTTGCAGCTTCTAAAGGTCACCTGCATCCCTTGGCTCATGACCTCTCTCTCTATCTTGAAAGCCAGCAGTGTAATATCTTCATATCTCTTGCTCTTGGACTTGTGCTTACATCATACCTCCTTCTCTGATGCTCCAGCCTCCCTCTTATAAGGATACTTGTGATGACATTTTAGATCCACCCAGATAGTCTCTCTATCTCAAGACCCATAACTTAATCACATCTGCAAATTCCCTCTGCCATTTAAGGTAACATATTCACAGGTTCTGAGGATTAGATCATGGACATCTTTAGGGAAGCATCATTCTGCTCACCACAAATCCCCCGTGCCAGCCTCAGGAGCCGAATCATCTGAAGAAGCTGCATTCACCTTGATTCCAAACTGGGAGGGATGAAAAAAAGTATAATCCCAGGGTTAGATATACCTACTTTCCCATCCCAGGTTTGCCAATAACAAAGCTCTATGATCTTAGGCATGTTATTTAATCCCTTCATGTTTCCTTGCCTGTAACATGTAGAAAAAGCATAGCTCATGTAAGTACCTAGTATACGAACAGACCTTTAGTAGGTGTTCAATTAAGGTTAGTTCTTTGTCATTCTGATGCCACAGCTCCAATCTCATGTAACTAGCAATTGTATGGCATTTCCAAGGTTACCAACTTGCCCTAACCATGTCATCTTTCTTAATCTACTGTTAAGGGACTTAACTCAGTGATAATGGAAGAAAGGGCAAAGCAAGTATTTTTTTACTCCAAGTCCTGCGGTCTTCTGTTCTATATAACAGATGACTTGTTCTCCACTTTGGTCACCATACTAGTTAAAAGTGAAATGTTTGGCCCAACTAGATTGGTGTATAGGAAATGAGGCATATTGCTCATTATAATTGAGAAGTTTGCAGAGAAGCAAAACAGATGAGGAACTGGAGTCTCAGGAAAATATTTTCTCTCGGAGCTGTTAGGCATTTGTAACAAGTTGTTACGGCAACTCGGCTCTTCTGGCTCGCTGGTTGGTGCCAATTTGGAAGCTTTTATAGGTCTCTAGTTCCCCTGATATTATTGGCTAAACCTGTAAGTGTGGTTAATTTTTTATGTAAAAAGAATTATAACTCTGAAAATATGTGTGAGAATTAAAGAAAGTGGGCCTAAAGATTTCTTAGGGAAAGAATCAACCAAGAAAAAGAGAAATCCAATTGCCTACAATCAAAGCAACTGAATAAATATTTCACTTAGTATTAGGGAAAATAAGAAGTGTCTATTTTTTGTTGTTGTTCCTAACTGGGATTATTAAGATGCAGTGAAACTGTGACCTGATATTTTTTGCCCTTGGTGACATCAGAGGCTCTGCTACCCATTCTCATGGCTGGTGATTAACAGGCCCTTGGCTTGAATGCTGGTATGACAATTATGACTGAGTAGTGTTATCTGTTTCATAATTAAATTCTATCTTCCACATCCTTTGAACGCAGTATTTGAGTTTAATTGCCAATGCTATCTCTACCACCACTGTGTCTTGTCTCCACAACAAAGTCAGGATAACAAAGATCCCACTCATTGCAGAATACCCCAGTTGAAAAGAATTTGCTTTCTCTTTTGCACAGAAAGCCCTGAAGTCCTAACTTAGAAGCAGTAGTTAAGAAGCCTGGGGCCTGTGTATTCCTCCAAGTGCTCATTCAGGGTAATGTTTAGGGTCTACATTGCAAATTAAAAGATCAGCTCAATATACCTGGGGAGAAAGTCCTCTCTGCCCCTTTGGTAACTGCTCCGAAAAGACACAGAGAACGCACTAAGGGGTGATGGATGTTGTATAAACAGACAGTGGGCAGGCTTGTCTGTGTAGCCATCACAGACTGAGAAAAATCTCAAAAACCCTGGCTTATTTTCACTCCCTGCCAGAGAAGCAATCTCCCTGAGTATGTATTTAACTTTGTATGTTAAACACCATTAAAATACACTTTCAATTATTTTTATGAGAGAATACAGAAGCATTCAGTTTCCTCAATAGGCATAGTGTCTTGTTTCATCGTTAAGAAATCAACAGAAGGTGTTTAAGACCTTGAGGTAATGAAAAACAAGAGAAGACACTTATAGGCAAAGCAAAGGAAACAAATGCTTCATGAAAAATGGAAATGATAAAGAAAATGATTTTAAAAACCGTTTGCAGCATAATCTTGATCCTGTTCTCACACAGCACAAATCCATTCAGTTTAGTCAAAATCAAGATAACACTGAAGGGAAATTTGAGCAGCATACAAAAGTAGCTTAAAAATATAGTACACCATCCAGGTTAAAAGATTGTGTTAATTAACAAACAATTGTAGGAAATTTCATGAAATGTAAATGAAAAGATTAACATGAATCTTTGTGTAAAATTCTTAAAGCCATCTTAAGGCAATCAAACTTTAAAATTTAATATCTAAGCATATAAAGAATATTCTGGAAGTGTGATATGCTCTTTTTAATTTACTTCCACTCACCCGATCATATTTTAATTATAGTTTTCATTTGTTGAAAGTATATTCTAAGGCAACATATTCCTTTCCTTCTGGGTAGCAGTCTCCATTGCCTCATTTTCATCTTTAGATGACTCGACCTATAGTGATTTGAGAGCCAAATGTGCAAACTCTTTTAACAGTTCGCTCATGATGTAATGACAATTAAAATGTGTATATGAAATTAGTATTTAAAGCAAATCATTGTGTCTTCATTAGGCTTTGAGAAGTTCTTACCTCTTCCATATCCTTAATGGATGCCTATTCCTTTGGGCCAGAATTCCCATGCGTCATATTTAAAGCAACCCCAATTCATTTTGAAATCGCATGTATGCTTCCTTTGTAGCTGAACTACCGACATAGAGAGACAGAGGGGCACTATGATGTCCAGTTGTAGACCTTTTCCCTGAGAGGAAAACATTCATGTCAAAAGCAGTGGCAGTAAGCCGACCATGATTTTATTTCTTTTTAAATCACCCTGATTGCTTCTCTTGTTCTACGGGGATCCATATATATCTCCACATCCGTGACCTCTATGTCAAAGGACTATTTCTCACTCTACGACTAAGACATTACCATTTAGCTTCCACTTCTGGCCTCGCCCTACTTTGTTGCCAACTCTTTAATTAGAAATGGTTAATTTGACTTCTTGTCTTAAGGCAAGGAGAAAACGAGTCTTAAACAGTATTAAGCTCCCATAAATATTTCACTTTATGCTAATTCCTATGCTTCCAGCTGAGCGGTTTGAACTTCTCAAAAAAAGTGTTTCTGTTCCTCTCAATTAAATACATAACTGGAAACAGTAAAATTATCATTTTTACTACCCGGCACTTTTTTCCAAACTTAAACTCTGGACATTTTAAATTTTCCTTCCACAATGTATGTAACCCAAGCCCAGTGAGGTGGGCACCCTGTCCCAGGGCCAAGAAGACTGAGAAAGATCTCGGAGCTCCCTCAAGTGGACACATGTGTAATGCGCCCCTCACCTCTAGAAACGTTTCTGGCTGCACCTTCTATCCAGGACAGAAACACTGAGTTGTCCCAACTGAGAAGCAGAAGAGGTTTCCTCTTCAAGCTTGAAATACTCCAGAAACAAATGAAAGTTTAAACTAGGTTTCCAAGTCAATGGATATGAGTGGCCAGTGAAGAAATAGCGAGTCTGATTGAGAATGTCAGTTGGAGTTACTAATCACAATATAGTCTACTCATAGTTGTTGAGGAAATTATAAAAGGAACACTTACACAGCAATTATACTCAGTGCTACATACACCATGTGCCAGGCACTGTCTAGGCACTGTCTAAAGGGCTTTACATGTATTAGTTCATTTAATCCTCACAGCATCCCTTCAAAGCAGGTACTTTAATAATCCTCATTGTACAGATGAGGAAACTGAGGCACCAAAGAGATTGCATAACATTTCAGAGGTCACAGAACTTGGACATGGAAGAGCCGCTCTGTAAACTTAGGCCATCCAAATCCACTGTACCATACTCTTACCATGCAATGAACAACTGAATATACATGTGCATACAAAGATATATATACACATACACATGCATGCACTCACATACATACATATACACACTTATCTTTTAACTACCAAACCTTGCTTACCCTGTTTTTTTATTATTACTTGTTGTTACTCATTACAGTTTCTGGTCATCTCCCTTCCTACTTTACTTCAGTTACTCTGGTCTTGCTCTGTTAAGACCATGGGAAGTGTTCCTCCTCCATGGCCTGGCAATTGCTGGTTCCTCTACTGGAAACTTCCACCGGTTCTTCCCACGAGTGGCTTGTCATAGTTTTAGTTTCTTCATAGAGAGGTCCTCCTTGACCGTATATAAAATAGCCCCCCCTCACTCTCTGTAACTCAATATCCATTTACCATGTCCATTTTGTCTGCACAGGCCTTCTCAATGATGCAAAAATATATCCCTTACCCACCTGTGCACCCTGCGGCCTGTCTCCACCACACCTAAAGCCCACAGGGCAGGACTCTGTGTCTGTGGCATACTAAGAAGACAAAAATAATCTTCAGCAAGTGATTAAATCATTAAATGTTCAATTCTGATAGCTTTTAAATGAATGGAAAAATTATAGTGATAGGCAATATCTCAAAATTTCTTTTTCATAATGCTATCCTGTTTAAAGTGTGTTCTTAATAAATATTTTGACAAAATATATTTTAAAAGTCTGGGGGTTTATAAAACTCTAGCCTAATAATTATATTTAAGGGTATAATTTTATTCTTCATTAATATGTTAGTCTTTTCTGATGTTATATCAAAAACTTATGACACACTAAATTTTTAAGTACATGCAAATATTATGCTAAAATAATACTAGAAAAGGAAATATGTAGATTTGAACATTTCTATACACTGGGATAAAATTCAAAAAGACTCTCTGTATTTTTTAATGACTTATGCCATTACGTCAAAGTCTTATCACATATATCGAGTGCATGTGTGTCTACTAATTAAGTCAGATCTTCAAATTCAGCAAAACTATCACAGATTAAAAATGGGAAAGTGTCCCCAGAGTAATGACACCAAGAGAAAGTTGCTGAGAGCTAAGATGCTGTTTTTCTAATGTCTGCCATTCAGAATCCTATAAATCTAGAAGGGAAGGGAAAGTGGGTGGGGAACTGCATTCCAGTCCACCACTGGTTTCCTGACAACTGGGGGATGTCACTATAAATCACAGAGCATCAGCCTCCCTTCCTTTCTACCTTTTGGTTTCACTTCTTCTTTGTCAACCCTCACCAACACCCTGCCCGTGTATTCAGTCAGAGTTTATAGAGATAAGCTTGTCTCCTTTTCTAGGCTCCAGACCTTCTTTCTTAGGCCTCCATTGTTATAATGATGATTAACCTC
>NW_005871048.1:54032842-54065962 GCF_000147115.1 Myotis lucifugus | reverse complement strand
CACACACACACACACACACACACACACACACATATATATATACACACTAAAGACCCGGTGCACGAAATTCGTGCACTGCAAGGGTGGGGGTATCCCTCAGCCCAGCCTGCACCCTCTGCAATCTGGGACCCCTCGAGGGATGTCCCACTGCTGGTTTAGATTCAATCCCACAGGGATCAGGCCTAAACCAGCAGTCGGACATCCCTCTCACAATCCAGGACTGCTGGCTCCCAACCACTTGCCTGCCTGCCAGCCTGATCACCCCCTAACCCAGTGATGGCGAACCTTTTGAGCTCGGCGTGTCATTATTTTGAAAAACCCTAACTTAACTCTGGTGCCGTGTCACATATAGAAATTTTTTTTATATTTGCAACCATAGTAAAACAAAGACTTATATTTTTGATATTTATTTTATATATTTAAATGCCATTTAACAAAGAAAAAGCAACCAAAAAAATGAGTTCACGTGTCACCTCTGACACTCGTCATAGGTTCGCCATCACTGCCCTAACCACTCCCCTGCCAGCCTGATCGACACCTAACTGCTCCCCTGCCAGCCCTATTGCCCCCAACTGCCCTCCCCTGCAGACCTGGTTACCCCCAACTGCTCTCCCCTGCCAGCCTGGTTGCCCCTAACTGCCCTCCCCTGCTGGCCTGATCTCCCACCAACTGCCCTCCCCTGCTGGCCATCTTGTGGCAGCCATCTTGTGACCACATGGGAGTGGCCATCTTGTGCAAGGGTGTGACTTTCAATTTGCATATTACCTCTTTATTATATAGGATAATGCATGTACAGACATGCATAGTTATATATAGAACTGTACACACTCATATATACTCTATGTATATTTATAACTATATATATAGTTATATATACTTACATAGTTATATATAGTTATAGTTATATATACTTTTTATACTTTTGAAGCTACATAAGACTTATTTTCTTGCTCTATTAGAAAGTTAGAAAAATTCTACTTTTTCAGCCAATACATTATATCAGAGCCAACAACAACAAAAGAATAATGTTGTGATTTGAGTGGCTCCTCCGTGCCCATATATTTGAAGGAATTATTGTCCTATGATTTCATTTTGAAGTCGACAGTTTTATTGCTGTCTGCCCTCATGGTACATTTAGAGTTTTCTTCTATTTGATTTCTACTATTCTCCCTTATTCTTCTGTCTCCAGTTTGCCATAATGACAGTGAAAACTAACTACTCATACAATTTCTCTGCAAGCAGCTACTGGACTAAGTGGGGGAAAATAACTTTTATGCATGACTGATTGCCTAAAACCTTCATTTTAGAGAAACAAGTCTCAAATAAGTAATTTATTTATAGCAATAAAACCAAATAAATAATTTTTTCATTTTCAAGAAACAAATGAAAGACAATCTCATTTCCAAACGTATTTTTTAATCCAAATGAAATGCCAAGAACTGAATATACTATAATACATGCAAGAAGCTGTACTTTAGTCACATTCTAGGATATTAATTAAGACAATGATATAATTTAAATTCATTATAAAATACCTGTTTTGTATCCTTTTATTAGAAGAAGGAAATTGTGGACATTCTGGGACATTAGTCACCTTATTTGTATTAATTTATGACTATTGTTTGTACTAATAGGATTGATATTTGCAGTTTTATTCACTTTTAATTTGCAAAGAATTTATTCTTTTTTTGCCATTCATGTTTTGGACTATAGAAAACATTTATCAGGCTTTTCAATAAGAAATAGATGTTTAAAAATACCTAACAATTTATTATGAAGTATCAACATTACTAATGGTTTAAGTATAAATAGCAATTTTATACTCTGGCAAACAACTTTTCTTTTCTATATTCAATTGGCTAAATGTAAGTAATTTTCTCTAATTACAGGAGAATTAATGGGAAAATTTGAAAACATCACTAAAGAATGATAGTGCTCACACCAATTATCCTCATTGTACTTTGTAGTTTACTAATAACCATCTCAATCAAGATGTCTTTCAGTGAAACAAACCACTCCACTTTATTTTGGATTAGTTTGTAATGACACCCTGAAGTATCGTAACATATTCCCCTAATGAAGAAATGATGAGAACACAGTGTGAATAAAGGTATGTGAAGCAGGGGGAAAGGAAGCAAATTTCCATCCGATCTACTTCATTTTCAGGGGTGCACAATTCTTCTCAGGCTCAGCCATGTGTCGGGGTTCATTGCCACATGCTCTGCCCTACCACAAACATCATTAAGTCCCCGCCAACTTCTTTAGTGAGCCTTGTTGCTTTTAATCTGTTGGGACACTTTGGGAGATAAAGACGAAGGCTCTGCTTAGAAGGGATCCCTTCCCCTCTCCCCCTGTCTCCTAGTGTCCTCTATCTGAACTTGAGTGTGCTAGCTATAAGCCTCTTTTGATCAGAAGAATTGGAAAGTCTGGCCTCTCTTGCTGGGATTTCATGTCAATATTTGTGCCCAACTTCTGAATGGAGAACAGGGTCCCGAGGCACCATTCGCTCCCCCAGCTGTCTTTCATCGCAGCAAGTGCCTTATTCAGTGTGATTTCTGATGCTTGGGAGTATTGTGGAATCATGCTGATAAGTTGGCAAAGAGCAAAATTTATCTCATTTTGGAAGGAAATCCACATAGATTTGTATGTTGAAAACTATATATCTGTTTAGCCATCTTATCCTTTTAAACCTGCGGGAAAATAGCTGTTTGGCAAGATAGCATGTTTAAGAATGAATGAACCCAGTTCATTTATTTAAATCTTGCCTTTTCCAGAGGGGATTTAAGGCAGCTGAACAAGGTAAGGTAAGCATCTACAATAATACAAGTGTAATATGCTAATTAGACCGGACAGCCGAACGACCTTCCAGATGATTTTCCAGACGAAGCCAGGGCTGCAAGGGCCAAGCCCCTTGCACAAATTTCGTACACTGGGCTTCTAGTGAGGAATAATGGTTAATAAGTGGTTAGCAATGGGAGACACGCTATTTAGAAAAAAATGAATCAGGCACAATTCCAGAAGGCAAAACGAAGCCCTCAGTAGACTCTCAAGGATATTCTATGTCCTGAGCAAAAGGATGGAGGTTTCATCACATGGTGACAGCCACCTGATTTCATACCCGACCAGCACCCCAGGATGTATGGTGTAAACTCGGGACCACGCTATCCCACTATCTATTCACTGATTGTCCTGAGAGAGCACACATCACACCTCAGGGAGGGCTGGAGGCGGAAAGGTTCCAGTCTCTCTTCCATAAGGAAGTTTATTCCTCCCAAGTAGAAATAAATTGTGCCTCTCTCCTTATTTAATCTCCAACCCTGAACTCAGCATTTTTTGATATGTTAGCCCCTGGTCAATCTTACCCATATAATTAAAAATTGACTTTCTATTCCTGATACTGAGCTAAAAAAAAAAATAGATTTGATTTTTTTTTTTTTGCTGATATTTCTGTGTGTGTGAAATATGTTTGACACTCACAATTCTCTTCCACGCAATGTGCTTCCTCATATTTTCTCGAGGAGACAAAACAGGATAAGCAGCAAAGCTAAATAGACTTTTAAGTCACCTTTAAGATACTGATCCGTTACTGATCTCATTGCTCACTGCACAACTGTGAGCAGCTTCCACAACTTCTCGGAAATCCCTGAGTCTCAGCTCCCTCCAAGCCACAGGATGACAGATAACATCCATCCTACAGGGTGGTTGCAATGGCTAAGAAGCCCAAAGATGTTAATCACCTCTCACAATGCCTGGTGCAGAGAAGATGCTCCATCGGTGTTAAATCCTTTCTTTTGGGGGGTTCTTCCCATCAGTGAAAGCTTAAAGGGGGAAAGTATTAGTTAGGACCACTTAAATCTTCAGGTATTCCTATATTTGATTTTTTTTAATAAGTGACAAATTGATTATTTTATGGAGGTTTCAGTACATAGACATGGTTGATTAATTCATCAGCTATTGGTGATTTTTTAAATTATCTTAAAGTTTACATTTAAGGATTTTTTTGTCTGGGATATAACTGTCAGATGGCGGTAGCTTGCTTTAAAGTAGTCAAGTTGTACTGTGTATTTTAAGTGTTCTAAAAAACATCAAATGGTGTTGCTATTATAGAACCCTGTGGCTGAGAACTGAAATGTGCCCATTGCAGTGCACTAGTTCAGAGAAAGGCCTTGCTCTCTCTCTCTCTGTCCCCACCCACTCTCACCTCAAAGCTGTTCTACTTTCCCCCAACCTCAAAGCAAGTGTTCTTGGTTCAGTTATCCCCTCGAAAGTAGCCAAGAAGAAATCTTCTTAAATTCTTCCTCTCTTTCCCTTTTGTTTTCATTGCTGTAGATCAAAGCAATTATGGTGATTATTTACTGACAATAAGTAAGAAGGTGTATCTACTTCCTCACATGTAAATTAATGTCTTCATCTGTAAACTGGAAATGCTATCAATACCTACTTCATTGGGTTATTACAAGGAACAAACATATTCATTTAAGGGTTTAGAATAGTGTTTGGATGCAATAAACACTATACAAGTAAAAAAATGAAGAAGATAATTAAGACTGTAAGTTTTGAAGTGATAACAGACATAAAAGATTTAAATCTTTGAAAATGTCCACAAGTCCTCTTTAGGGCCACAATGAAGGTTTCCATCTCCTCATATTTCTCCTTTGCTTGGACAGAATTAACTCAAGCATAAATAATTCAAACAAAAATATTTCTTATTTCATTTTACTTTTTAAAATTACTATCAATTTCAGAGTACAGTTCCCTAGTATTTTCATTGCTTATATTTAATGTTGTAGTTGCAAAAAAAGGTAAAATAAGCTCTAGAGCTGAGCTGGCAAACTAATCAGTCTTTCATAGATAGTATTGTTTCAATGTAAAAAACGTTCTAATTGAGAGAATAATGACATGAAATTTTGGAACAGAGCCTAAAAGTTAAGTTTGGACACACTTATATTGATTGTTTCCATGGGGATAAAGTGGAATTCTGTGTTGACATCTGGAGCATCTTTACATTTGTTAACATAACAGCAACCTTTAGCTCGGTACTAGCCACCGACATATACTAAGAGCCACATATATCATTTTAATTTTTCTCATAGCCACATTTTTAAAGTAAGAAATAAATTAATTTTAATAATATATTTTATTCAACCTAATATATCCAAAATATTATGATTTTAACATGTAGTCAATATTTTTAAAATTACAATGACATGTAACTCTTTGTTTGTTTTTGCACCAAATCTTCAAAATCTAATTTGCATTTTACCCAGATCTCAATTTAGACTAGCAATATATTAAGTGCGCAATAGATAGAAGTAATTAGTGGCTGCTGCATTGGACAGCACAGCTCTAGAAATGTTCGCCTCTTCCTGTGCTGTGTATCTATCAGTTCTTTCTTAATCTCATCCTTAACTGCATTGGAGGATATTCAGAAGTTAAAAGTTAGCCTGAATATTGGGTCATACGTTTTTTCCCTCTATGTATACTTAGGGGGAAAGTGACAAATGCCCAAACACAATTTTTACTGAGGGCTAGAAGAACGAGGCCAGTTCATACTTTAGAAAATAATGGGGTGTGTTTCCATTTAGGTCATCTATTTCAACATCCCATGGATGTGCGGTTCCAGAAATCATAACTGTTCCTCTGCAGGCATCACAGTGACAGATGCATATTGAAATCTGCTAAAAGTGGAAATTCAAAAAAAATTGTATGAGAATCATAGAATTTTATAGCAGGATATCATCTCCAGCCCCTTTATTTTACAGTTGAATAAACTGAGGCCTAAAGAAATGAGGAAACTCGCCAACGGCCACAGAACTTATTAGGAACACAGGGAAATAGAAACTAGTTTCCTGACTGCAGGTCAGACTTGTTTTATATTATGAATAATGAGAATTGATTTAGTTATTGGTCACACACTTTAGATGATTACCAAATCCATATTGCTAATCCATATTCTTTCAGGGGAAGATTATTTCTCCATTTATATTCAGAATTTTTTAAAAATAAAATTTAGCTCATCAGAAATCATTGACATAAAGATGTGAAATGGTATAATAGAGCTTTTCCAGAAGAATATGAAACAAATATTTATAAATGAATGGCTAATAAACCCATCTTTAAAAGCAAGGTGAATTTAGGGTCTGTCCTGATTAGAATGAAACGTGTACCTTGTAAATGCTGCTTCCCTTATCCACGTGGGCAGTTTAAAGGAGGTGCATGTGATGAAAAGTGAAAAATATGACCAGGCAAAGGCATAGCATTCACTTTAAAACTCGCTTGCACAAAAGTCATATATTAGAAGAGCCACTGAGAAACCCATAGCTCTTTGGTGTTGGGATGAAACATGTATTCCTGTTTCTCCAGCCTCCACTTTATCAAGGGATGATCTGCCCTCTCTCTAGTCCAGGAAAAAAGCACATAATTTTAACACAGACAATTCTTCAAATAGTCTTTTAGATCAATGAAAAGAATTTCACTGTCTTTCTCTTTTTATTCACATCATTCATTACTTGTGAATTTTTCTGCAAAGGGGGAAATGAATTGGACCAGCAAGTCTCAAAGCATGGACCCATGAGCACTCAGTTCTCTAAGACAATCTGTGGTAAAAAGAGGGTCTGTGGACTTAGATGTCTGTGAAATTCTGCCCTCTGGATCTCTGTCACGAGCTCCACCATGCACGTTAGCATGACAAAGGCCGTGAGAAGTTCTGTGGTAAAGAATAAACCCCTTCCCCTTTGTTCAATGCAGGTTTACCCAAGTTACTTGATCGTAGAGTTGTTTTTTTCTTCTGTAGCACTTATACCATCCCATGAAACTAGATTCCAGTGGAACACACTTTAGGAAATGCTAATGTTGTATATTTCTTTTTTTTTCAATTTGGGGGAAAGAGGTAGAAGTAACTGCAGTGTGCCAGACCAGAAGCACTAGTTCATGGAAGGCAGTGAGGGAATAGTTCCAACATCAGTGCCTGGGGCACCTTGACCTTCACTTAGAGACAATGTGGGGTAGATTGTTCTTGGAGAAGAAATGACACCATCACCTTATAATCCCACTAGTGGCCCAGTGCACGAAATTCGTGCACATTAAAAGGGAATTAATTAGAGGAAATATTTTAATATTGCTATTTGCCCTTTCTCTATAATAGAAGTGTCAGGGATGAAAGAAAATTAGTAAAATGTATATGAAAATCTCCCTCCTGTCAGAGTCTGGGGCGCGCCATGGGACTCAGAGTCAAGTCCCCACTCACCTGCATGCACCTCGAAATCATGTGAGACCCAGACCCAACCGGCCCCACCACCATCAAACCCCGCAGGACGGGGGGGGGGGCGCAGCCTCAGGTCCCCCATAAAGCCCTGCCATGCAGGGGGCACAGCCTCAAGTCCCCAATCAAACCCTGATGGGCAGGGGGTGCAGCCTCAGGTCCCCCGGACCAGCTTCAAGTCCCCCCAGCCCTGGCGCGGGGGCACGAGGGCGTGACGACCACTTGCAAATTAGCTCTTTATTATATAGGATAAGCAGCAGCTCCACCAACAGTTTCTCCCTCCCTCTCTTATGAAAACCTCGTTTTTCTCAGACAACCCACCAACTACCAAGAAGCAGAACAGCAATTTTTATTCATTAATATGAATTGGTTTCTCCCACAATTAGAAGACATAATGCTCAGACTCATTTTGATTATGCTCCACAGTCATGTTGCAACAGAGTGAAAATAAGAGTGTGTGACTATCTTGTCACTCCAAGTCGTGTTTCACAGAGTCCAACAGTTTTCTGTTTTACAAAATGGTTTTCTTTCTTCTTCAGCTGCTACATTCTTTCATGCTCTCTTGAATCTCTCCCACCCTATTTATCTTGGGCAAACTCCATAACGTTTGGTTGCCTTGTTATTGTTACAGTCCCATCTAGTCCTGTCCAATTGGAAGTTCCAGTGTCACATCTGACCAACACTTCTCTGACTTCCCTAGCCTCAATCAGGCTGCAGTGCCAGGAAGTTAGTTTAGAGACAGGTTCTTTCTCTCCTCCTTCTCATCAGTCTTCTAGTCCTGGATCCTCTTCACCAGGTACAGAGAAGAGAAAAATGGACAAAGAAAGCGTATCTTTGTCTTGCTGGTCATGGTATCCCTTGGCCATCAACATTTTTGATGCATTCAAATGAAGCTCTCACATGTAAACCAAGTGTGAGTTTTTCAGGCATCCAACAAATATCCATCAATTGCAATTTGCTGGTGAGAGATCCACTCCAGCTCAACCTCTCCCAACCTTTGTGTTTGGATCTCCTCATCCACGTATATTGCTGTTTAGATCCCTCATCCAGAAAACATCCCCCTTGGATAGAATCTATATATATAAAAGCCCAGTGACTGAACAGAGGAACGACCAGAATGACTGGTCAACCAGTCGCTATGACATGCACTGACCACCAGGGGGCAGAAGCTCAATGCAGGAGTTGCCCCCTGGTGGTCAGTGCACTCCCACAGTGGTAGCACCACTCAACTGACCAGTATGAACGGCTGCTCCCTCAGTGGGAGCAGCCACTAGCAGGCCCAGGGTGAGGCTGAGTCTCTGCACCTATCAAATACCTGAGACAATCCAGACTTTGGCCTGACCCCACCAGCTGATGCAGGCCCTCTAAGGTGTGTTCTAGAAAGAGCGCGGGGAGCTGGCATAGGCGGATGGCAAGAGGGGATGTGACTGTTGACCCTCCGGGGAGGCTGTCCTGATGGCTGAGGATCCTGGAGTATGGCTGCCCTGGACATCCCTGATGGTGTCACCGACCTGGCATCACCCATCAAGGACATTCACCAAGTGGCTTTGGGGTGCAAAGCTCTCTGTCAGGTTCCTCCAGGACACAGAACATGCCTTTACCCAAGGCATTAGCCTGAAATATCAGCTCAGACTAATTTCCTCATTTAGCAGCAGCTCAGAGGGTAGGTCCACAGCCACTCGGCTGACCAGGATGAGCAGCTGCTCCCGCAGCGGGCCAATCCCCGCAGGCCATGCTCCCCACCAGTGCACGAATCCATGCACCAGACCTCTAGTATAGACATAAAGGCCTATGGCCAGGCTTTCTTCGGAAGTGTGCCATTGACCCAGGAGAAAATCGCACTTTTTTAAGGGGTTTGTAATTTGTTGGGAAAATGCCAGCTGCTGTACCAAACAAACCTGAAATTTTCAGCGGTTCAACCCAGTAAACATTTATTCCTCTTTTAAGTCCAAAGAGGGTGTCTTTTTCCCAGATGATGTCAGCCTTCTGACATCCCACCTTCTTCTACCTAGAGCTCCACCCTCTACTATAGCCCTGGAATTCTCCACATTTGGCCTCTATGAAAAGGGAGTGCAGACGATTGTGTGGGAGGTGTTTAAAGGCTAGTCCTGCAGGTAGCATATAATGCTTCCCTTGACAGACCTCAGTCACATGCTCATATCTAGCTGCAAGGCAGGCTAGAAATTATAGTGTAGTCTTGTGCCTGGGAGGAAAAAGGAAATGTGTTTTGGTGAATGTATTACAGTCTCTGTCAGAGTTATTCCACTCTTCCATGAACTTTCACCACATTTCATGGCAGTTCCAGGCTTCATTCAAGACGGTCCCCAGGCTCCTCTTAGCCCCTATTATAAAGCACTAACCTTATGACCCCCTTGATAATCAGGATGAATCCCATAGCACAGGGACATCTTTTTCCCTGTTGATCCAGTGGCATGAAGAGCCCAATAACCAGGTGACAGTCGCAACATGCAATTAAATGAACCCACTATTATGACCCTTAGTGGAGGCAGTTTTCATTTGTGTCATGAGATGTTTAAACCAGCCAACCTCAATCAGTGGGGCTGGGAAATAAAATATTTACAAGTGAAATTTAGATGAAATAATGAGAGCTGCCATCCTCCCCCAGGTATTGTGTTTCTGGAGAAACCGCACCATGTTATTCACTAGATCAGCATATCCTGTAGGACAGTAACCGGATTCTACAATGTGGTCTCCCAACTGTTGTTACAACTGAGATTTAGTAGACCAATCCACTCTTCTTTAAGTCCAGCTGCTTCAAGGTAATAGGGTACATAGTAAAAATCAGAAAATCCCATGGTCTTTCATCCAGTGCTTTGCTCTTTTTTTCCCTGTAAGTTTCTTATTCAGAGCAATGTTGAGTGGCTTGCTATGACAGGGAATATCACAATGTAAATCCATGGCAGAATCATGGCTGCAGGGAAAGCAAATCTGTACCCAGGAGGGAAGAGATCTGATAGAATTGACCTAAAACCTAGTTGCTGCCTGGTCCTCCCTACAGAATGGTAAGAATTTCTTTGGAATTTGTAGGCAGTGTAGCAATCTGTGCATGATGCCCCAATTCATTCTCTGCTTAAGCTGCAAGGTTTTGAAGAAGTCCCAGGCAAGCAAAGCCTCCCTAATTCTAATCAGTTTATAGAGCAACTCAATTTTACTACCTCCACTGAGAAAAACAAAAACACCAGTTTTTGTTCCAAGACCTATGGACCCATTGGCCCCACTGAAAGGTAGACTTGACCCCAAATTCCATATTCCCCTGCACTTCCTCATACCCCCATTATGATCAGTAGTGTCTAGGCCCCAGGATTTTCCTCAGCTCAGACCCAGGGTCCACAGCCCACCCCAACTCCGTTACTGAGTATACAATTGGGATAGGTAAACCCAGGAACCAAATCCTGACATTAGCTCCCTGCTTCCTGGAATGCGAGCATTGTAATGGGAAGAGTCAAGTTGAAGTAAATGACGATCCCTCTCTCTAACAAAGTAAACCAAAAGCAATACCAATGCAGTGGAGTTTCAGAGATATGTCACCATCGACAATGTGAAGAATGGGGAGTCACTCCCTCTCCCTGAACATAGTAGCTCAGGTAAATGGCTACAAGTCCCTCAGGGAAGGCTGGGGTCCATAGGGATCAGATCTCAAAGATTCCAAACTTCTTCATTCACAGTTTCTAGATCGAGGAATTGCCTCAAGTCTTTGAATTTGCTTAAGTAGCTTGATGGCTATATGGAGTGACTCTGCTTGCTAAATCTGGAGTTTTTTCAGCTCTACAGATCAAGGGAGATCTTAATAGATTATTTCAGTCCTAAGATCACTATGATCCATTAGCCACCCCCAAAGAATTTCTGCAGGTCACCCTTCTTTGATCACCACTCTGGCCGGGTGTCTGTGATGACGCCACATCTATCTACCTTGCCTCTTAAGGTCTGACCTGGCAGTCTCTAGTCACTACAGCATCTAAGAAGCCCATTTCAAGGTAGTGCTGCCATATTTATCACCAGCCTATAAAGAACAACTCTCTGGCACATGAACACATGCCCAATCTATACCTGTGCTCCTCCCCACCTGGTATAACACCCTTAGAATACACTCCAAAACAGAGTCCTCAAAATCTTGCAGTTCTTTTCACATGAGAAACTTCTTCTCTGGGGTCTGCTGTTGTAACTGGCCCATGCAGCCCAAACCTGCTGAGGTCTGCTGCTGGGTACAGGTCCAGAGGCAAAGAGGTTTGATACGGTGGGGACATGAGAGTTAGCATCCCCTTGCAAGGTAACTATCCCAATTTGGGTTACTAGGCAGTCTCAAGCCAGACTGCATCAGCCTCAACACAGAGAAGGGGCTGCTTTTTCCAACCAAGGAGGCACAGGGAGGGAATGAGGTTTGGGGCTATCAGATCAGCTGAATCCTCAGTGTCTCAGAAGATTTTAGTGAAAATAACTCTTTCAGTTTCTATTTGCAGTCCTACCCTCCCTAGGACTCAGGTCTGAATCCCTAAGCGACAAAAAACCAAATGGCAGCATCATACTGTGCTCAGAATTGTCCTTCTCATGTGATGACTGAGGCTTCATCACGGGTTCAAACTTGTCTGCTTGACGCTTCCCTCCCTGAGGACGAGTCCTCTCCTGGGAGGCATCGCGGTGTCTCACACTCACAGACTCTGGGCCGGCTGATCCCAGGAGTCTGCCAGGCACATCGAGACCTGCTGGAATCCCAGAGGTAAAGGCAGTCACGCTCAAACCCGGGACCCTGCTCCATATCTTTAAAACAAACCAGTATGTTATCCAGTCTCTGTTCAACATAATCAAAGGCATCGCCTGAAAATGTGCAAAGGAAATGTTTGCTTCACATTTCACTTACAGGGTTGGCACCGAGCCTATAAATATCACTTTTAAAGGAAAAGTTCGTGGTGTGAATTGGATACAGTTTTAAAGTTCATTTCTTTTTATGACAGTTTCAGACTGATTTTGTGCAGACTTGTTTTTATGGTCAAATCTAACTAAGTGCTGGATTACCTGCCAGAGAAGTTAAACGTGTTGCAGTGACTTAATGTTGGTGACATGTTCATATTTTTTTATTTTAGCTATCATGGAGGTTCTGCTTATTTTTCCTGAATTGAGCCAGATCTGATTATGATAAGGCTGAAGACGCTTCCTAACTCAGTTGAAACTGAGTTACCAAGATAATGTGGGCTACAAGGGTGTGGCTTCCACTCCCATCACTTGCACAATTTATAAAAGGTGTGAAGGTAAACCTCACCAGGCGGAGATGAAAAGGGTCAGAGTGAGGATTTTCAGATGAGATACCTGAAGGGCTCTGTCCTTGCTAAGTCCCCACCCTTTTTAGTAAGAGGGGCAGCTAGCCTCCAATACCAATCAAGGGAAACTTCAATATGAAGGGCAGGTCAATGGGACCACCCTGGGAGTTGTGAGATGTGTTCCCTGCTGTGGGAGACACAGGTGGGGACTAGTTCCTGACTCACACTGAGGGAGAGAAAGTAGGCAGTGGAATGGGGTCAGAGAGAGGGGCTGACTACTACTTAGGTGACAGAGCCAGGGGCATTCTACTTCCCTGGTCTGGAGTTTGTCAGGCTATGGATGTGTTCCTGCTTGCTAAGGACACCTGTGGGCCAAATGGGAAAGAAATGTCAGAGGCTAATCTTGGACTCTATATAATAGGGCTGCTGTAAGCGAAGGCTGACCTCAGAGGAAAGAATCTCAGTGTCCAGGTGTTGGGGAAGGATTCCCCTTCGGCCATCCTGAATGGAATCAGATATGCCTGGAGGGAGGGAACTGTAGAAGAGGAGTTAGAGGTAGGGAACCTTTGAGGAGCCCATCAAAGAGCCCCAGAAGAGGAAAGTCCATTTGCATTGTATACCTGAGCCACCCAGCAACATCAGCTTGAACAATCTGACTGGCCAAGAAAGAATAAAGAACTGTCCCATTACCTTATCCCTACCCCTCCTAAAAGCTTCACATGGACAGGGGACAGCAAGTACAGCTAATGAATTGGGGGTTGAGACTGCAAGAGAGGGAGCAAAGAGCCACATCCCTTCCCAGCAGGAAGCAAGCTCTAGCTAAGGAGGGACATTTACAGAGCCAAGTTTGATTTGATCATGGTGTGTGTCCAACACATCTAACCACTGCATCCGGATGACAGCCCATCTATGAGCTAAGGAAGTCTAAGGAAGGGCCCCAGGAACAAGTAAACATGACTTCCATTGCATGAAATGTCACCAGACAGCGGGAGATAAATTTACATTTTAATCTTGACCCTTTCCCCAGTTATAATGATCAATGGACCCTCACAGAGTTTGTCCTTATTCTTCCTCTTTCCCTCTCTCTCTTTCCCTCCCTCTCTCCCAGCGGTTCTCGACCTGTGGGCCGCGACCCTTTCACAGGGGTCGCCTAAGACCATCGAAAAACATATATAATTACATATTGTTTTTGTGATTAATCACTATGCTTTAATTATGTTCAATTTGTAACAATGAAATTGGGGGTCACCACAACATGAAGAACTGTATTAAAGGGTCGCGGCATTAGGAAGGTTGAGAACCACTGCCGGGTCGCTCCCATCTACCTTCGGTTCCTCGTCCAGGATGAAATAGTAACAAGCACCATCCTCCCTCTGTGATTTCCTCAGCCTTTGTATCCCCACTCACAGAATTGGAAGGGCTAATGGTGAACAGGGAACCTTATGAGGTTTTATTTTTAAGTTGAGTAGTTGTTTAACCTATCAGAGTGACAGAAGGTTGAGAAATGATACAAACAATGATTTTATTATTTATATCATGGATTGATTATTTCTTTATTTATAACAAGGATTTACTATAATGGACTTTCACTTACAAGAAATGTTTTCAAGTCTAAGCAAAGCACCCAGTTGTCTGCTTAGCCAGCCATACAAAGCATGTTTTTTTAAGTATATTTTTATTGATTTCAGAGAGGAAAAGAGAGGGAGAGATAGAAACATCAATGATGAGAGAGAATCATTGATCGGCTGCCTCCTGCATACCCCCTACTGGGGATCCAGCCCACAACCCGGGTATGTGCCCCTGACCATAATCAAACCTGGGACCCTTCAGTCTGCAGGCCAACACTCTATCCACTGAGCCAAACCAGCTAGGGCCAAAGCATGTTTTTAATCTTCCTCCTCAATCTACAAAGTCACTCACAATTTTCCCATGACTCATAGAATGAGATTCAAACTCTACTGAGCATATGCCATAATTTCTATAGCAGCCTTCTTGAATCTAAGGTTATCTTAATATTTTAAAAATATATTTAACATGTTAAATATATTTTTATTGATTTCAGAGAGGAAGGGAGAGGGAAAGAGAGAGAATCATTGATCAGTTGCCTCCTGCACACCCCACACTGGGATCAAGCCCACAATCTGGGCATGTGCCCTGACCAGGAGTCAAACAGTGACCTCTTGGTTAATATTTTTTTAATGGACTACAAATTAGGGATGTGTAGGGGGCAACATAAACTGGCATATGCTTTACCATTTAACATCTTTTTTTTTTACTAAGGAATAGAAATTTGTTTTCTCCCTTCTCTACCTATTGTACTCCATTTCTCAGCCAAATCAACAAAAATGTAAATAAAAATGGGGAATATAATCCATAAAGGAATAAGGACAATCCATAATCCACCCTGACTATACTTCATTTTTGAAAGAGATGGGGTGGTCAGCCATCATCTGTACAAAGGTAGTAAAAAGCAGAGTTTATGGAAATCTAGGTTATCTGGTCCTTCTCCAGTGAGCCCAGACTGGCTATTCTTATGCCTGACATAGTGCTAGAGGTCACAGCATGAGGGTAACACTGGAGCATATGATTTACAAGAAGACTTGAGGGGTGAAGATTATTTTAACAGTAAGGTAATTTAGATTTATTACTGAGTAGAATGCAAAATATGTAGACATGTTGACAATAAAAAGGAAGACTTCAGTAAATTTCGCAAGTTGGGTCCTGCCTTTATCACTCAGAGGGATTTTTACTCAGGAAATCTCTACAGACAAGTTTGAAGATCAGATAGCTACCATATCTGAAAAGCTATTATAGAAAAGAAAAGTATCTCAAAAGTCCCCAATTCATCAGATCTTTACCAATATATATGTCTATAATAATAAAAGTGTAATATGCTAATTAGACCTGACATCCTTCTGGACAACCTTCCAGACAAAGCCAGGGCTGTGAGGGAAGCCTGGGTCCCAGGTGCCAGAGGGAAGCCAGTGCTGGCAGCCAGGGTAAGGAAGGCCTACTCTTGGATGAATTTCATGCATCGGGCCTCTAGTATCTACCCATCTACTCCTTCTGTACACCCTGTCGTTCATTCTTCACAATAATATGCCCTGAGACTCGAATATGACCATCCTCAATTTAAGGTGAAAAGCCTAAAACTTAAAAAGGTTATGTCCAAAATCACACAAGGAAATAAAATTTTCAACCTATATCTTGGCCAATTCCAAAGCCCATTCTCTTAGCCAGAATCTTTCAGCTACTTCTGTCTAGTGGCACACTGGTGTCCTATCTCCACACTGACTGGAGGTGATTGTCTTGGACAAAAAACATCCAGCGATGCTGTGGCAGGTGGCTTGATGTCTCACAGGGCAGATGCAATAACAATCTCTCATCAAACAGATAAAGTGCCAAAGTCATTTCTCTTTGGTTATAAGCATTAGGCATGGCTGTGCACACAGACAACAATCTGTTGAGCTATGAAAAGTGGTGTTCTATTTTTAAAAAAACTTTTCATGAAAACAAGTATTTTCAGGGTGGGAGCATTTCAAGATAAGAAGAATTTCAAAGCATTTAGAGAATATATGACCCATGTTTTATGATGCCCCCCATCTTGTTCTTGGGAGATTTTCAGATTTAGAGAGCATGGCTTACTCTAACTGTATTAGCACATTAAGGACCCTGTAAAACTGGCCTGCACCCAGAGAAGATATAACCAGAGAAAGAGCGGGGGGGGGGCAGTTATTTGCTAAAATCTTATTCTAGAGATTTTTCCATATGGTTCCTTGTAGTTTCATTTTTTTTTAAATGAAAAGTCCATCATATATAAACAAAGGTGGTTAGCCCACATAGGGAAATTGTTTTCAAAGTTTCTATTAATTATGTATATTATATATTTCTCCTTTTAAGCAATTACATGATTCATTTTGGTCTAGGAGGCTTTCTTCCTAATGATATTAAAACAAGAAAAAAAGATTTATTGGCATGAATACCATACTATTCAACTGTTCAAATTAAAAGCAGACCTCAAAGCAGTCTTTCAAAGCAAGTGTTTGAAATAACTTTCCTGTGAACTAAAGCTGGTTAATGACTTGAGAGAGGAAAAAAAACACACCTCTATGTCCTTTTTTGACGCATATCCAACTACTCTGGTCCAAAGTATTCCCTGCTAATCATACATATTTTATTTTCATCCAACTTACTAGACATCTTCATTTTTTTAAAAAAATCCCATACTAAAGTACTTACTCAACACGATGAAAGCTCCCTGCTTGTGCAATTTCTATTTCATGACAGCCTTCCTTTTATATAGTTCTTTTCATCTCTTTACATTAAGGGCTTGTTTTAGACTATAATTATTCTTGAGACTCTGGGTTAACACAACCATTAAATCTTGTACAGGTGGGTGATAAATTGGAGGCTAACAAGTTGTACTGATCTTTTTCCCAGAGTCCTTCTTGTTTGAACGTAATCACCATAAAGCAACATGAAGAAATATCTACATTCCAGACAGTAAAACACACACACACACACACACACACACACACACACACACACACTTATACTGCCCCAAAAATCTAGATAGTGTTAAAGATTGTGAACTGTCTCTTGAAAATAATTCATTTCTATTAGGCTCAGCAATTTGGAGGAAATGTCTAAATAAGGTATATCATAGTTGCAAATTTCACATGTGGAGGCTTTAATTATTTCAAACAGATCTTAGTCTTCTCCTCTATCTCTCCAGTGGAAAAGCATTAAATTGGTGTTCTCTTAAAATAAAAGTATCATGGGATGCAAATGGGTTTTTTTCTATAAATAAAAATCCTGAAGTAAGATTCTTTTTTTCATTTTCAAAAATGACAATTCAGAACTTTATCAGAAATTCCAGAGCAAGCAAAATAAACTGTACCCAATTCCCTCTTTTTCCATATAGCTGAGTCTGCATTTTATAGATATTTCGGTCCATACCCATCAAAAAAAATTCTGGGGGAAAAAAATCTGTACTTGGTCCTTTAATGCTGATTCTTTGCATCTTAATTAATGGTTGTCCATGACCTGGAGCACCGAGTATTGCACTTCTGGCATTATTTGTAGTTGGCTGAGGTTCAATTAATTGAAATTTTTTGCTGTTGCTAAAGAAAATGTGAAATGGGGTATTTATAACCACAGAACCTGATTTTTATTTACAGTCACCTGAAAGAAATCTGCATCAATGACAATGCCGCAGCATCCTCAAGTCAGGATGTCAAACACTTGACTCTCAAAGGTGCTCTTAAGGTGTTGAGAAGTAGATAGATATAGATAGATATAGATATAGATATAGATATAGATATAGATATAGATATAGACATAGACATAGATATAGATATATTAGGACCTGTTTTAGACTATGTATATACATAAATGTATGTACAGATATTTTTTCTTCATATGAAGAAAAATGCTAATTTTACAGAATTGTTCTACTGTATGGTGAAAAAAAATAAGCAGTTACTTTAAAGTCCATTAATCAATCACTAATCAAATAATAATTCCTAATTCTCCAAATGGAACTACAGCTGAGTTTGACAGTAGTTCATAGGACTAAATTATATTTTGGCTTAATTTTAATATCCAGAGAAACTCATTTCATAATTGGTAGGTGTGCAAATATACCAGCACTTCAGGTTCTCATTTTATTAGTAAAAATACATTAGGAAATTCTATTTCCCTCGCCAGCTGAAATTACAGAGCAGTCAGAGGCATGCTTAAGTATCAAACATGCCTTTTTCTGGGTATAAAGTTTTCCTCTTTAAAGAAAAATAATATGGAGAAGAAAAGGATTTTCTGTTTTTTTGTTTTGTAAGTAGGATGCCTTTTGTGATATTTTGACTTAAATGTTTTGTACTATAATATTACCTGGCCCAAGGACTGCAGATTGTTGTAAGAGCTATTGGTTCACAGCATAAGATCAGCTCTTGGTAAGAAATGATAACAAAAACAACACTAGCTAATATATTACCTGCTTACATAATAATGCAGTTAGTGTTTTACATAAGGCATCATATTTAATTTTTATAACAAACCAGTGGAGACTTAACTGTCTCAACTGGCCTGGCCAGGCCCATCAGTGGAATTTCAAGTAGAACACCCAAAGGAGGCCTACTCCTAAGTCATTGTCATTTCCCAGACTCGCACAGATTGTAGCTCGTAGAGGATTTGAGAAATTTGGCAACCAATTTCGGCAATGCAGGAACAAACTATAAGAGGAATGCTAAAGCGAATAATTTTCTCAATAATGATAGTGAGTTCCTAATATAAGGTGACAGAAGATTTGACTTTGGGTGGTGGGCACACGGTGCAATATCCAGATCCTGTAATATAGAAACCCAGACCTGAAACCTATATGTGCATGTTGACCAATGTCACCACAACAAATTTAATAAATAAATAAATAAATAAATAAATAAATAAATAAAATAATGGTAGTGATCTTTGATGGGATATGTGCAAGTTTCTGTCTCCAACAGATTTCAAAATTACTTTGAATACTTGTTCTCCTGATCTTTTCATAAAGCTGCTGAGATAGCAGGGCATATGCAGAAAGATTTATTTCATGTTGTTTTTTAGTAAACTATGAGTTGCTTTCTGATGTTAATCTTTACTAACAGGCAATTACAGTTTACATTCATAAATGGGGAAATGGGGATTCTAAAACAGATAAATAAAGTCAAAAAGTTGGTAGCATATTAAAATTAGAACTAAAAACTGAGCATCATGAGCATTTTTCTTTTTGTACACATTATACTTTTTCTATTGAAAAGTATTTTTCTGTAGCTTTAAGTAATCAAAAGGCCATATCCTGACCTATTTGAAAAGTAGCATCCGAACTTCCTGATTTTCTACCATGGAGTAAATGAATAGATGAAAAGCACTTGATTCGATGACTGTAGAACATGAAGCAACAATGCACGATTATGTTGAACAACAATGGGCAGAGGGAATTTGCTCTCCCTGCGTTCTGGCGCCCATGGTTTATAATTACACACGTCCACTGTGACAGCGCCGTCGTGAAATTAGAAACTGAACTTCTCTGACAACTGCAGTAAAACTTGACAAAAGATGAATGTGATTATTTTTCTGTTTCCCTTCTTCTTGCACTTATTTAAACATGTATTAATTAACTTGTTCTGGCTGGTGTTTAGTAAACATTGAACAAGGGCATTTCTTTAGTGGTATAATTAAAACTCCCTTTTAAAATGTTTTGCATGATATTTTATGCACAATTTGACTCAAGTAAACAGAGGTTCTAATTAAAGTTTTTAAATGAAGGCAATCAAAGTTGATGAAACATCCAGCAGCCCTTTCAAACACATTTTCTTTCTGTCTAGTGCAAGTTTAATTTGATGGTCAGTTAACATTAGCCTGAATTAGTTAAGTGTCCCCACCTTCACAGGCCCCTTCTACTTTAGTTAGTCTCTGGGAATAAACCTTTAGATGGTGCAGTACCAGCCCTGGCTGGGTTACTCAGTTGGTTAAAGCATCATCCCGATAGGCCAAGGTTGCAGGTTCGATCTCAGGTCGGGCCCACGTAAGAATCAACCAATGAATGCATGAATAGTGGAACAACAAATCTCTCTCTCTCTCTCTCTCTCTCTCTCTCTCTCTCTCTTTCTCTCTCTCTCTCTCTCTCTCTCTCTCTCTCTCTCTCTCTCTCTCTCTCTCCCCTTCTCCCTCAAATCAACCAATCAATCAATAAAAGTTGCAGTGCCCCTTCAAATTGTTATATAACATTTCTTCAATTAAATTTCACCAGGATATTATGAGAAGCTTCTAATTTAGGTTAGGAAGCCTCTGCAAATAAAGTGTTAGATAAAACACATTGTATGAATGAAACTATCCAAATAGCAAATGGGCTTTGATTATTGTTTCCCATCATAACTTGGTGTAAAGGGTTACACCTCTGTAAATAGTTCTAGCCTTTTGGGTGAGAATAGCCATTGTAGTTTTTCAATGTTAACTGACAAATGTCCACAGCACATTAAATATCTGGATAATTACCCCTTTTGCCATATCTCTGTGCGTGGGTGAGTGTGGGTGTGCATGTGGGTGTGGATGTGTGTGTGTAGTGGGAAAGGTGAAGAGAGATGAAAAGGAATTCATTTTGTCTGTAATTCATTGATTGACCTGAAGTGAAAAATATTTTAAGGGAAGCTTCAAACTCTCCATCTTTAAATTATTCATACTTTTTCCTTTTAGTGAGACTGTAAACAACTCCAAAAAGCAAAGCTTTCGATACAAGAATTGTTGGTAATTCCCAAGTGATTTACTGGCCCTCAGGATCACTGATCTCTCTAATGAGCGTTTTTAATTAATGGGAATTAAAACCGATTCCTCCCAATGGCTTTCTTCAGACCTCCATGCTCTGTACCTGCGCTGGCCAGAGGTGGGAGCAGAAAGTCCGTCCCTCTGGCTCTGAGCTATAGAAGTGAAGCCTGCTATGCCGAAACCGGTTTGGCTCAGTGGATGGAGCGTCGGCCTGTGGACTGAAAGGTCCCAGGTTCGATTCCGGTCAAGGGCATGTACCTGGGTTGCGGGCACATCCCCAGTGGGAGATGTGCAGGAGGCAGCTGGTCGATGTTTCTCTCTCATCGATGTTTCTAACTCTCTATCTCTCTCCCTTCCTCTCTGTAAAAAATCAATAAAATATATTTAAAAAAAAAAAAAAGAAGTGAAGCCTGCTATCCTGAGTAGCAAAATGAAATGTAACCCCAACTCCAGAAAGAGTCTGTCTAAAATGGGGCTTACTTAGCAAGCCCGCTGGGCTCTTAAAATAAGCTACCTTTCCAACCTGGTGGTTTTTAATTGTAGTAATAAAGGTGATATTTTGGTCTCCATCTAAAGCTCCTTTGTTTTATTCCTTAATGTCTTTGGAGTTTGGAAGAAATAGAAGGATGCTGTTTGTCAGGTGCTCCACTATGACCCAAAACTTGAAGGAAATTGAAGCCCATAGTATCAAGCCACCTGTCAACTTCTCAAGACTAATAAGTATTTCTGTGCTGGGATACGAATGGGCGAACTGGCTCTATGCATCTAACCACGGTGCTGTCCTATCCCTGGGCATTAGCACACCAATCCTAATCTCACAAATGAGAAACAAAAGCTCAGAGATGTGGATAACATGGGAAGAGAGAGAGAGAAAGACAGTCAGGCCTCAAACCCAGCTCCTCTCAACGCCACTATAGCAACATCGGCAGTCATTTTGCTTGTATTTATTCTCCATTCCCATGCCTTCTCAAACCAAGCATTCGAAAGAACTGGATCTTTTCTTAATGGTGCAGGGTCATCATTATAAATATTCATGTGCTGGATTTCCTCCAGTGCTGTGCAGTATTGATATGTCCACTCTTACGATCATTAGTCATTATCATCATCAATGCATGTGTTTCATCATTCTTACATTCAGTCGCTCATGCATTCATCCACACGCTCACTTATTTCACAAATGTTTATCTGGCGTCACTATGTGCAGGCACGGTTCTTGGCATAGGCACATAGCACGTCGTCACTCCCCAAGGCCAGCCCCAACTCCCTCTGTTCTATCTGCTGCCTTTCAGCCGCCCCTGCCCCCTAATGTTGGTACTCCCGCCTCCAGCACCCCTTACCTCATCCCTCTAATTGGCTGAGGATTTAGAAACCTGATGATAGATCTGTTCAAATTTTGTCTGAAACGAAAGTAAATAAAAGCTAGGTGCTGTTTCCATGAGCAAAATACAAATGAGGTAGTGAATGTCTTGGTTAAAAAGGAGCCTCTCGATTAGCTGGATTTTATCCAAGTCCTGCCAACCACTCGCTGTGCATCCTTGGGCCAAGTATCCAGTCCTTCTAAGCCTGTGTTTCTCGTCTCTAAAGTGGAGCATAAGAATGATGGTCTGCCTCTCCAAGGATTGCTGTTTAAGGTTTACATGTTTATTTATAGAGCATTTATTCCATTACCTGGCACAGAGCAAACGTCTGTTTGCTGTTCTTATTTTGCTCGTATGCTTTGTGATGACTATTTTTACCTCTCGGAGACCTGTATTGCTGTTATATTTTTAGGGAGTTGTGAGGACTCAATTCTAAGGTCACAGCTATATTGAGCGCTTATCGTGAGCAGCAGCCTGGCCTGTGACTCCTCAGAGTGGGTTGGGAGTGAGAACGCCGCGGCCTGATGTCAGGGCTAGGATCTGGCTTCGTTACGTACTCATTACGTGCGTTGACCTTGGACAAGTTTCTCCTAGCTTCCGTTTCTCATCTGCAGAAATTTTAAGAATATTACCCAGCTCCCAGGACTGCCGTGAGAATTAAGTGAAAACATGTTTGTGATGTGATTCGCGCAGAGCTAGCACCTAGTGAGTGCAGGGCTGGAACACAGCAAAATTAACTCTTAGTATTATTTATGAGTTAGACTTCACGTCATTGGTAAGAGGCTTAGACATCACATCAGCAAAAGTAACTACTCCTCATAACACTGCACACAAGTATGAGCCTTTAGAAATCACCTGTGACAGGCCAAGTTTCACAATGACTTAATGGTAAACCCGGCCATGGGACTCATTTTGCAAGTTAATGAAGGTAAATCTATTTGAACTCCTCACACCCACTAAGGCGTCCTTGTCCCCAGCTGTCCCAGAAAGAGCAACCCCCCCCTCCCCCCAGTACTCTCAGGCTGCCCTTTCCTCCATCTATTGAAGGAAGAACAAACTCATAGAAACCATTCACTGACGTGCAAGTGGGTTTGAACATCTTACAGGCTTGCTCAGGCTTCTTTGTCTTAAATGGCAATATGTCCAAGAGGATTACCGTAGCTGCCTGCCAGAGAGCCCAGCTTACAAACAGGGTGTAATATGAAACCAAGTCTTTCATACATTTTTGCAACTTAGACCTACAGTTTGCTACCGAAATGTTTAAAATTCATGCCATGAATAGCTAATTAAAGGTATAAAATGCTTTCTCTCCTCCTTGGGTCTCATAAGTAAATCTTTTAGGAAAAGGCAGCATCCACAAGCCCAGAGGTCCTCAGGAGCCAGGCGGTGCGGACAAAGGCATGAAGCAGGCAGAGTGAAAGTGAGGTGACAAATAGCAAATAAACGGGGGTGGGGGGGTCAATGAGGTCTGTGGGGAAGGGCCTGCATGCACTGCTTCCGAAGGCAGCCCCCTCCGCTCCACAAATAAAAACGTCACCAGATCTCATCGATGTTTCTGACTCTCTATCTCTCTCCCTTCCTCTCTGTAAAAAATCAATAAAATATATTTAAAAAAAAAAAAAAAGTCACCAGATCTTCTGAGGTTGCAAGTTAATCCACAAACGGGCATCTTTATCTTTCAGGATTAGTGACTGGTTTAATTTCTTAGCTGTAAGAGGCCAAACAAGAAATGCACAAGAGGTAAACTAGCCTTAGGACAGCCAATGCGTGTCCTCTCCTAAGACATTCTTTGACAGCTTAGGTAGTTGTGGCCATCTTAACAGCTAACACCTCACATGAGTTTATTCATTTTATCCTTAAAATCAACCTGTGAGATAGATACTGTCAGCATCATCCCATTTATAGATTAAAAAAAAATTGACGCATACATTGGTCCCCTACTTGCCCAGCCAGGGTTGGACAGGATTGAGCTTCTAACCCAGGATTGACTTTCATAAGCCAGAGTCTGTTCTTAACCATATTCTAATCCCTCCTCTCATGATAAAGAGTTTGGTCATTTCCCCTCATGTGGAAAAAGAACTGTGTCTTTATCCTCTGATTCAAATTTTGGGGGTTTTTATCCCAGTGAGTATTTCAAATCAACCAATATGCCTTGAGCTTCAGCTACATATGAAACAGCATTTTATGTGCTGTAACACATTTGACTTTATCTTCATTAATGCAATGTGTGGAAGATGATTTTAGAATGAGGGTAATACCATTGCATAGCGTCATTTGGAAACACATCAGTTTGCAAACAGATTCACAAATTATCCACAAATATAAACATTTACAAAAAACATATATCAGGCATCACTTGATGGTAGTTGCCATAATGATTCACTGGCACCAGAGAAATGCTACGTGATGAGCGATGCCAAAGCTGTTTGACACATTTCAGTGGAGTTCATTACACACACGAAACGGAACCAATTTTCCTCAACAGTGACTTTGACGTTTACAGAAAAATGAAATGGAGGTTTAGAAATGAAGACTTCATGTGAAATCTCTACCAAAAATTGTAAATTGGTTCTATCCCTATGTCACCACTTCTAGACGATCAGCGCGTTCTGCAGACTTATTTTTGTTTATACCAGGTGGCAACCTATTCAAAACAAAGTGTCTGAGGTGGTCAGAAAATTGATCTTGAACTCACTTAATTGGCTGTAAAACTCTTCTTTCAGAATAAAGAACATACATATTTTTTAAAGATTTACTTGTAGATAGACATGTCCCTTTGGCCTCACTCTGTTTAATTCATCCTGATATCACAGTCCTGTTTCTTTCATTTGTGAGATCTCAATGGAGTAAATACCATCCTCACCCCATTGCACCCAAAGACAGTGTGGGACCTGAGGGATTTCAGGCTAAGTTGGAATACAATAGAGTCAGGAGAAATGTTACATAGTTGTAAATAACAAGCTGTTTTCTACTTCATTAATGAGATAAAATGGTAAAATATACCAGAACTTAATACGGGATTTAAGATACATATGCTAAAAGCATTGCTAATAGGTTATGCCAATGGGTTAGGATGACTTATGTGTAGACAATATTTTCAGAAATGTTTTCTGTGAGTAGCATTATACAAAATATTATGCTATAATATTATATACAACATTATTTATTGAAGAAATGATTTCATAACAGATTTTAAAACATTCTCTCTCTATGGTAAATGGTTAAAGTATATTAATAATGTTGCTTTATTGAATGTTTACTGTTCTTTCAATACCAAAGTTAAGGCTCTGCACACCGAAGAATGAATGTGTTTGATTTAATTTGTACGCCCAGATAGCATTATAATAATATTGCACTGATTAGAATTAATCAAGAACACCAGAGTAAATGCATGTGAAGTATGAATTCTACAACTTTAAAGTAATTATAGCTTTGAAATCTGTTTAATATTTATTTATTTGTTTGCCTGTAAATAGTATAATAGAATCACTATCTCAAAACTAGATAATACAGTGAGTCATTCAGACTGTTATCAAACATAAGTCACTAGGGAAGCAATTCAATCAATAGAGAAGTTTTCTAATTAGCGTAATAATTATTTGCAAATAAAAAATGATTCCAAAGTCCTTTAGGGAACTTGAAGACATTGTAGTGTATCTTCTCATTTTATTTATCTCTATGAAATATTTTTGCATTATTAATTTCCAAAAATCTAGGGAAAAAGCTTTTGCTAATCAAAGGAAAACTTCAGCCCAGCTTCTGCATTAACTAGCACATATTCTAAATTAGTAGACCCTGAATTAATGAGGCCCAGGCTCCTCCTAAGTGGAATGCATTAAATAAAAGTTGGATTGGACTATATACTCCTGTGAAGATTGAAGTATATATGCATATTGACTGTCAGGCAAATAAATTTTCAAAGTGTGAGCCTTGCCTGCTACCCAGAAATATCCTAATTACCTTCTACATGTCACTAAAAAAAGGCTTCTGCAAAGATTTTAACTGTTTTTCTGGATTAACCACTTTGCACATCAAAGTTGAGAAAATACAAACAATAGCCTAGAAGAAATAGAAAGTTTAAAAAAAATAAAAAACAGATCCCAGTGGTCTATTAAGTAATCTTTTAGCCCATTGTAAACTGTCATTAGGTTGTCACTGGGCAGTTTGAGCCCTATTTTTATAGAGTTTTTGATATTTCTAACTGATTTGCCCATGAGGGGGGCGGAGGCAAAAAGTACAATACCTACTTTGTTTGGCATTCCTTCCTCTTCCACTATCTACTAGTAACCTTTCCTGATGGAGTAACCTTGCCTGCTATTAAGTTAGGTGTCTATATGTGCTCTCAGGTCTTTGTCCTCTTGGTTTACTCCTTGGCATCTTTAAAATGAGTGAACCCATCTGATTACTACTTACCAAGCTGATCCAAAAAGAGATGGGATATAGCCAAACTAGATGTTCTAGCTCTAGCACACTTAGGAACACTGTTATCTTGACTGTTCAACAGTTAGCAACTTTCCTGTATTTCTAGAAGTTGGCTTCTTCTGTTGAAACTTACAGCCATTCACCTTAAGCATCCTGTTTTTTCCTGTCTAAGGTCATGCTTGCAGTATGCTTTTTTGTTTTATATCCCATGCTTTTAGATTAAGTAAAATCTAACATATGTATATCATTCATTTTAACAATATCAAATTTTTATCCGATACAACATTAGAATAATGTCAACCTGTTAATTATAGGAAGTGTCTGCCCAGTACCATTTCACCAGGACAAAATGACAAAGTGAAGCTAGCTCTGAATAAAGATGGTTGTGAAAACCATAACATAGCAAAACAGAAAGGGGGAAAAAACACAGAGATTCTATAAATGAGTCCGTCCTCCAGCGAACTTTCCTTTTTGCCTGCATTCTTTTTCTGCACGCAGGCGCGGGGCACAGAGCTTCTGCCTTCTCTGATTTTACACCATCCCTGTGAAATCCTCAACTGAAGTCCACACGAGGAAAACAATTAGCAAGTGGACTAATTCTAATTTTAAAAGTGCTTCCATTTTTTAGTTTTAAAAGAATTTGACTTGCTTGGAAATGTTTCCTGAGAAATAAAAATAAAAAAACTAAGCTTCCAGGGAAATTATTCCATCTTTTGCAGACATCTGCATTGTTCTGTAGATGGAATCCATGCATGCCGTGCAAATAATAGTAACGATGACAATAGGATTAATAATAGCAACAGCTAATGCTTATTAATACCTTACTACGTGCTTTGCCTATAATCACTTATTTAATCTTTACAAACCGTATGAGGTAGTTACTGTAATTATCCCCACTTACAGAAGAAGAAACTAAGGTACATGAGATTAAGCAATGTTCCCAAGTTCACAGAAACAAATAGGCAGAGTGTGGATTTAAACCCAGGTAGTCTGGCTCCAGCATTGATAATCTCAACCACTGTGCAATCCTGCCGATTAAGGAGTATTAAATGAGAATTGTGAAGTTATATACTCAACCGTTTCAAGTTTTGGGGTATTTTTTTAACCATAGACTTTCACATGGAAACATATCCTTCTAAATAGCTAACACCAAATATGAGTGGACCGTGCTAATTTTAGTAATTCTGCATATGCAGGTTTTAACACGGACACACCCTGCCAAGCTGATTCAAAAAGAGGTGGGATATAGCCAAACTAGATGTTCTAGCTCTAGCACACTTAGAAACACTGCTTAAATCTGCACCACTTTCAAAGCTCATTACCAACTAAGCAAAAAAAATTATGAAATACTTGACATTTTGGTATCCGTGATATTAAAAAGAACTAATATTTAATATTCAAGTGGCAACAGCTTGTAGAGTTTGCACACAACACCCACAGGGATAGATTTTGCTTTAAAATGGCCTTTAGGAGTCTGCCTTTTAAACAGCTGACACCTCCATTCTCTGTACCCCTCTTTCCTGCCAGCACCATGGGGCACTCAGAGTGCTGCTGCAGCCGGGAATTCTCTACCGCAGGATTTGTCTATGCAAATAATGAGGAATGTGGGAAATTAAGAAGAATGTGATTCCCACTGACACAACCTCAGTTCAATCTCTACTGTTAATGAGTCAATAGATGTCTTAGGAAGGCGTTTCTCCAGATGCTCTCTCAGTCCCCTTTATTCACCATCCACACGAGGAGAGAAGAGTCCTTGTTACCTAATTGAGCATCAGTCATTCCACACCTGTACCAAGGCCACGTACCGACAAGTATTCTGTTGCCTGGCATTTTTCCAGGGTGACTAATTGTCACAGTACTAATTTACTCATCTGTGGAATCTTCAACTTCCCCAGCCTGCTGTCAGGAAGATGCATAATAATGGAATAAAGGTTTTAAAATGCTGAACCCTATGAAATATTTTACTTATATTCCAACAGAAAGCTTTCACGAAGCCTTAAGTGGCTATAATTACTTGTTGCTGGGGGGGGGGGGCGGTAAAACTGGTCACATATACATTTACCTGGTAGAATAATAGGAGACAAGTGAACAAATCTTTTCTGACAAAGAGAACAAAATTACTGACCAGATTACCTAAAACGTTTATTTATCTGCATTTATTTAGAGTGAGTGTACTCTAAAGTTAGACAGATACGAGCCGAGCAAGGACGATGGCCAGGTACAGAAGGTCGCCAGGCTAGAAATCCCCGGGTGCCTAGCAATGAGTAATTGTAGGGTAGAACCTCTTACCCAAGATGGCCTTCCCTCCCCTAGCATATCACTGGTCAGGTAGTTTGGATGCCCTGACTTTTTCTCCCTAAAGAGATAACATCTAGGTCTCAGTTGTATTTCAGCTCCTGGCTCAGAAAATCAGCAAAAACAAACAAGTGATGCCACGGTTGATCTCAGGACCAGCCGCAATCGATAGTGACCCTGGCACCGACCAATCAATCAGTGGAGACTCAGATCCTCAAAGGACACACCTGGAAAGATGCTGAATATTCTATTGAGATCTTCACCTGAGACCTCCCCTAAAATCTCCACCCTTAAAACCCTTCGGAGGGAGGACCGCGCTCTCCCTCCCGGGAGCACATTCCTCTACCCCATACCTTCCTCCCCTTCTCCTCTGCATCCCCCTGAGCCTGTCACCCTTACCTTCCTCACATCTAAGCTCTAAGGACCCTTACTTTGCCTCTATAACTGGTTTCCTAAGCCCATTTCATCTACAAATTACTTCTTCTACCTGTGTGATTGTCCAAATAAATGTTCTCTCAGAGTTTGGGTCTTGACTCTGAATTCCTTCCTAGCCAGAACTCAAGTACCGAGGTTGCTGAACACAGCTCTGGTCTGACCCCACCGGTCCAACACCTGGTATGGTTCCTGCCACCACTGACAGTACCAGTTTCATTGCTATTATGTTCTACATTATAAAGCACTTTATTTTTTGTTAATATTATTTACGAAAATATTTTTCCTATATCAAACAGTAAGGTAAAGGAGTAATTTGTTAGATTTTTTTTCAAGAAATATGGAAAAGTTTAGGAAGGAGATAGAGGCAGGTATTACTTTAATTATAAAAAATAGTAAACCAATTTGTGACCTTTTTGCCAAACAATCTGGCCCAATAATTTTTTTTTATTTTAAGTACATTTTTATTGGTTTAAGAGAGGAAGGGAGAGGGACAGAGAGATAGAAACATCAATGATGAGAGAGAATCACTGATCAGCTACCTCCTGCACACCCCACACTGGGGATCAAGCCTGCGACCCGAGCTTGTGTCCTGACTGGGAATGGAATTGTTTGGTCCAGAAAAGCAGCAAGACCACACAAGTGATGCAATGACTGCCTCAGGACCAGCTACATTGACTAATGACCCCCAGCCCTGGCACCAACCAATCAGTGGAGACCAGGGCTCTGAAAAAGCACACCTGGAAAACTCACGGGTATTCCATTGAGCCCCTCCCCTGACACCTCCCCTAAGATTTCAACCTACAAGGGTGAGATAAATACACTCAGGGTGAAGGATCCAGCACACACTCTCCCCCAGGGGAACATGCCCGCACCACTCACTTCCCACTTCTTTCCTCTAAAGGACTCCACAAGGCTTGCAACTAGGGGAGCAATGGACAGCGGCAGCTCATCCAGGCTAAGCCCCTAACCTTCTCCAAGCCCCCTTTGCTCTGACTTCTCAGTGAGCCAAAGCAGCCCAGCCTAGGCTCTCCTGCTACTTCTCCTATGCACCTTCCTTGCTTCACTGTCCTAAGTTTAGTTTTGCTGTGGCAAATAAATACTTACTTTGCTACACCTTGTCTCTTGATTGAAATCTTTTCTTCAAGAAGACAAGACCTGAGATCTCATTGCTTCGTTGGTAACATATTTGGTGCCGCTACCCAGATTGCTCTTACTGTGACTCGGATTGTTTCATCACTGGTAAGCCAGTCATCCTCGCCACCTTGGCTTGAAGGACATGACTCACTGTGTTCTCTTTCCTCCCTGCATCTTCTCCTCTGGCCATGGGTTTCTCTCTCTCTCTCTCTCTCTCTCTCTCTCTCTCTCTCTCTCTCTCTCTTACCACGCTGTGTGGGCACGGGAAGAGCATTTAAAAGCCATTAGGCCACTCACTGCCAGAAGACTCCTATGACAGGATGAGTTGGTCATGGACCAGGAATAGGCACCCCGCCGACTGCCAGTCAATGTCCATGCACCCAGGGACACTGTAAAATCACACAAAGCCCTTCGCCATGGCTTTTCCCTGTCAGGTTACTAGCTCTAACAGGAGAGAGAGAGAGAGAGAGAGAGAGAGAGAGAGAGAGAGAGAGAGAGAGAGAGAAGAGTTCTTGCCCTTTGGCTGGAAAGATGTTCTTTTCTTCCCTTTCTCTTCCTTCCTTTGTGTCTGGAGTTAAATTCATGCTGACTCTCTTTGAGCTTTTCTTTGAAATCCTCAAGATAGATCTAAAGATTAAGGGTTGAGAAGAGCCTAGGCTATAGATAAGGGTCAAGATAACTAAGGACAGGAAAAAAAAATGGATGGCTGGTTTCTAAGTTTGGCTTTTCAATTGGAATTTCTGAGGGTCTGAATAAAACCTTTTACCACATAATGAGGGCTGAACTTGTTCACTCTGAAGATGAGGGACACATCCTCTCTCCAGTCCAATCTTAGGCGACTAAGAATCTCTGTGGAGGTGTCAGAGGGTATACCTCATGACATGCAGGAGTCCCATAGGGAATCCCAACTCAACTGTAATTAATTATTTGACTCAACCAGTGATGCCCATAAAGGTTGGTTACCTAGCACTCCAAGTCCTCACAGCTGTCTTAGAAAGCCAGGGAGAGAAACTGAGGCTCAGAGGAGGGTTTGAGATGACTCAAGAGATAAAAGTCCCGATGGGTTTGCAAAGGAATTTAATTTAACTGTTAAGAGAACATGGTCCTGGCTTTTCTAACCTATTCCAATTAATCTACCTACTGGTTTCGGGGAGCAAAACCACAGAATTACTAAATAGGGTATGCTGGGAAACTCCTGTAGGGGGTCTGTTTTTATTGTAGAGAGCCGGGTCACCTACTGTAGAGAAGGGTCATAGAAAACTGAAATGGGACAAAAGAGGGCCCCGGAGCAGAAGGTGGCACCTCTTTCTGCATACTGTTGTCTCCAGTGGGTCCCCCACCTTTTCTGGGAATTTCAGAAATTAATGAAAAGACAATGAGGAGTCAGATCCTTGTCCCTGATGTCAGGCACTGCCCGGCTAGGCTTCCTTATACATCTTGAGGAGTGGGAAAGATAAGAGATGCACTGGCAAGCTCATTTGCTCAAGACTAGGGTGTGTACCCAAACCCCAGCAACAAGGGGTCTCAGAAGAGAACGATCCCATCAGTGAGTTTAGGGACTCGGTCTCTCACACAGGACTGGGGGCAGGTTAGCTGAGTCTGGAACCCTGGGCACGAAGCAGGGGACACTGTCCTTCAAGCCCACTCTAGGCAGGGGATGGAAAATGGGGATGTCTGTTTCTCCCATAGTCTTCTCCCTTCTCTTCCAGACGGGAAACCAACCCTCCATTCCTCAGGACTCTCCCCTAGAATGCATCCTCAAGCACTGGTCAAAAATGTGACTCCCAAACCTTAAAGAAAAAGAGATTAGTCTTGTTTTGCAATACAGCATAGCCCCGATACAAACCGGGGAACCAGGAGGCCTGGTCAGAGAATGGAAACCTTAATAAAACACCATTCTCCAGCTAGATCTTTTCTGCCATCATCAGGAAAAATGGACTGAAGTCCCATACGTCCAAATCTTTATGGCTTTAAGGAACAATCCAGCCCTTTGTAAGATTTGCAGCTAGACCAGTTTTGCCAGTCCCAGGAAAATGGACAGAGGTCCCATATACCCAAGTCTCTCTTGCTCTAGGGATGACCCTAAACTATGTACTACCTGTAAACTACATCTCTCTGTAATTGCTACAGAACCTGGAAGAAAAATATACCCAGATTGGGGGGGGGGGGGAGGCATTCCAAAAAATGAGTGTATAAATTTGTCAGTTCTTTGCCTACATTTGGGTGGCAACCCAATTCTTGAGATATTAGAAAACCACTGTCCTGATTTTACAAATGAAATCTTCACAGGGCCAGAGGTGTGGTTCCAAAAACAATTCAAAGGCCACCAAATCTTACTGGTACCATTTTTTTAAATGCAAGTTTCTAAGAGGTAATTCTTATTTTAAAGGGAAAAAAAAAACCTTAGTCATCTGAGCAACAAATTAACTTTTTTCAGCTGGTGAATACTGATTGCTAGCTAAGTCTTAAGTTCACCTACTTTTGGCCTTTTATTACTAAAAAAGCTAGAAAATAGCTTTAGAGCTATCAATAAGTGTCTTATACTTTGTTAGATGTCTCTTAAAGATATGTGTTTGCCAATAAAAGAGCCTATGTTTCTAGAAGCCATCAAATGGATTTTGCCAATCTAACAATGCTAATTTGC
>NW_005871048.1:53948017-54032742 GCF_000147115.1 Myotis lucifugus | reverse complement strand
CTCAATTATTACAAGCGAAAAAACACCCCCCCCCCCCGTCATGTTCATTCTGGTCGGCACCGATTGATAAATTGTAGTTTAGAAAACACAACAAAATTATTTTGTGGGTGGGGGGTAACCCAAACAGGGGGACCTTTATAAAGGGGGGGGGCATTTAAAAAGTTTTAAACCCCCTTTTCAAACGGGTTAACCCCCAAAGGGAGGGTGTTTGGGCTTTTTGGGCCGGGGGGGGGGGGGGGTGCTAGTAAGAGATCAACCAAAGGACTTGTATGCATGCATATAAGCATAACCAATGGACACAGACACTAGGGGGGTGAGGGCATGTGCTGGGGGATGGGGGTAGCCAGGAAGAGGTTAATGGGGGAAAAAAGAGATATATGTAATACTTTAAACAATAAAAGAATTTTTAAAAAAAGAAAAGAAAGAAAAAGTTGTTCTAAAGCTGGTTATTTCTAAATGGGTAAAAAGATTTGTGATCACATCCCCTTCTACAGTCTTCTTAAAAGTTGTCAAAAGCAAATGAAAAAGATTTTGTTCCTTTTCTACAGAAATTAGTAATTTGGATGATTTTGAGTATGTGTATGGTCTTTATGTGATATGTGCTCATCTGTATTATATGTGGTGTGTTTTCTGTCTCCACATGGCATAACTAGGGTATAATATTTATTGGTTAAGAAATGAAATATTTATATAGATTAATCAGGATCCTGTGTTCTTGAAAAAACATTTAATGTTAAAACCAGTTTAAGTTGTATTAACATCTTTTAAAGTCATTATTATAAAATATGTATTTGTTTTACCTGGGTTTATAAAAAAATGTATATTATAATCTTTTGGTTGGTTGTTTGACAGCCTTCCCAAAGTTTAAATGTTAAGAAACACTTTTTTAACTAAGAAGTGACTTTGAGTTATTCCAATGGGCCCTTGGAATGCTTCAAAAATTAGTTCTCTCTCCTTATAAAGACAAGTTTTTGAGCTAATTGGGGCTATTTAGTATGCTTAAAATTACATGGAAACCTTTGCCAAATAAAATAACAATAATAATAGTAATAATAACTATGCTATATTATATACATATATTTTTATTAAAATGGATGTCCTAAAATTTTCAGCCTGCCTTAAGAAGGAACTTGCAAAATTCAAAGCCAAGTTCAAACAAAAAACCTCTCAGGTGCCCTGTCAGTGACACCGGGCAAGCTAAGAGTGATGGCTCCTGTGGTGGCATCCAGCATAGTATTCCATGTGTTTGTGGTCCACGCATTGGAAGCCTATGAATTGTTTTCGATGTTCAGTGCACACATGTAATATTTTTAAATCCTACATACTATTTGTTCTTTATATATTGAAATTGTGTATAAAACCTAAAAATGTGGGTTTTGAGTCATTTCACAGTAATTATTATTTACCAAGAAATTGTTATCTTGAAGAGTTTTATCTTACAAAGAAAAACAGAGTTCTTTATCAATTGCATAATAATCAGGTTTATAACCACATCATTTTAAGTTGTGTCATTTACAGACAGTCATTGTTTTGCTCTGATGCATTTGCAAATATGTTCGTTACATCCTTGGAAAGGTTCATGAAAGGGACTCTGACTTCCTCTAAATTACAGGTTTCTAAACAGGTCATATCTTTAAACTAGATGATTTATAGAACGCTAAGAAATAACTGGATTAATAAAAATACTGGCAAATAATCAGAATAAACAAAAATTGGTTTTGTGGGAATGAATGGACTGAGAATCATTATAATCCTATTATTTGTTCAAAATATTGCTGATTTTAAAATCTTTTGTTTTCCATATATAAGAAAACTTGTTTTTACCCTATAGCAATTTGGTAAATTATATCCCCATAGCTCTAGATGGTTTTCTCAGTGGTTAGAGCATCGGCCCTCAGACTGTAGGGTCTCAGGTTCAATTTTGGTCAAGGGGACATATCTCAGTTGCAGGCTCAATCCAGGCTCAATCCTCAGCCTGGGGGGTGCATGACCAGTTGGGGTGTGTGCAGCAGGCAACCAATCAATGTGTCTCTCTTACATTGATGTTTCTCTTTCTCTGTGTGGCCCCTCCCTTTCACTCTCTATAAAAATCAATGTGGGGGGCGGGGGAATATCCTTGGGTGAGGATTAACAAAACAAAACAAAAAAATTACACCCTCATAAACAATATTGAAGCATTTATATTTTCCTCCCTACCTAATCCCTCCAGATTTGGCAACTCTTAATGAGTGAGTATTATTATTTTCATGGCAATACACTTCTTTGCATGAATTCAATAAGACCAACTTCCAATTGCGGTTTTATTAGCCACGACTTTGACTGGAACGTCATGCCTAAGAGAGATATGCCTGAACACTGCATATCACTGGAAAGCCTTAAGGAATGAATATTGACTTCTGTTTTGTTTTTTGTTAATCCTCACCTGAGGACATTTTTCCATTAGTCTTTTAGAGAGAGTGGAAGAGAGAGGGAAAGACAGAGAGAAACATCGATGTGAGAGAAACACATCGATTGGTTGCCTCCTGTATGCGTCCTGACTAGGGCCTGGGCCGGGGAGGAGCTTGTGACCAAGGTATGTGCCCTTGACCGGAATGGAACCTGGGACCCTTTGGTCTGCAGGTGGACGCTCTATCTACTGAGCCAAACTGGCTAGGGCTGAAGATTGACTTTAAAGCCAAAAACATAACATCTAGGCCTCAGTTGTATTTCAGCTCCAGACCCAGAAAAGCGGCAAGATCAGAAAAGTGTCTCTGTGGCTGCCTCAGGACCAACTGCAATGACTAACGCCCCCTGCTCTGGCACCAGCCAATCAGTCAGTGGAGACCACAACCCTGAAAAAGCACATTTAGAAAGCTGATAAAAATTTTATCATCCCCTCCCCTGAGACCTCCCCTAAGATTCCACCTGCAAGAGAGAGATGGATATGCTCAGGATGAAGGACCCAGCACACACTCTCCGCCAGGGGAACATGCCCGCACCATTCCCTTCCCCACTTCTTTCCTCTAAGGGACCCCACAAGACTTGTAACTAGGGGAGCAATGGGCAGCGGCAGCTCAGACCGGGCTAACCTCCTTAAACCTGTCTCCAAGGTCCTCTTTGCTCTAACTTCTCAGTGAGCCAAAGCTACTCAGGTCAGGGCTACTTTTGGCCTAACTTATGGTAACTCTAATGGCTAGTCTTTAAAGTTCAAGGCTCTCCTGTTACTTCTTCTATGCACCTTCCTGGTCAAATGTGGGAAATGTTGAATTAAATATAGGCTTATCATCATCATCACAAAATTTCACTTCAGAAACTTCAATATGCTAATATGCACTCTGAAGAGAAGGTGCATGGCCTTTTCAAACTTATTTGGCCCAGACTGTTCTATCAGCTCATCTCCAAAGCCAAGAGACTGCAAAACAGGCTCTACCTGGACATGTCCACACATCACAGGCACTCACTACATTCTAGAAAAATTTCAACACTATCCACTCTCCATTGAATTGAAACTGTCTGTAATATTCTTTGCCTTAGACTTGTTCATGAGGATAAATATGCAAATATAGGGTGTCCCAAAAAATGAACACACACATTTTGAATAATTATAAAGGCAGTGTTTAATAAAATACATTCCATTTTCAAAATTGAGCCATCGGCCATTAAAGTGTGTATACATTTTGGGGGGACACCCTGTAGAATCAGAAACACAAACTCATTTCTTCTCACTAGATCTCAGCCCAGGTACCCAGAGTACTGAAATCAGCCACTCTGGCAGGTTGACCTACAGCAACGCTATCACTCAAAATAGGATTTTTAAGTGATAGAAGAGGAGAAAGGAAAACAAGCCGCTTCCTACTGGCCCTGTGCCTTCCATTTAGCACATCTAAAGGACCATTTTTCCTCATTTCAAAACTGATAGCCAACTTATTCTTGTTGTCTTGCTATTTAAATGTCTGTCTTCTTTTGCCAGAGCTTATTTACTCTAACACTGAATTTTAAGCATCTCTAAAAACACTTGATATGTTATTATTCTTTCCAGATAGCCTCTGAGAGGCACACAAAGAACATTCAGGAAGAAAGGAGGAATGACGCTGAATACAGTGCAGTGAACAAAAGGAGCTTCAAGGAGAGGCGCCCCGCTGCCCAGAGCCTGGACCGTGTCGTCAGAATGAGAACTTACCGGTACTTCTTGCTACTCTTTTGGGTCGGTCAGCCCTACCCAACTTTCTCAACTCCGTTATCTAAGAGGACTAGTGGTTTCCCAGCAAAGAAAAGGGCCCTGGAGCTCTCTGGAAACAGCAGGCATGAGCTGAACCGTTCGAAAAGGAGCTGGATGTGGAATCAGTTCTTTCTCCTGGAGGAATACACGGGATCCGGTAATCAGTATGTGGGCAAGGTAGGATTCCATGGGGTGCTCTGACATTGTGGTTTTAAAAGCCTGAAGAAGTTACTGCTAGCAGACAGACGGGGAGGATGTGCACTAGTCCCCAGTGCAGTAAGAACTGTTGCTTATCTGCTAAGAGTTCTTTTCCCACTCGAGTCATTTCAGGTAGAGGACTGTGGCAAGAAGCTGAGAAATGTTAGCACTCTTACAAAGAGAGAGAAATGCCCCGGTGGGAAATGAAACGCCCACAACCATCCGCACAGGATTATCATAAATCCTTTAATTTTTACTTTAGCTGGAAAAATATGGCCCAGCTTATTCTATGAAGCAGGAGGTATTAAAATAGGAACAGAGCGATTAAGCCGTAAGGAAAGGCAGGTCCCTTTTTCTCAGTCTGAAAGCAAACATTCTGAGCTTTTGTTCTTTGGCCGGGTTCAAGTTAACTATTTCTTAACTCTGGTACCTACAGTGCCAGCCATTCTCCGACCTAATGGAGCCCTTTGCCCTCAAAACCCTCCACGCCTTCGGTTGGCTGTTGGGACTGCTGCTGCCGGTTTGTCTTGTCTCAGCTAATTGGCGAGAGCCGGGCATTTCAAAGACTTGTGGTTTAGCCGTGGTGAGGTTCACAGAGGAGACAAATGGTTATGGGGAGGTGCTATTTCCAAATATCATCTGACCATTTTATTGACTCCAGAAAGTGGGATGAGGAGGCATCGCTTCTGATCGCCCCGAGCCAGGGCTGGCGCTGAGTCAGGGAAACAGCTTGGTTACGCTGTCAGCCTGAGTTTCCCTGACATTTTATCATCAGCTCCATTCGTGTTGCAGAATATCTGCATACTGTAAAGATGTGAAAAATAAAAAGCCAGGGGTAAGGGTTTGAACTTTGTGAGTTCTGTGTTTCATCATATGGTGTTGATAAGAAAAATCATCATCACACGTCCTGTACGTAAACAAACTGGGGATGAATGTGTAACAGATGATAAACGTCTTCGTTTATGATTGCAGCTACGATTTCAGACATCAATAGTAGCGTCTGCAAATTGCATAAATTTTGCAGATTCCAAGGGCTGCGTGGTCACACTTCAATCTGTTGTCAAATAGCCCTGAATAACCATGTGCAGAGCAGTCTCTTTAAGTATTTACCACTATCAGTGAGGGAGAGCCAGCCATGGCTTGGGCTGAGGTAACCAGGCTTAGTTCCAATGAAGTGAATTATTAATATGGAATAAAGTAGGAGAGGAAGTATTCGGTGAAGGGGTGAACATCGACACAGATCCCCAAGGGCCTAGCCTTGTATTTGCTGTGAAATTCACACGCTGTGCGACTGCTGAAGACAGTCCGCGTGTCTGTACTTCTCTGTTTCTTTTGTGAAATTTGAATGGCGCTGCATTAATAGGGTAATGGTTGTAGAAACATTAATAATCCTATCATCTTTAAAGCACTTTCTAGAATACAAATAACTACTGTTCATAGAAGTTTTTTCAAGTACTTTGTCTAATTGACCCTCCTCTTTCTCTTTTCTGCTTTTTCCTCTCAAATGGTGATGCCCTTGTACAACAAAAATACCATGTATTTTTAAAGAAAGGCAGGCTATTTCAGGACACTAGGAGCAGCAGTGAACAAAACCGCCTAGGAATCTGCTCTAGGATTATAATTGCGGGAAGTAGTATTGCCTCGGGGAAAAGTCGTGAGCTGTGGCCCAGGGCCGGTGATTAACCTTCCCGGCTTCAGCTTCTCATCTAGAAAACAGCAATGCCTTGCTTCCTGGAGTTGCCGTGTAGTTTAAGCCAGATGAGAACTAGTGGCTGGCACCTAGTAGGGGCATAAAGAAGTTGTTATTATTGGTGAAAAACCCACTGTATGCTCTCTATTACATTTATTGATAATGCATCGAAGTGGAATGTTGATTTTTATATCATTGCAAAAGTAAAATGAGGTAACTGATGGATCTCTCAGTGGGTGGGAAATGTAAAGGAGAGAGGCGAAATCCCTTCACAGTCACAGCTTCAATCTGATTGGTTGGATTGGGATATTTTATTAGCAGCAAGATAAATTTCCCTGCCTCGCCTTCGCCTGCCCCTCCCCCACCTCCTGGAAGCTGTAACACAGAAGAGAGCACTAGCTGGAGAAGAAAGTCAAGGGCAGGGATTGAGTAGTGGGCAGCCTTGCTTCATCTGATGTGTGTGAGAGGTATTCGTGCACTATTCATAGGGCGTTTTCCCGAATCTGTCTTTGGAGTTATGTATCATCAATAGACAAAAGGAAGACTATAATGTGCTTCATGCCACAATAAAAAAAAAATAGACAAAAATAAATAAATAAAATTTTAAAAAGAAACCGGGTTGGGTTCCTCATGTGGAAACAAGTTGGTCCACTTTTAATAAATATGGGATAAAACAGAAACCGATGAGAATATTCAGATCCATAGGGTCAAGAAGCTTTTGAAAAAAAAATTTTTTTTTCAAGATCAGGCGATAGCAAAGTTTCCAAATTTTCTCAATTCACAATGTCCTTAATGTCTCAATCATTTTTTTCACGGTGTCCTTAGGTCAAAAGAAATAGTTAGGTCCAAACAATTTACTAAGTATTTATGTTCTAAAAACAAATAACTGTTTGACAAAAATACGCATCAGTTAACAGAAAAAAAAATGTATTTCATTCTTAAATAATCACAGTTACTTACTAATGGAAGGTGTGTGCCTTCCAGGCACTGCACAACTTCTCAGACTGGACGTTTCCTTTTCCATATTGATTTTTGCATATACCTGCCTTCTGCCACAGTGCTGGGGGCAAGCCAGCTTCATAAATACGTAACATCATCAAAAGAAATGTAGCACCACCTACTGTTGAAACTGTGAACTACTCTGAGCTAGTACTTCACAAGATGTCTGACAGAGCTCAAGGGTTTGTTGCATTATTTCCCTGGAAATTTTTAAATATTTTTCTGGTGCCACAGTGAGTTCATTGCTACACCCCAGGGTACCTCAGTGAACACTCTGGGAACCATTAGGCAATAGTCAGATTCCCATGTAAAGGTATACAAAGGCTAACTGAACCTTATCCCTAGTAAAAAATAGTTACTTAGAGCCTCTTCTTGAGGCCTAAAACTGAAAAGATTAATAGTACAGGTAATGGATAGAAGCGTTAACTGAGGAAAAGTAGTGCAGTTGAACAAATAACACTCAAAGTAGAAGAAAAGTGTTTTTCCATGATAAACATTTGTTTATATTTGTATTTGTGTTCATTGGTTCCAGCTATTCTGGGTTTAAGTCAATAGAGATGACAGTGACAATTGTGAAGCAAGGAAAATTAGAGAATTGGTGTGGGAGCAAAGGGCTGTCGAGAGTCCAAAGAGAAAAAAAGATAGGGTCACATGAGCATCCAAGAAGCAGGAGAAGACAGAGTTGGAGGCTGGATGACAGTAAAGTGAATAGACAAGATCATACTTAAAACTTGAAGCGCAAGTGAGAGCAGTAAGACCTTCCTCCTTTTCTTGTCTTAATACTCCTCAGCATTTCACTCATGGCCATAAGATGAACAGAGAAACAAACATGGACTCTGCAGGTTAGGTAGGGAGGCACTTACTGCGAACAGCTGAGATATTGACAACCCAAACTCTGACATATGGGAACATTTCAACACCTGACTCACCTAGAATGGTGGTGGCAGGTAGGGGTAACCAGGTAGGAAGAAGTGGTCCTGTACTGGGTAAGAGTTTGTGAGCTTAAGATAGATAGATACAGATACAGATAAGGAATGTGATTTTTTTCTAAAATACATGAATATTTGGATGCTGATTTACCATAAGCAGCCTCTGTGTCACCTGGGCACTCATTAGAGATGCAGATTCTTGGGCCCCACCTGAGAAGCTGCATTTCAACAAGAGCCCCAGGTGAACTGTATGCACATTCAAATTTGACAAGTGCTGCTTTTACAAGTACTTTGCCTGGGTCTCCCCTCCCCAGAGATTCTGATTGACTTGGTTTTCAATTAAGTATTTATGAATTTATGATTCCAATATGTGACAAAATTTGAGAATCGTTGCCCTAGGAGAATATTATCGGCAATAATTATAACACAACATGGCAAGTTCAGTGATAAACGTCTGATGGAAATATAAGAGAGAGGGCCAACTGGGAGCGGGGTTCAGCAGAGCTTCCTGAAGGAGGTGATGATGTTGAAGAACCGCTTCAAGGTGTCAGCTCGCACGGCAGAGGGAGAATTCCAGGACTTCCCAATTAATTGGATACCAAAGGAGAGAAAGTCAAAGGTTCAAAGATTTCTATTCAGAATCAGACAGTGATTCTATTAGAATCACTAATGCCGGCACAGGAAACAGAAAGAGGTGCATATTTTCTCGTCCAGGTTTTCAGGGAAGAGTGTACGATTTAATACAAAATCTACTTAGGTTATCTTTGGCTTATAGAAAAATAAGAAGAAAGCATCATAATTTCACACTTTCAGAAAAACACTATGCCTTCCTGCCAGCTTTACGTAATGTAGCAATTCCTTGATGATGATCAGTCTATCGTGTGAGATTAAGCTCAATAAGAAAGAGGAACAGAGGCAGATATTGATTAGATGTTCGAGGCACAGGCATTAAAACATAGATAAGTATATTTTTAAACCTCAGAACTATGCACAATATGAGGCAAAAGATTCACATATTGTCATTAATCAGACCCCAGCGAAGCTTAATTTCCTTGTCTCCTCCACTTGATCCTTCACAATGTTCTTTGTCCTCTTCTTCCACACAATGTGTACCTAAAACTAATCTCCATTAGAAGCATTCAAGATGCTCCTATTTTTGGTAACATACCAGGAGGTCTGTTTTTGTGGACTTTGGTGAACCGTATATTTTCATAGATATTTTCTGATGCTAGTTTTTTGGAAGTTGGTGATGGTCTTCTTTGGCAGAGCTTTCCCAAAAACTGGTAACTGTGCTTTTTAAAATATCAGAAAAATGTGGCTTCTATTTGAAACTCTGATGTACACGTCTTCCTAATAAGCCTTTCTCTTGAGTCTTTAAAATTAGTATTTACCCAGTTCAACGAAGCCAATATTCTTAGGATGATTGGACAGTAATGTTTTAATGGCCCATAAAAATAAAAGTTGTCAGCCAAATACACCTTTAAAATGAGGGATGAATAATTATTTGTTCCTATAATTACATGATCCAAAAATCAGTCAACATAAAGCAACATATTATATACATTCTGAAAGACCATTTAAGAGATGCTGTAATTAAAACATTGCTTTATGATATTCCTTTTTTCTGAAAAGAGCATAAACTTAAGAATAGAAACCTCCTGGTGCTAATTTGATGGGTGATTCAGAGACTCATTTAACCCCTGTTACTTCAAACAGCAGCATCGGTGAAAGCCTCGTCACAGTAACCTTTACTGGGCATCGCTTTGTTCCAGACACGCTGCCAAGTGCTTCAGGTGTATTATCTCATTGAACCCTCACAGCAACCTTAATGCCCACATGTTCGCTATATCCCTGTTTTATAGAAGAGTAAACTAAGGCTCAGAGCAGTCAGGTATTTTAATCCAAAGTCTCACAACTGCCGGAACTTGGCAGTTGGCCTCTGTCTGTTCAGTTACCGCCACCTTCACACACACCACTGCTTCGCAGAGCCAGGGCAAGGCACAAATGAAAAAACAGACACACCACATACTTTGGTGTTCAATGATAGAATTCAATTCAATGTCACGAATACCTACTGAGAACCTGCTGTGGGACGGCCATGAGGAGAGAGAGAGAGAATGTTTTTTAAAGACTGCTTTTAAAGAGCTGCGCAAATATGTTTGCATGAATATTTTGTGTCTTCCTTTTATTTTTGCTTGATTTTAATTTCCAGAACACATCAGTGATATTCAAAATAGTTACATGTGAGGATTTTAAAATTAGATATGTACTTATTGGTCTTTTGGGTCATCATGATGAAAAGTCTCTTTTTTTTTATTTCTCTTGATAACCTTCTCTAAACTTCAATGACCTGCAATCTTTTCTCCCTGAGTCAGGACAAGTGCCTTGAGCACATCTTTCTTCTTCATCATTTAAATTTAATGCTCAGCCATTTAACACTTTCATATTTCAACTGATAGTATATTTCAGAGAACGTGCATTCACTTGCTTGTTGGATGTCCTTTTTTAAAATGTCTCAAGAAGTAACTTTCCAACTGCTAATATTGGTAGTAATCCTCCTTTTGTTTCTACTACCAGCCAATTAATTTCAATTCCTTAATGACAAAAGCTTCAGTTTGCCATCTGATGCTAAGAAAATGTCCCGTTTAATAGCAATTCCCCGAGTCTCGAACTCCCCTCTCTGCACAGTTGCATGTAGAGAGCAAAAACAGTTAAAATGTCTGACCTTGGTCACAAACCCAAAGGCAACTTTCAGCTTCCTGGGTCACACAGAGTAAAGTACAGAAAGCCAACAATGACCCAATCCAGAATCCTCCAACTTCCAAGTCGTTATGCCTGTGGAATCCTATATCCTTCTGCTTATAATTCAATTTGTTCAAAAAAATAAAGGGATGAAGGTGAATAAAAGAGAGTTAAGGGTTTAGATTCTTTTTGTCCCCACTGAGCTATTTTATTTCCACGCTCTACCAGTCAAACAGAGCTAGAGGTTGTTGGAAGGTTATAGAGACTCTACATGCTCATTATAACAAATCCCCCAGAATCTAGCCCATGGACATTGTTAAGTAGTTCTTCACTGATTGCCTTAACTTGTTTGTACTACTGTTGAACCGTGTAATTCTTGATTTGCACCAGAGTTCTTCATTTTTTTTATCATATTATTGATCTGCCATAGCAAATATTCAGAGTGTCCACATCTAGTTTATATTTCTTTTAAAATCAAAATCCCTAATTATAATTTTGACTGAATTTTATTGAAAAAATAGATTAAAAATCCCTAACATATGTGTGTAATTAACAGTCAATAGGTTCTTAAACCACAATCTTTTTCATTTCCATTGATATGAATGACAGCATTAGAACATCATTTTAAATATGACAAGACAAGTATATATTATAACCAGAATTAGAAATTTAACTATTAGAGGGCAGTACCTCTCTAGTCAAAATTAAATATATCTTCCTAATGTTCTTTTTTTTTTTACCAAAAATAAACAGGTTTTTGATAGGGGTTCTGCCTTTTATAACCTTCATCAAATTTAGGGATTATGTTTAGATCTTAATGTGTCATTGGAAACTCAAGAAGGCATCTCTTTTTGTGTAGATGTAGACTGCTGGTAGCAACTCCCCCTTCCTATAAGCCTTTATGCAGTCAGTTATTAAGACGACAATGCAATATAATCCTAATGAGCATTCCAGTATTCTTTCCGAACCTATCTTTCCCTCGGGAATTGAAGAAGGGGCTGAAGGAAAGTTCAGAATTCCCCAGAAGAGAATAAGAGATTTTTTTATTGCCATTATTGATAAATAAGTAAAAGTAACACGTATTCTCAAAGGTAATGTGAGGCATCAAATCTGAAATTATGCAACCTGCAATAAGAAGAAAAGCAGCATGCCAAAATATTTCACTGGAAAAATATTTATAGTTTCTTCCAGTTTTCCATTCACAGAGAATGCATGTACACAAGAAAAGAGAGGCACTTTAAAAGATTAAAACGTATACATGTGTGAAATATATGAATAAATATTTTAGGTGCATTGGTGTATTTCGGCAGACCTGAGGGCAGTAATAAAAGCATAACAAAAAGCTTGAAATATCACTCTGGATGTGGGATTTAATGCTGACTAGAGGGAACAGAGATTGGAGTTAAGAAGGCAATTGAAGAAGTTATCTCAGCTATGGCATTTTTGAATAGATTTGGAAAGAAAATGCTTTTCATTCATTCAACAATTACTCACCAGAGTGCAAAGTTAATAGCAGAGGCAGCCTGCCTATGTTTGAGTCACAGCTACACTGACTATCTAGGTATGTTGAGCAAGTTATTTAACCCCTCTCTGCCCTCAATTTCTTTAACTGTTAAATGAGGGGGGTAATAAAGTCATTGAGGTGAGGCTTAAATAAGTTAATACACAGAAAGGGCTTAGAATGGGCCTGGTGTATCATAGAAAACTAAGGGAAGACCAATACCAGGCAGGATGGCTCCCTGCTACGAAGTGTGCCTTCAAAGAAAGAAAAGGTGAAGGGAAGGAAGAACCAAAGGTGCCCAGAACATCCCACTAATGTTCTGCCTCCTTCAGGGAAGCCAAGCATCATGGGTCAGGAGATGGTGTCAAAGCAGCTAAGGCATCTGCAAATATGATTGATTAATCAACCGCAATTCTGAAGGCTAAGCATACATAAAAATACCAAGTTTTCTTTATTATCCCCACCGAACAAAAAATAAAACGAACACTACGATCACATTAGTGTGCATTTGTGTTCAATCTTGGTAACTTTTCTTCATCCTCCTATTAAGGCTACTTATCATTTATTTCATTTTAAAGCATCAGTTTGCACCACAATTTAGAGTTTATATTATTTAAATTACTGTGAAATGTTAAGTGTCCCAGTAATTCAAAAAATGACTATAGTACTTTAGGCATCCTAATATTTCAAGTTGGAGTTATCATAATTAAATTGGAATAATATTACAATCTCCTAATATTATTGAATCAAAGTTTTATTGTGGGAAAACTACTCTTGATTTACTTGTTTAATTACCCTGAATGCTTCACGTTTTAGAGCAAAATAATGAATCTCTTGTTTAAGGTTGAATTTTTGACCTTCAATAATTGAGTAGTGTTTTATATTGGATCCCAGCACTGCTCTTTCGATTGGTACTTTAGATATTAAATTTATACCTTTGAATACTTATATCTTTGTAAGCTCTGCAAGGCCCTAGGCTACACATCTTGCTCATCTTTGTATCCTCCAAGGTGCCTGGCACAGATTTCGCACATTGGAAACAGTCAAGTATTCCTTAATTAAGCTGCAATGACCACAAAAGATGAAAATCTGCTATACTGTCTGAAAACTGCCTCCCACTTTATTGGCATGAATGGTTTGATATGGATGTCATTGGTGGTGCTTTGTGTCATTGAATTGACAACTGAAAATCTAGTCTTTAAAGTTCAAGAATATATAAACAGTAAACATATAAACCAAATTTATTATGAAAGTCTTTCCATGGAAACTACCTCTGAAATTTTCCCATCAAAGTGACACAAAAATTTACAATACAATAGGATAAAACTCAAGCTTCCTTAGTGCAAACCAGAGAAACTAAAGACAACACAGTTGTATGTGCATGAACTAACAAGAAAGACAAAAAGGAAATATATAGCAAATAGTATCATATCATAAAAGCTGGCTCCTTTAAGACTTTTACAAATGAAAACCAAACATTATTTGGGGTCTCAGTAGAAGAAAGTTTGAAACAAAATGAGAAAAAGCCAGAGTTAACCAATAGAAAACAAACTTCTTTCTCTTAAAATTCCTAAGAAAGTACAGTGTGCTCAGTAAAAGAGAAATCATTTAAGACCTGAGAACGATGATTGCAATGATTCACAATAGATCAACGACCAAGACAAATGTGATCATACAGGGAGAGAAAAATTCTACATAATGACTAATTCTTTTTTTACCAACTATATTTTCTTCTAATCAACATATTTTTAATTCTCACAGGAAAAATCATCATCTGTGGAGAACAATCTCATTTTTATTCTTTCTACTATTTATGTTAAGTACAATTCAGAAGAGAAACATAAAAGAGGAGATGCAAAGAAAATTTGCTTTAAAATAGAGACATGTAAAACTGTGGCATGCTTTTATTGTTTTCTTTTCATAAATTGGAAAGCATAAGAATCTGGCTCATTGCCTCCCTTAATCTATAGCCTGGGGCTACATCTCTCCCCCCCGCCCCCCAAATACCCTCCAGGAAGAGAGCATCTCTTTTAAAAATCAAGTAAAGCTTTTTTTTTTTTTGCATCTTCTCTAAGTTTGAGATTATTTCCAAATAAACGATTTTTTAAAAATTAAAAAATAAAAAGCAAGGCAGAATGGATTATAAGAAATTACTTTCTGATCCTATTTGTATCTTGAGTGTTCCATCCATCCTCCCACCTATGTGTATTATGTAAAAAGAATAAAAGGGGGGACTATCTACCCTGTGTTAAAGCTATGATCTTGGTGATTACCGATCCACCGGCCTCTTAAAGTGAAATGTAGTTTTAAAATTAAATCAAAGAAATTAGGTGACTTGGGCAAACTTGAGTGGCAGTACTTTGTTCAGTTGTATCTCCTTTTCAGCAGTCTACACATCACTGACTTAAGTTTTACAGTGATAATGTGGCAGTGAAGCAAACCATCAAGCAACTTCTAAGGGGGGATAGAACAGGACACACAACACAAGGGAAGTCATCCCCTAGCAGGTGGAGGCAGCATGGATGGTTTTTAGCAGTTTCACTGCAGACAACTGGTCATGAGATAAGGAGCAGTGATGATGTTATCTCACATTCTATCAGGCACTACAGTTTAGGGCGTGCTCTCTCACATGTAAGAGAGATTCACAGGATCATGCCTCCACTTGAGGAAGCCAGAATCCAGCTTTTCTGATATGGTTACATCAGATACTCCTCCCTAAAACCACATTATTAAGATATTAACATAGCAGAGAGCCATTTCAGACATGGCGGGCACGTGACATAATAGCACACAGGCTTAGGAGTTGGAGTGCTGAAGTTCATGACTCTAACATCATTGTGAGGACACTTACCCAGGGTAGCCGATGGGGCCGTTCACATTTCTCTTCACTGATTGTTTCACAGTTAGTTCCCTTAAAGAAAAAAAAAAGAGTTGTTCAAATCATTTAAGAATTTATATGCTAGTTCCCAAGAAAGAAAATCTAATAAATGAACTCATGATCTTCTCTCCTAGAAATGCTCACCATTATTTCCTTGACTGTATGAGTAGGTTACAGAATTCAATTTAATCATCATTTCCTGAGCACATATGGGATGCTTGAGAGCTTTGAATTTGAATAAAAAATAGTCTCTCCCTCAAGTAAACTACTTGTTTTATGAAGATATGGCTTTAACTTTTTAAATCCCAAGTAAGAGTCAACATAAGATTATTATATCTAATATGATTTTTATCTTTGAAGAAAAACATATTTGAGGAAAAGTCCATTAGCTAGTGAGAAACATAATTTTTTAAATCTCTGCTGCTTGATTTCTTGTGTCTTAAATGTCTGCATTTATCTATAAATATTTTCTTCCAAGTGTAGTGTCAGAGATAGAGAGAGATGAAATGCGAAAATTGAACTGGAATGCCCTGAGTTCCCGGGTTCTTGTCTCCATGGTTTTGAAGAATGAAGCCACGGATGCAAGGTGATAGGTGAAAAGTACAGAAACTTTATTGCAGGCAGACGCTACCTCTAAAACCTAATTCTAAATTCTAAGCCTGAGACTCTGTCCCTCCTGGACGGACAGAGGGGCCCTTAAGAAGGGTGATCGCTGCTTTCTTTGTCTTGAAGCATTAAATAGGCTGCAGTTCTTTGTCTGAATCTGGCCCTTCTTATTGGTCATTGTGCTACATAGAGTTAGTTTTCAAAGTTCAAAGCCCACGTGGTGTCCCCCACCTTCTCTCCCCTTATCTTGTTGGTTGGAGTCACTGTTGATTTATCTTATAGCTCTCCCAGTTGTGTTGGCAGAGAAAGCCTTATCTCATGGCCCTCCCAGCTACTCGGGTCAGGGCTACTTTTGGCCTAACTTACAGTAACTCTAATGGCTCAGGCCTGAGATGCCTTTTGGTTTATGGCTGTCTTTAATTGCAGGGGTCAGATATATTTCTATTTGCCTATTCCATTTCTCTACTCTCTGTACAAGTAAGATAAATACCCTGGCATCTTCAAGTCTCCATTATGTATTCCTTCCCCCATAGGCCCCTTTTTATTCCTAACCTAAACCTGCCTAATTAAGCTAGCTAGCTAACCCTTTCAGAGAAAGGGAGAGAAAGAAAGAGGGGGAGTGTGTGTGTGTGTGTGTGTGTGTGTGTGTGTGTGTGTGTATCCTTAGCTTTGTCAATTGCTGAAAAGATTACAGTATGAGGCAAAAAGCAGGATTAAAACTGGTGAGTTACAGTGCCTTGCTAAATCAATTTTTGACTGGGTATCTGGCTCTCAACTTGATTTACCGCTGGCATTTTGAAAATGAAAATGTTAGACTAAGCAAGAGTTGAGACTAATGTCTTCATCCGCCGAAGACCTTGGACATCCAGAGCCAAGCACAAGGCAGGAGTAAACAATGCCTTTTGGGGGAAATAACTACATGCAGTGAATAAACCAAAAGGCATTTGTTTAATTGATAAGTCCAAAATGAACAATAACCTCTATTACAGTTTGTATCATTTGTGCCAATAGAATTTACAAATAACTTAGCCTGGGGCCTAATATAATAAATACAAGGAATCGGGAAACTTTTGTAATCATCCTGGAAAGTGTTGTTCGACAGTATGTGCTCACGTGAGCGAACATAGACTTTGGAGTCAGGCCGATCTTGGTATCCTTCCTGGCTCTGCCCTTAACTTTCAGTCAGTTACTTAACCTCCCTGACCTCAGGTTCTCTGAAAAAAAAAATAGGAGAAAGTAATGCTTGTCTCCTGGAGTTGTTATGAGACTTAGTTGATGTATCACACAAGGCACTTAAGCAGTACCAGACACATAGTGTCACCAAAGGTTAGTTTTCTTCCCTCTTCACTGGGATTCTTGAACTGAAACCACATACCGTTTCAGTTCACCTTGAATCCCAGAGATAAGAAACAACTGTCATCGTTTTCTATTTCTGCTGTTAACAAGTTACACAAATTTAGTGAATTAGAACAGTACAAATTTATGCTCTTGCAATTCAAGAAGTCAAAAGTCTAAAATGGGTTTCACTGGGCCAAAACCAAGGTGTCTGCAAGGTGTCCTTCTGGAGGCGCTAGGAGAATCCCTCCCCTTGCCTTTTCGAGCCTGCATTCCTTGGTTCATGGGCCCTTCCTCCCTGTTCAAAGCCGGCAGTGTAGCATCTTCAAATCAATCTCTCCGCTTCATTGAACATTTCCTTCTCTGACTCCCTACCTTCCCTTAGAAGGACGCTGGTGATTATGCTGGCCTCTGTCAGGACAATCCAGGATAATGTCCCGATCTGAAGAGCTTTATCTTAATCACACCTGTATATCCTTTTTGCCTTTAAGGGATCATAGTCCCTGGTTCTGAGAAGTAGTACAGGAACCTCTTTGGGAGAGCCATTATTCTGCCTACTACATCTACTACAACCTAAAGTTTTGTTCACTTACTAGTTACTTTGGTACTTTTGACATTAAATTCAAAGTATCGAGTGTAAAAGATAAATGTCAAGAATATGAATAAATTTTTCTTGAGTTTAGATTGAAATTTTTTTTCACTTTTAGAACTTTTTCAAAAAATTCTCCTCCACATAACACAAGTCTTTTTCAGTGGCTATTAAATCTAACAAAACATAAAAGATGGAATTGAGTGGGGTCATGTGTTATCTCTATAAATGAAGAACTCTTTATGATATAATTTGAATGAATTTTTAAAGTTATAAGGTATATAATGAGAAAAAAAGATGGGAGGAGAGAAAGATGATAGTAGATAGAGAATTCCATCAGTGGCTCTCAGTGGAGGCAATTTTGTTCTCTCAAAGGACATTTGGCAATATACGGAGATGTTTTTTATTGTCACAACTTGAAAGGTGCTACAGGTATCTAGTGGGTAGAGGTCAAGAATGCCGATAAATAGGACAGGTACCTCTACAAAGAGTTACCCAGCCCTAACTGTCAATGGTGTAGAGGTTGGAAAATTCTGCATTAGATCTCTATACCTCGGCACTTAAAATATTGTTTGGTATAGAGTATGCCTTTAATAAATATTCATAAAAGTGGATGTAAACATTGAGAGAAAAATACTTGTGTTGTAGTTAACAGACTAGACCAGGGGTCCTCAAACTTTTTAAACAGGGGGCCAGTTCACTGTCCCTCAGACCGTTGGAGGGCCGGACTATAGTTTAAAAAAAAAACTATGAACAAATTCCTATGCACACTGCACGTATCTTATTTTGAAGTAAAAAAACAAAACGGGAACAAATACAATATTTGTATTTGCATGTGGCCCGTGGGCCGTAGTTTGAGGACCCCTGGACTAGACTGAAATGTCAGACTGCCTGAACTCAAATTCTGCTCCCTGTGGTTGTATGATGCTGAAAAGTTACTTAACTTTTATCTTGCCTCAGTTTCCTCATTAGTGTAGAGGGGATAGGAAGAGATTCATAACGAGTAAAAAATTATCTAATCTATATAATAAATTTAGCACATTTTCTAGCCCATAGTATGGGCTTAATAAATGCCTGCTATTACTATTTTCCCAAATCCCAGCCAAACCAATTCCCAAATGATCTATATATATAAAAGCCCAAGTAACTGTCCGACCGTCCGACTGTCCGACCAGTAGCTATGACATGCAATGACCACCAGACGGCAGACAGTTCAACCGGTAGCTATGATGCACACTGACCACCAAGGGCAGATGCTCAACACAGGTGCTGCCGAGCTGTGGTGACTTGGCAGCTGTGGTTCTCGGGTGACACACCCAGAACCAGAGAGGAGGGAGCCCAATCCCGGTATGTCACCCTAGAACCACCCTCTCGCAATTCGGAACCCCTCGGGGGATATCTGAGAGGTGGTTTCGGCCCGATCCCCGCAGGCCAGGCCAAGGGACCCCACCAGTGCACAAATCTGTGCACCGGGCCTCTAGTAAATAATATAAAAGAACACTTTAAAGATAAAATATTCCCACTGTTATAAAGTGGAAAATTTCCACAAAATTATTTATGTTGTATAGAAGAAATTAATTTTTTCAGGTCATTACAAGAGGCAACATAGTATAACCAGAAAAAGAATATGGGATATGGAGATAGCCCAATCCTAGGTTTTGTCAGAGAAAAGAAGATTTTCCAGATTCTTTTAGAGCCTATTCAATGAATCAAAAGATGGGTCTGGCCAGCTAGAATAAAACTCACTGATTCTATCTAATAAAGAGGGACTATGCTAATTGACCCTCACACCGTCACAAAGATGGCAGCATCCACAGCCAATAAGGAGGGAAAATGCTAATTGACTGCCCCACCCTCAAAGATGGTGGTGCCCACAGCCAATAAGGAGGGAATATGCTAATTGACTGCCCCACCCTCAAAGATGGCAGCACCCACAGCCAATAAGGAGGGAATATGCTAATTGACTGCCACACCCTCAGAGATGGTAGCACCCACAGCCACAAGATGGCGGCGCCCAGTCCCCTCAGCCCTGCCAGGGTGGCAGGCATGCGGCAAGGCCAGGCCCCTCCATATGCCTGCCTCTGGAGTCCCCCAGTCCCCTCAGCCCCCCAGCCACCCAGGGCCAGCCCAAGGCACAGGCAAATCTCGGATGGCGGCTGCCATCCTCCCAGGGCTGGCTGAGGCTTGCACTGCCAGAAGTGGCAGCAGCAGAGGTGTGATGGGGTGCTGCCTTCTCCTGATTGCCAGGTCACCTCCCACCCCTGAGGACTCCCAGACTGTGAGACAGGGGCAGGCCAGGCTGAAGGACGCCCCCCTCCAGTGCATGAATTTTCATGCACCAGGCCTCTAGTCATCACCAAAAATTATTGGTGCCAGGCTCAGGGCTGCAGGCCACGCTTCCATCCCAGCTTTCCTCTCAGATTTTATAATGGGAATCAGCTCTTCTCGTCACCAAAACTCATGTGGCCGGGTACTCCTGCAGCATTTCACATTTCTGGCTTCTAAATACGTGCACACGCACAACCCTGTGTGTATTTGAAGTCATTTTACTGCCCTGAGTCAATGTCTCTGAAGTCCTTACAGGGGGCCAGGGAGCAGGGGCAAGTTTGTGGGTACAGGTGAATGGGGAGTCGGCTTTTCCTTTCCCTTTGGGGAAATCATGTAGTGAGGAAGAAGCTCATTTTAGCTCCCCAGAGCCTTCCAAAGCTTCTCCAGGGCAAGAAAAAGGTGGATGGTCCTATAGATGGTCCCTACCAAGGACAAAGCAACTCGTTAGCTACAACCAAGGACAATGAAGGAGTCATAGTCAGACATGAGGGCCTATGGAGAAGAGAATAGAGCAGGTCACCTGGGACCTTAAGGAGCTGAGGTCATGATTCCACCTGCCAAAACCACAGACACCACTAAGGAAAGTAATGGATGAGAGACTAGCAGGCTAGAGACTAGCAGGCCAAAGGACAGTGCAAGGACTACCTTTGGTTCCAAACGCCCCAAATTTCCCTCTGGTTCAGGCCATGTGGCTCTCTCTTCTTCATACACCCAGATGTCATCTTAAACTAGATCAGGGGCAAGGGAAGAAAGCTGAAACCAGAAAGACGAGGATTTATTTAAAAGAGTTATCTAAAGAGACTGTATTATTGAATCAGGCAGACTTTATTGAATTGCACTAAATTATTGACTCAATATTCAACCTAACATAGAGTTCCTAATATTCAATAGGATCAGAGCTTGAGGGATAAGCTATTAAAAAAATAATAATAACAAGGCCCTAGTGGGTTTGGCTCAGTGGATAGCATTGGCCCATGGACTGAAGGGTCATGGGTTCATTTCTGGTCAAGGGAACATATTTCAGTTGCAGGTTCGATCCTCTACCCCCACCCCACCCTCGCGCCAACAATTGATGTATCTCTCTCACATCAATGTTTTTCTCTCTGTGTCTTTCCCCCTCCCTTCCACTCTCTCCAAAAATGAATGGGAAAATATCCTCGGGTGAGGATTAACAATAATAATAATAATAATAATAATAATAATAATAATAAGGAAGCTGCATCTAACCTTGCATATCTGAGTGCAGTGTGAGAAAATATGGGATCCTGCAACTCAAGGGAAAGAGTATTTCTATTTTAGCTGACATTATTACTTTTATTAGCCCAGGCACCTACTCAAGGCATCCTTTGACTTTCTCCCACACTGAACCTTGAAACCATGCCATGCACTCATCTGGTTGCTAAATCATTTTTCTTCCATTAGTAAATCTAAACTCCTCCAAGAACTCTTCGTAAACCATCAAAGATCTAACACGTTCCCTGACTCCACCTTGTCCAACTTATAACTTCCTTCTATACTGTTCTCCATCTTTTCATTTATTTTTTTATTCCTAAAACTTAAAGTACTCAACTACCTAATTTCTGCTTATATTCTGTATCTTTTACATATGAGTATTTAAGAGCCTAAATTGCAAGTTTGTAGAAGACAGGTATTGTTTTTTATTTGTTGCCTCTTCAAGACAATAAGTGTTTTTAAATGGTCTTGGTTGACAGTTAAATCATGTTTATTATGGAACAACTTTTCCATAAAATGGATCATTTTCCATACATTATTCATTATTTTCTGCAAAAGGGATGATACTTGAAATATGATTCAGTAAAATCTTGTAGCTTCTTCACCCTTAACAGGTGTCTTCTGTCCCAGTCCCTAGTGCAGTGATGGCGAACCTATGACACGCGTATCAGAGGTGACACGCGAACTCATTTTTTTGGTTGATTTTTCTTTGTTAAGTGGCATTTAAATATATAAAATAAATATCAAAAATATAAGTCTTTGTTTTACTATGGTTGCAAATATCAAAAAATTTCTATATGTGACACGGCACCAGAGTTAAGTTAGGGTTTTTCAAAATGCTGACACGCTGAGCTCAAAAGGTTCGCCATCACTGCACTAGTGTAATTACAATGGTCAGTGTACTTAATATGCTTATAACTTCTTTGTTCTTTTTAGCAAATACAAGTGACATAATTGTATTGAGGTTTCATTGGTTATTAAAGAAATTTATTTAAGAACTGAGACAATAAGTTGTATTCCTCCCTCATATTGCTCAGATTGGACCATGTGCCTAATGTTTGGTAATAATTGCTAAATTATCTGGCAACTTTAGGAACATATATTCTTGATACATGGAATTATCTTAAAATCAAGTGAGAAAGGGGATGGAGGACACTAAGATTTGCTTTGGTGATACTCTCCATGGGGCCACGTCCACAACCCAAATTTGTCAAGGTGATGCACTTAAAAAAATAATAATAATAAATCAACCAAAAAACAAATAAGACCAAGAGCTCCTTCTAAAACCAAATGCCACAGGTATGTAGTAAAAGTCCCGCCAGCGTCAGATGAGATGTGCCTTTCTGAGGGAAGCGGATAATTTTTACTTGATGGTGAATCGTTAAAAGTGAACCAGATGATTAAGCTTAATGGAACAGCCACATTCAACTGAAATTAGTAAGAACATGCCTCCGGCAGCCTACAACCTTTTATTTGTTGTTGTTTAACTTCTGCCTTTACAGTGGCCGTGATGAATGACATCACAAAAGAAAAAATCCAATTAAAATCTAAGTGCTCAATAAACCCCTAATGTCTGCTTGTCACCACCCCTTTCACTAGCACCGATGTCTTATGTTTCCTTTTTTCCTCAAGAAGAGAGAAAAGAGCTGGGCCCCGGGGGAGTTCAAGGTAAGGGGGGTTGGGGGAAGTAGGGAAAGAATTATACAAAAGCTTCTGAGGTTCCTGTCGCCTTGCACCCCGTCAGACACACACCCTGCAGGTGGAGGGGATGAGGTTAAATTGTTTTATCATCATACGCCTGAGTGAAGAGGTGCATTTTCCCACTGGGTTTCAAATATTGGTAAATCAGAATTGGGATCGGCAGAGCAATCCCTGTTCACCCTCTTACTTAGTGTTTCTGCTGCTCTTCCGAACCGTCTCGGGGGTTTGTTCTATAAGTCATCGAAACGGTCTCTCCTGACAGCTAAAAATAAGCTCCTGATTACTTTTACCTGAATCAATCTTGTGACCAGATGTGGTATTCACCTACTAAGTGTGCAACAATTACCATTGAGAGGGATGCGAGAACAGGCCAAGGGGAGTCTATAATCTAGTGGAATGCAGAATATAATAAATCACATGGGAAACTGGCAATTGCCACCTGGTAGAAGAATACTGGGTGTTGATAACAGATTTCACCTTAGAGACACTGTGTATTTGCAAAATTGGGTTTTCAAAGTCCTTACAACAAAGTTCTCAAAGTCAAAAGCAGAGCAAAAACATGCTTATGATGAACTGAGAGTTTAAAATAGTAATGATTTCTTAAATTTGGAAGGAGCTTTGTAATTTATAAAACACACATGTGCTTTTATCACATTTACATAGCATTTAATGTGGTATTTATAGTCAGGCTTTAATTAGATGCTCATGACAGCCTTGTCCTGTAGCTCTTATCATCATCATGTTACCGATAAGGAATCTGGCACAGGGAGGTTAATTGACTGCTAGAATCCTATATTTGGGGAGGAAATAGAATGAGCAAGACCTATACTTAGGGCTGCGGCTGCAGGGCCCCTGCACTGTGCCAGGGCACTAACCATGGCTGCCCTGGAGCCAGGACCCAATGGGCAGTGATGTTGGTTGCGTTCCTCATGAGCTAATGAAATAGCTTTTTAAGAGCTCACTTCAGTCATTAGAGTTTGATGGTGGAGAGTTAAATGTTCCCCAGTGGCTCTTTCTGTGTAATCATGGTTTCAACGTTTTCTTAGCATATCACATTACACAAATCATGGAGTGCTCTTGTTTTACATTTCTTATTGCGTTTGTCTCACTTCTAAGCAATTTCCTCCCCATGCGCATTTATCTTCCATTATTTCTGTCAAACTGCTTTCAAGGCCACTAATTGTATGAATAATATTCTCTTCCTCAAACCCTGCTATTAACCAGCATTAGCTGGGTGGCATTGGACACAATTTCCCATCTCTAAAAACCGGGAGGTTGCACCCAATCGTCTATAAGGCCTCTTCTTGCACTTTAGTTCTATACTTCTCTGACGCTTTCATGGGAGCTGTGTGATTTGGGAAATACTACATAAAAGGGAACTTCAGTTTTCTTGACTCTGCGATGATGGATTCAATTAGCTCATGTTTCCCAAACTTTGCTTCTTGGAACACTGTTTTGGGGAATATCACTATGGATCACATCCAAAAAGGCTTCTTTACATAAGAGAACTCGGGAAAGCTAGATGAAATAAAGTCAAATATAATTTTGAACTGTGGACATTCAGTCTTTCATATGTTAATGGGCAATGGATGACGCCAAGAAAGAGGCAGACTATAAAGTATTTCCCAAACTTATTGGACCACAGAACCCTTTTGAGTCAGCATTTTATATAAATTACATTCCATGTGATACACTTTTAGAAAGGCAGGGTTATATTATCCTTAGGATCCCTTTATTATCCTGAAATTCTATTTTTAGATTTGTTTCTAGACACTACTGTGACCATTCCATATAGCATTTATCAGAAGGGCACAGAGCTGGTTTACCTGTTGCTACTGTTGCCATAACTGTTGTAACATGGCCCATACCCTGGTTAGATGAAGTTGAAATAAGGTAGAGATTAGCAGCCTTCCCACTGAAACTAACTTGTCTGTATGTAGCTGATATTATAACTGGGGTTTGAAAATAGTTCTCAGTAAAGAGCACTTTTGGGAAATCTGTAAATAAGGGTTAGATTAGAAGACCTATGGGATACTCTTGCTAAGGTGGGGAAAAGGGAACATGGGAAATAACAGGAAGTCAACTCTTTGAAAATAATCTTTGGGATTAGGTAACATGGGCTACTTTCCAAGTTACCATCATCCTCTTCCAATTCAAAGGTCTCTTCACATCCATTTAATTCAACCCTTTACCCTGACCCATTGCAATGACTTTAACCATATTAGAGTCACTGCTTGATTACCTTCAGGAGCAGGAACCCACTACTTCCTAAGGCAGATTATGCAATTTTAGGCGGCTCTGCTTTGTAAGTGGTCCTTTCCCATATTAAACTAAAATCTAAGTGTTAAATGTTCTTATTTCAAGTGACCTTGTAAATGATCTAGTGCGCCGTTTTCAAGGCCATGTCCATAGTGGTACTTAAGATGTTTTTCAAATGCTTTGAGTTGAATTTCATTCATTGATTCATAAATAAATACATAAATTTCATGTAGAAAATCAATTATAGTCTCCATTATATTAGACTCAAAGAGATTTGCTAGCTCCCCTAAATTCAGTATAGAAGCAGAATGTACCCTGGTCTCTCTGATTCAAAACCCAAAATCCTTTTCTTAATAATATATTGCTTCTTTAGTGTGTCTGCGTACATAAAAGTGAGGAGGAGAGTGTATTAATAGAATCTAAAAGCTGTAGAAAAAATAGTTTCATTCCAGCCAGTCTTGTGATTACTCTGGCTTTTAGTTTTCCCTTCTTCAAAATAAGGATTACTAAATCTTCTCCAAGCTCTGTTTCAGTTCTGGAAATTTCTATGATTATAAGGAAACATGTTCATTAATGAATGGTATTTACTATGAGGTACTGAAGTCATAGTAGAAGAAAAGAACTGCATCCCTTAGAAAGGATTGAATGAAAGCATGCATCATAAAGACAAAGAGTTTAGAATCACGTTTGATTTTTACTTTCTTTAATTTTTTTTCTATACTAGTTACATTCAGACCAGGATAAAGGAGATGGATCACTTAAATATATCCTTTCAGGAGATGGAGCAGGAGATCTCTTCATTATCAATGAAAACACAGGGGATATACAAGCCACCAGAAGGTTAGACAGGGAAGAAAAACCTACTTACATCCTTCGAGCTCAAGCTGTAAACAAAAAGACAGGGATTCCTGTAGAGCCTGAGTCTGAATTCGTCATCAAGATCCATGATATCAACGACAATGAACCAATCTTCACCAAGGAGGTCTACACAGCCACTGTTCCCGAAATGTCTGATGTGGGTGAGTGGGACCTGATTTCAACCAGGCAATGCTTCTCCTCCAGTTCATCAACTAAACAAAGAATCCTATGAGTGAAACTTACTGATTGAATAAATATAGATGCTAAATTCTAAAGTACCATATTTTAAACAATCTACTTATGTCCCTTTTGTAAGTACCCCCGTGTTTCCTAATACTATTCTAGTCTCACTTTATTATCCTTTTTAAGAAAACTGCATTTCCTCTAAAGATGAGGGTAGAGTGAGAGTAGGAAAAAGAAAGAGAGCCATCTCACCTACTTCTCCCACCCTAAATTCCTGCTCTATTTCCTGGGCTGGAAAACAGCAGCCTTCTCTATTTCTCTTAGCACATACTGGCATTAAGGTTCCAAGTAAGAATCTCCTCAGTGGAAAACAAAAGCCTGGATTTACAGTCCAGACTAAAGAGTAATGACTGTTGCTTTAAGTGACTGTATATTTAGAGAAGAGACTCAAAGAAAACTTCTTTTCAATCCATAAAAAATATGCAGAGGATGTCTAAGGGAGATATCTTTTACTAATTGGTGGAAATCAGTAAATTACATTAATATGGTAAATTAATATTTTGTGCACAATTCTACCAATTTTAAAGTTAATATTTGTGCATTTAGTTTGCTTAGACTGGGAGAAGGTAAACAGAATTTCAACTAAGAAAAAAAATCCTACTGACATCATTCTTAGCCACATTAATATACTTCATGGGAGACAATGACAAATATTAAACTACTCACATAAGGTTATTTTAATTTTCACTCAGTCTCAAATTCAAAAGAGCTAAGTTATATAATAAAAATGTTTCTATGATTCTGAGTCATATATCACAGCTGTTTCAGTCCAAAGTTCCAAGACTTTGAAAATATTTAATCCATAGAAGTGCTTGTAAAACATCTAAATTTTTCTCACGAAGAAGTTGCTCATCCCATTACTTAAAGCCACTTTGTTTTGTTTGAAAAAAATCACAGATTATCACCAAGCAAAGAGGAGAATTAGAATTCTTTTTAAAAGGAAGATTTGTTAGGAAGAATATTTTTCCATTTGGTGGTAAAAGACAGAAAGAATTAATAAAGGATAGTCTTGTCATCAATACCACCCAGGACAACCGTAACCAGATATGCAAGTTGTCACTGAACAACTCTCAGGGTACCATTGACTTTTTTGTACAGAGAGATCATTTTTAATTGACTTTATTGGGGTGACATTGGATAATAAGATTGTATAGGTTTCAGGAGTATAATCCTGTAATACATCATCTGTATATTGTATTGTGTGTTCACCACCCAAGTCAAATCTCCTTCCATCACCATTTATCCCCCTTTTACCCTCCTCTGCCTCCCCCGACCCTGTTTTCCCTCTGGTAATCACCGTACTATTATCTGTCTATAAGGTTTGTGGGATAATCCTTTCACCTTTTTCATTTAGACCCCTTCCCCTCTCCCTTCTGACAGCTGTCAGTCTGTTCTCTGTATCTGTGAGTCTGTTTCTGTTTCATTTGAAGCCATTATAGAATTAAATATGTAGTACAAATATTTGGGAATGGCTAACAGAAACATTTTGAGAAAGGGAGGTCTTTTTCTAATTTGCACACAGGCATGGGAATCTTGATATTCATCATTATCATAAATTAACATGTCATTATTCTGATATATAAAAGCATTTTAAAGAAATTACATAAAGAAACAACAGCAGAATAGTAAAAATGAACTCTGGTATCAAACAGACCTGAGTTTGAAGTTACCTCTACTAGCAAACAGCAGTGTGGTTTAGGTAAATGACTTGATTTCTCTCACCCTCCACTTCCATATCTCTGACAAATAAATAATAGATGTCAACTTCTAAGGTGAAGACAAAAGGAGAAAACAAGTGCACAGCCCCCAGTACAATATCTGGCTACTCACAAGTGCTCAAAACGTCCAGACAGTCGTATTCTAAAAGCTATTAAATTTGTATTGATGTCAAATAAGAACGTGTTTGTTGACTTCTGCTATTAGCTCTCACTCTAAAATCATGATGTTCTCATTCTCCCCAAGTCCCTCATTGAATTAAAAGGGTGTGTATTCTATCTCAGGCACCAACATCCTGCATCCAGAGCAGCCAACCTTAGCAGTGCAGCATATTTGTTCAATACATGAATTAGTTAGATAGTACCCACGCAATGGAAAAATGCTAGTATTCCCTAAATGTAGCTTCCCTGCCCTGTTCATAGACAGGAGAACCTTGGTGGTGTGCTTACTATTTATCCACCAGGAATTCTAAAAGTCGGCCACAAAAATGATCTTAAATCAGAGGATCTTACCCTTTTTGGAAGTCACAGACCCCTTTGCGATCAGATAAAAATCTATGGAACTTCAGTGAAATATGCATGCAAGCGTATACATAACCATTTGCATGGAATTTTATGGAAGTTAAGGATACTTCAAAGGTTATTAGGCAACTCTGTTTCCCTAAAATAAGAGTGCTGATCTAAAACACCACAGTTTTCTTTGTACATTTAATTACAATCATTTTTGGGTATTATAGGTACCAGATGTGTATCCTCTGTTGTTTCAATTAATTATTTATTTAATCCAAAACTATCTCGCTTAAGGTTCAAGGCCTTTCAATCTCTTAGAATTATCAGGTAGATTTGTTACTTAGGATGCTTTTATTTGCAAGTAACAGAAAACTCAATTCAAACTACTTTAAACAACATAAGTACTTACTGGTCACATTACTTAAGCCCAGAAATGAAGTAGGCTTTAGACATGGTTTGATTGGAGTTCTATTTTCCCAAATTCTCTGTTCTGTTCAGCTTTGTTCTCAGGCTACCATCTCTAATGTCACTAAATAGTAACTGCATTTTCAGGCTCCTCTTCAGCACATTCTAGTCCAGTAGATACGACAGAATTTCCAGCAAAATCATGAGTGGTCCCCTGATTGGACAACTCCTAAACGAATCCCTATGGACAAAGTAATGCCAGATTCGTATTGACTCGGACCTGGATAACTTAAAAGAAGTGCCATAGCAAGAATCCAATCAAATCCCACCTTTGGAGATGGATTGAGATCAGTTCCATCCAAAGTCATGATCATTCCCATGCGTCCCTTTAACCTAATCCTTACAGTATTTATAAATGGCGATCCCTTTCCTTCAGAGTGAGGGATCCAAGCCTTTTTAACCTAGCATATTATTGAAGTTCCCCACTGCCTTGCCATGATAGTTTTGGACAAAAGTAAGATCATGCTTTCTCTTATGTGTGCCTATCTGGGATCTGAAATGGGCCCTTACTATGTTTTCAATTCCTGTTCTGTCATTACAGGCACAGTTGTTGTCCAAGTCACTGCCACCGATGCCGATGACCCAACGTATGGGAACAGTGCTAAAGTTGTCTACAGCATCCTGCAGGGGCAGCCCTATTTCTCAGTTGAATCGGAAACAGGTTAGAATTCTATTTTTATCTCCTTTTTACAATCTGTAATTTTAATTGACATGCTTGGCTAAGCTAGCATATTTTTTAATAAAAACAATCCACGTGATTGAATTTTTTTAGATTTGCCTGCCAAATACCAGTGATATATTTATAAACATAACACCCAGATCATTTTAATCAAGAAATATGACAATGGGTCTTTCATCCACTATTTTTATATATGGCATATTCAGAAACAATTAAATATTGCTTTATTTTTTTCTTCCATTTTGGGATGAAGCTAAAAGATCAAGCCCTTCTGATAGCTATTTGGCTGTTTACAAATATTCCAATTCTTCTTTGTCTAGGTGTTTGGTAGGTTTGCATTTCTCTACCGTGCTCTGAAGCTAGATGTAGCCATACGATTTATTTGGGCCAATAAAATGCAGCAGTGATGTGAGTTACTTCCAAGTGGAACTTTTGACCTGGTGTACACTCCAGCATGTGCCCTTCTACCTGCCAGAGTGACCCCAGATGGGAGCCAATGCTGAGATGCTTCTCCAGCCCAGAAATCTGAGTATTATGATGAGTATAGTTACCTGCTGGCCTGCTCAGAGCATGAGGGAACAAACTTCGATGGCATTAAGCCACTGAGATTTTGTTTTGTGTGTTGTTACCTCATTGTCTACCCCATCCAGACTGAGATAGCCCTAATAAAGTGGATTGCCTTAATGGAATTCTTTTTTCAACACCTCCTTTTTCTGCACTTTCTCCACAAAATAACGTTCTATCTTATAATGAATCATTTTAGGGGACATCATTTGTACTGTCTTTAAATTCTACTCTTATTTTTGTTGTCATAATAGGAGTAGAGTTTCTTTGAACATTTTTCAAGCTTCCATTATTCTTAGTAGAAATCAAAACCCTCCTAGGTTATTACATCCAGTTGGAAATCGACGGGTTAAGAGGGGCAATAAACTTGGAAAGAAGCCCAAGGAGAAAGAAAATGTTGAGTTTAAAAACAATGAAGATGAAAAAATTAGAATTATTCAACTTAAAGAACACAAGGCTAAGGTATTTAGACAGAAATACTGTTGTTTGGAGAACAGAAATAACAGCTCCACTTTCAATGAAGCCAGGACTGTAGGAATGAAGCTGACCTGTTTTCTGAGGTATTGTTAAAAACAAGAAAGATTTTTTTTTTCAGTCTCATGGCTGTTCAGCACTGGAATGTGCTACCAGAGAGAATTAAAAGCCTTCTCCAGTGATTTTTGAAAGAATGTTGTTAATTTAAGCATGAACCCTACCTAAGAAATTAGGCAAACTTTCACAAGTTCTTCCAACTATTTTATAACTACTTAACAATGAGGTAAACTTCACCTAACTTGAGAATCTTGGTCACTGCTGGGGCCAGCTGAACTAATGTTCACATCAGCTTTAGGAAACCTTAAAATCTTTTGGATCACACAATATGATGATTATGAAAGAACTGATGCTGGGGGTGGGGGGGAGTTAAACCATAGTTTCATGGTTTAGAAAATCCTGAGAACATTCATTGGTGGCTATATTTGCTGAGCAATTAGCCAATTCAGTAAAGTGAAACTCAGGAGACAGTTCATGTAAATGGCTTTCTTTTAACAATCTCCTCCTAATGCACCTAAATATATCAAGCAACTTCGGTGGTATACTATTGGGTCACACGCCAAGTTACACTTCTCTGTGTCATCTTATAACACTTAATATTTATACTACTTACATTCTCTGCAGTTGCAGGATTTGACTTATTCTTCTTGTATTGTAGGTGGTTCTTTTAAATGCATCTCTCTCCCCTATGTGGTTTTCACTTCCTTCAGTATAAAGGCTAGCTATAATCATTTTTATGTCACCGATGACATCTGCATAGTGCTATGCATATTGTGGGTGAAAAATCTGTGTGTTTGCATAAATAAATGACTCCATAAAGTATTTTTAATATATTCCTTTCCACTTCTGAATTTCATATGCATAGGTATCATCAAGACAGCTTTGTTCAACATGGATCGGGAAAACAAGGAGCAGTACCAAGTGGTGATTCAAGCCAAGGACATGGCCGGCCAGATGGGGGGACTATCTGGGACCACCACGGTGAACATCACGCTGACTGATGTCAACGACAATCCTCCCCGGTTTCCCCAGAGTAGGAGCATTTGAATGATGACTTTCTTCAGGGCACTTTTGTAAAACTCTAAATTGAAGAATGATATTTATTTTCGATTGTTGCTGTTAATTGTCAGAATTAATGAACTTAGTAAGAACTGACACTTTTATTAAGAATGAGTTGACAATGCTTACACTCAGTAGATGTGAACATTTATGTTCCTGAATTGGAAATTAGCCGAGCGATTTCTGATATGGCTGTCATTGCAAATGCAACATCATTGTTTCCTTTTTCCTTATTAAAAAGACAACCACAGACACAAATTTGCTTGCTCAGAACATACGCATTCAAGCATGCTGCTATTTGTTAGGAAAAATTTGACTTTATATTTTGTGAATTTAATCAGCCATGTAATCTCTTTTAAATCCTCACGAAGCCTCATAAGAGGAGGATTTATCATTTTACTGTTTCTAAAAATACATCTGTGGAAATAACTGTGCACTTAATCCATTTATACTCATAAATAGTTTTCTACATTATGGTTAATTGAGATCCCGAAAACCATCTCCAAAACTATTAACTCTCATGATTATGTAGGAAGAAGAAGGAAAACCAGCCTTCACAAATGCCCACCTTGTATCCAGCAGAGCACTAGCCCCTTTCACCCAGAGCACCTCAGTGGGTACTGGATATAATGTAATTTTTCTCCCAGGAACAAAATTCCTTTCTGACTATGGTCTCCTCAGAAAATTACCTGGATCTTGTCGTCCAGGAGAAATCAGCTACCCATTATTAAACAGACCTATTTACTCAATCGTGGCATTTTAAAAAGCCAGTCAGCTAATAGGGGCTTCTTATATAATGGAGATTCACATGGATCAACAGGAAATCTTTCTATTTTCTTTACTTTTGTCCACTAATTAATCACAGTTAGCTAAATGCAAAAACAGAGTAGCTAAATAATTTCTGATTTAATGAGTAGGAGAAAAGTTTTAGGAACCCTAAAATATCCCCCAGAAGCCTGAGGTAAAAATATCAGGATCACCCTAACAGGTTTGGCTCAGTGGAGAGAGCCTCGGCCTGCAGACTGAAAGGTCCCAGGTTCACTTCCGGTCAAGGGTATGTACCTTGGTTGCCGGCACATCCCCAGTAGGAGGTGTGCAGGAGGAAGCTGATCGATGTTTCTCTCTCATTGATGTTTCTAACTCTCTATCCCTCTCTCCTCCTCCTCTCTATAAAAAATCAATAAAATACTTTTTAAAAAAAAAATCAGGATCACCAACAACTTAACCCAAACAACCCCTTTTCCATATGGAAATGCCCTGGGGACGGATAACAAAAGGACCGATGGGCACTCTGATGCCACAGGTACCTTATGTCATCCTCCTCTCTCCTTGGATAGCCTGTGCATTAGTGAATGATGTACAGAGGCCAGAGAGGGGAGAATAGAGAAAGGGGTGGGAGGCACCCCAAATGGAAGTTGAATACACCAGAGAAAACTGCGGACTGTTATCATTTTACCAAGGATGAGCCCATTACTTAGTGGATTAATATTATTCAAGGACAATATTCTAGGTGTGTCATAGTCCAATTTCTTTTTCAAAACAATTTGCATGAATGCTTGGCAAAATGTATTGGATGAGAGAATACATTTGTTTGACTTTTGGGGCCTTAGTACATGCTGGCCCAGCAGATCTAGACTGAAATTCACATAGAGTCTCCTTAAACCAATTTTGCAACATGAGAACATAAACAAAGTGCCTGTCTATGAAATATGGGTTTTGAATTAGGAATATAACTTCAAGAATGGGTAAATCTATGCATAGAAAAAATAATATAAACAAAATTTAAACGAAAAATTTAGTCAAAAGAAAAAAATGAAGAGCTTTATCTCTCAGTGTATTGATCTGTATGCCTAACTGCGACTAGACCAGTTCCATGTTTGAGTAAATGTCTGCTGGGATACATTCTCTAAATTGCTATAATTTACTTTCACCTTCAGTTATTATTAGCAATGACAGCAAGAACTCTTAAAAAAAAAAAAAAAAAACAAAACCCTAGCCCTAGTAATTGGCTTAAAGTCACAGTTCAGGTTAAATTCTTTTCTACTCTTTCTGCTGGGTTACATTCACAGGAGGCTTGGAAATGTACAGCCGCCCCTAACAGCTCAGTCTTTCTCACAATCACACCGTAAACTTGGGAGCCTATTTACAGAACGAGAAAAGTGTTCTCCATTTGCAAAGAGACAGGGATGGAACAAAAGAAATATTCTTAACCATCATGAAAGTAAAGATGGAGAGGTATAGGGCACCATTCATTATTTTAAGAAAAGCACAAATCAGCCTGCATCCGTGGTGATGCCTGAAAGAACTCTTGGGAAATGGGTTCGTTTCTATTCTGATAGCATACACTTAGTCTGCATCTGACTTATATTTTTCTGGTGATTAATAGGTACATACCAGTTTACCACCCCTGAGTCTTCTCCACCGGGTACATCAATTGGCAGGATCAAAGCCACCGACGCCGATGTGGGAGAAAATGCTGCGATTCAGTACAGCATTACCGAGGGGGAGGGGCTGGACATGTTTGATGTCATCACTGACCAGGACACCCAGGAAGGGATTATCACTGTCAAAAAGGTAATGCCATTGGGTAAATTCCCTACAAATGAATGCATTTACGTTTCTCTGCGCCCCAAGTAACTGGGGGCAATCGCATCTCACATGAACATTCCTCTGGATTTTCCTTTCACTAATCAGTTTTCTAAAACACCAAGTCTAATTATGTTGAGATCTCTTTGGTTGGCCTTTAGGGGTCCTCAATAATCTTATGGATTCATTCATTCATACTTTCAATAAATTTTATGAAGGGCCTCCTAAAGAACTAGATAATCTAAATAAATGATATACAAAAAAGTATCTAAAATAAATAATAGAAATGAACCAATATGTGAAAAAACAGTGGCAGACATTGTTCTAGCTACTGGAGGTTTAATGGTCCATTTAACAGGCAGGTCTCTGCTCTCATGGAACTTCTAGTATAGGGAGAAAAGAGGCAAGGAAGCAAATAAATAAATAAAACGTGCATATCTCTGATTTCCGATACATGCTTTGAAGAAAAGGAATACTACAAGCAATGGTAACAATGAACTTCATTAGATTGAGAGGAGATATAAAGACCACAAAAATAAATTAAGTAACACAAATTTCCTATGCGCTCTTTAGCTACTCTCTGGAACCCAATAATAAATCTTGTATATTCTGAATTCCTGTTTGTCCCCTATGTATTTATTCACCATTTATCCCCATATCATTTGTCTAGTACTACAGACTACTATACAGAAGTGTGACAAAAATTAAAACCCATAACCTTTTGCTTTGAAGCTAAAAATAATATTAATTCAGGTTATTTATTTTACTGATTTCTCTTTCATCAATGTCTTCTCTCTCCTTTAGCACACTGTTATATGTGCAGGCATAATAAAGTATAGGGAAAGGTAAATAACAAGAACATGTTTTCTTCTTAAGCTTTGGATTACAGGTCTTAATAACTGGAAACACAATAAAGCATGTTTAAGTGACACTCAGACCAATGTTGTACACTATAATATAATTAGGAAGCCCATTAGTGTCCATTAACCTTTTTAATTTTTCTGGTGCCTTATCAGATTCAAACTGAAATTTTGCCTAGCCGACTAAATCACATTCTCGAACGTCTTGATTAATTGTGTTCCTAGTGAGCCTTGTCATATTATTATCCAAAACCAAAAGTCAGCAAGAAGCATTCGGGTTCACTGTGTCTCCAGAAGCAGAGAGGCTTTTCCTAAAGACCTCTGACAACACTGATCATTACTTTCTTTGGCAAGTAATTAGCCCAATGCCCTTATCAAGATAACACTTGGAATATGTTATCGCCTCATGCAACAAGAAAAAAGAAAAAAACCACCACCATTTTTAATCTAATTTATCTGAATAAGGAATAAGGAGTCGTGATAAAAGCTTGTGGTTCTCAATTCTGGCTGCACATTAGAAACACTAGGGCAGATGTGTAATAGTATAAATTCCCATTCCACACACACCCCACACCCCAGACATTGTGGTTTAATGACCCAGATATTGGCAAATTTTAAACACTCATTTGGTGTTTGGTTAAAGTCAGATGTGACAACCCCTGACCTAGAATAATCTACCACATATTCAACAAATTGCCCCTGGTATGGCTCCCTCTAGTCACATAGAAGGATTTATTTTAAAGGGTGACTAACACACTCCTTCTTCTAGGTCCCCTTTCCTAACCATCCACCTTGCACCCTGCTCCCACTTTCATCAGGACTGTGAGCCCTGTGAACTCCCATGGCTTTAGCCCAGCATCACACTGTGGTGACGTCTCTAAGCAATATGATCCTCTTCATTCATCAGTGATTTTCACAAAAAAATAGTTCATATCTTGCCTTTCTGTGTCTTGGCTGCTTTAAATATGTCCCTCTCCCTCACCCTCCCACCCAAGCTGCTGGACTTTGAAAAGAAGAAAGTGTACACCCTCAAAGTGGAAGCCTCCAACCCTCACGTTGAACCCCGCTTTCTCTACCTGGGTCCATTCAAAGACTCAGCCACGGTGAGAATTATGGTGGAAGATGTAGATGAGCCGCCCGTCTTCAGCAAACTAGCCTACACCTTGCAAATAAGAGAAGACGCTCAGATAAACACGGCAATAGGCTCGGTCACAGCCCAAGACCCAGATGCTGCCCGGAACCCTGTCAGGTAAGAGCACTTCTGAGACACACCTCTTTCATAAGGTTCAGTGGATTTATAGTCAAATATGTCTGCAAGTTGGAAAAGATGAATCCTTTTTATCCAAATTGACAGTAGTATCTTCTTGAAAAACTATTCTAAACAGCACCTTTCATCTCCTTACTCAACATAAATATTATTTTATCAGCAGCATAACTTTAAAAACAAAATTGGGGGGCATAAAATGAGCCATAAGGAGCTCCTACATTAAAGTGGTATAAGGTAACACCCCGAATGGCCTGGGATTTTTTTTTTTAAGATCTTACATTTGTTACAGAGTAGTGTGGAGAAAGCATTGTAAAAGTGTTTTTCAAGTGTGGAAGACCTATTGTGTAACACTTTGAGGCAGAATTCTGCTCCATTTGGATGCATAATTTTTTTTCTTCTGGAGAAGTGGATAAGAATGAGAACCATTTCATGATATATGTCTGTGAAATCCTGGGGAAATGAATAGAGCTGAATCCAATTTATACTGTGTAAGCTCTATTTTCCCTGTACTTCCTTTACACCTTAGTTGTAAACCATGTTTCAAGAAAAGCCTCATTGTTCTTTGAGACATTGATGCTTCAGGATTCTGGACCCTTAGCATGAAAGCGTGGAAGTAAACCAACCTCCAGCCTTTACCCAGTAGCTTAGTTGACTACATGAGAAAAGTGCTAAACCAGAATATCACTGTGTAAATGATTCCCCATAAAGAAAGCAAGCGCCCTGACCGGTTTGGCTCAGTGGATAGAGCATCGGCCTGCGGACTGAAGGGTCCCAGGTTCGATTTCGGTCAAGGGCATGTACCTTGGTTGCGGGCACATCCCCTCCTGGCATGTTCGAGGCATCAGGGAAACAGAATGATACCAAGTCCCGATCTCATGGAACTTCCATTCTAACTGGGGCAGACAGAAATAAGCAACCGCTAAATATTGTCGTATGTCAGGTAAAAATAAATTGTGAGCAATAAAATAAGACAGTATGGAGACAATAGGTATACGGGAAACTATTTTAGATAGTGTAATCAGGCTTGACCTTGGTAGGAAATAATTTGAGTAAATATTTGAATGAAATGAAGGGATGAACCATGCTGATATCTAGGGGAAGAACATTCCAAGAAGAGAAAAAAACAAGGGTAAGGCCTGAATGCTGGGCCCGCAGAAGGAATAGCAAGGAGGCCCATGAAGAGGGAAGAGTGTGAGTGAAGCCGAGAGTGGCAGGAATGGGGCCACAGGAGGTTGGATGGCTGGTGGAGTCCTACAGGGGTTTGTAGCCCTAGTAAAGGCTGGATTTTATTCTGATTGAGGTAAGAAGCCATTGGAGAGCTTTGAGTAGAAGCGTTACCTAATCCAAAAGTACTTTTTAAAAGGATCACACTGGCTGTGCAGGAAAAATATTGTTGCAGATAAGAGTTTGAGACTCTAAGGCAGTCATTTCCTAACTTTATTGCCTTTGAGCCCTTTGTTTACATGAAACCTGTGGCAAGTCCCAAATCTAAAACACAAAAATGCCTGGCTTACTTTCAGAGAATAATTTTAAATCCTGTTGTTTCATCGTCCTACTGGAATATCTAGACTCCTTGAATTGGACTGTGGACAACCCAAAGTAGCCACATGAGAGCTCCATGGACCAAGTGCTCCTCCATTTACATTAGGGTTATTAATAAGGAAAATGAATGATGGCTTTCACCTTATAACACAAATAATTTTAAGTACTTTAACAACTATTCTCTCACTTGGAGTTTGTTCTAACTGTGTGAGGAAAAAACCTTAGCAAGTCAATGTCGAGATGAATTTAAAAGTGCTAATACTGAGGTTGACAAATACGAGCATCACTTACCTCCTTGACAAGGTCAACTTGTTTTTCACTGGAAGAGATAATGTCTTCTGGAAATTTAGGCTGAATTTTTATGTCTATTTTTCTTTTTATACCAAATATCATTTTTACTCACTGCATTATATTATGTTTTGTGAAAATAAGGAGATTGTCAAACTAGGTTGGCTGACAGCTAATTTTGAAGTTTCCTTCTGCTAGCCCTCCCTTGCTAGATATGGATTTGATATATAAATATAGATTTAAGGATAGAAATACACATAAGTATATTGGTATATAAGTACATATGCCATTGATTCCTTTTATAGCATAAAATTGATTCTTATATTAGGAAAGTACATCCATATATATTGAACTGCTAGGTGCTAGACAATATGTTAGGTCTACAACTAATGCTAGAGAATCCTCCCCCCAAACATTAATATATCATTATGCAGGCACAAATCTTTAACTCTTCAATAACATAAAATAATTTTCATCCAATAACCATCACAAATGACCTTTGATTTCCATAAAAGAGCCTTATAAAATGTCACTATGAATCCATATTGTGAAAAGTTACATGCATGCACACTTCCTTCCTAACCCTCAAATCTTCCTGACTTGAAGACGCATTAGAAGACAAATTATTGAATCACAGAATACAATAAAGTTTTAGAAAGAAAAAATAGTACTATCTAGCAAAATGATCTGCTACCATCATGCGGGGATTGATTACCTTGTTCCTCATCAGTTATAATTAGAATTAATGAGACTGGATAGTAAGTAGCCTGGATATAAACTGGAAATATTTGGAAAGAAAAACAACTAATAAATAAGACTTTACATGCAACCATCTTTTCTAAACAATATAAACATTTTAGGTTTTCTATTAATTTTTAAATCTCCCAATTAAAGAAAAAATATATACATTTTGGTATTTACTTTTAAAGAAAAGAAGTTATTTTTCTTTAGAACCTAAAGCTGCCTTCGACTAGAAGTTCCTCACCTTGTACCCTTTATGTCAAGGCTTGATGGGAAAATATGATTGATTGTAAAACTTAAAACTATAGCAAGATAAAAAGAGGCAAAGAACAAGATAAGATTACTGCTGTAACAGCTTATAAAGGCAATAGGCAACACATTTTAAGCTTGATGTACTTCATGAGGAAAAATATATATTTGTAGATAATTATTAAATTTCTTACAATCTATGAATATTGAGATTTTCTTTTTTATTGGTTTATTATTAATTATTTTTAATTAAGTATGTAAATATTTATCATTCTCAGATTAAAAATGAAGGTGATCAAGCAAGTTCAATGCTATTGCCTAAATTCTTAATAAATGTTGATTCATGACATAAATGGAAAAATAAGACCTATTTCATCTGTTTCAATCCTTTTGATAACAAAACATTAGGTTTCTATAAATTGAAATGAAAATTCTAACCCAACTTGATAAATATAGATCCATTGTGATCTTAACTCACTCTTTTTTAAAAAATATGTTTTTATTAATTTCAGAGAGGAAAGGAGAAAGAGATAGAAACATCAATGATGAGAAAGAATCATTGATTGGCTTCTTCCTGCATGCCCCACACTGGGGATCTAACCCACAAGAGAATTGAACCCGTGACCTCCTGATTCATAGGTCAGATGTTCAACCACAGAGCCACACTGGGCGGGCCATTCATTCTCTTTAAAACCAGGCTTGCACAGCCTGCAATAATTGGATGTATGTTTTATTTTGACTCCTGCTAAATGAAAAAAATAGATTTTATTAAGCTAAAATATCTTGTTTATTATAATTCACTAGTTATATTTTAAAACAATAATTAACTGAAAGAGAATATTGGACATTATACACATTAGTAACAAGGGTTTATTTTTCTTAGAGCATTTATAATAAACTCACATATGTATGACTAATTAGATCATTTACTTAAATTGTATTTCTTCTGAGCCAACGTTTTTAAATCACCCAACATGATATAAATGTTGAGAATCCAGCTAAAATGGGCAGTTTTTGTTCCTAATGACCTTAACATATCAACTTTCTTCTGAGTTTTCTCTTTAACGTTCTCCCCCATAAAACAGAATGTACTACTTTTCCCCCTTACACAGCTATTCCAAAACTAGTGATCAATTTATAAAGATGATAACAGTTCTCAAAATCTACTAGTCTTCTGTCAGTTTCCATGTTGAAGACTCTTCCTTCTTTGGTTTCTAAGACACACTCTTGGTTTTCTTTGAATTCTCCAAACTCTCCTTAAACATCTATCAAGTTCCTTACTGCTCTGGGCCCTGTCCTAGTCCGGCACATCTCTGTTGTAGAGTTCGTCCTCTGAGTGATTATGTCACCATTGTTATTCTCCCTTCCCAGGACACTCTCTTCCTGAAGAGTTGAATAGGGAATCTAGATTTTCAGTCCAGATTTTCATCTTGAGCATCAGACTAGAAACCTCAGTCCAGACTTTTCTCAGGGTTTATTCCTCAACATGTCAAAACTGGAACTTATGATCTTCCCCAAATCCCGTTCTTCACAAATTCCTGTCAGTTTGTGTCAGAACCGTCCAACCAATTTCCTCAATTCTCCTCTATTCAACCAGAGATCTTGGCTAAATGTGTTTTAGATCATGACACTCCTGCTTAAGATCCGTTGGTAGAGCTACATCACTCTTAGAAGAAGTCACAGCTTCTTAACATGGCCAGCCCATCCTTCCACAGTCCAACTGTGGATCTCTTCCCAAGCTCAACCTCTACCCCATTGCCTGCCTCACTAACCTCAGCCACACTACCCATCTTTTGCTTTTTTTAACATAACTTTCAAAATAAAATAAATATTAAACAAATAGCCAATAATCCCAATTATTCATACAAACACACACGCACATTAAAGTTCTGAGGTTCTAAAAACTTGAGTTATTATAACAATTACTATACAAACTTGGCCCAAATTATATTTTTAAAAAGAAACTTCAGTGGTGATATTCAAAACCATGCAGCTTATCTACTGGGTTTACTATTAAGACCTCAGTTGTCAACAACTAATTTCTCAGAATATTTTGCTTAATGTTAAGCTATAGATATTCAAATATATGCTACTGTTAGAAAAAAAATTCATGTAACAGATTTCTGGGAACAGTTTTAGGATGTGAGAATGACAAATACAAAGAAAAAAGCCTTTATAAATTCTATTCTGCATTTCCAGGTATTCTGTCGATCGACACACAGATCTGGACAGAATATTCAACATTCATTCTGGAAATGGTTCCGTTTTTACATCGAAACTTCTTGACCGAGAAACATTGCTGTGGCACAACATTACAGTGATAGCAACGGAGACCAGTAAGTCCAACCCCGTACCATGCTGTCCTCGATTGACTGAGCGTCCCAGCAAGGGCTGGTGAAGCATGCCCTGCTCAATACATATTGAAGGAAAGAGCCCTGAAATGATTTGCAATAATGTTTCCTCTAGACATATGTTGGTTCAGTCACAAATGCAACTGTGGAAATTCAGCAGTTTAGAAACAATAAAATGGGAAAGCATCTGTGTTAGCTGGGGTTGAACTGGTACATGTTGGATTAGACTTCAAAAAGCTTATAAACCAGAATATTGCAGAAGCAGCTGGAAAAAAATGAGCTGCTTAAAATGGTTAGACAATGTGTGTGTGGGGGGGGGGGGGCGGGGGATGGAGGGATCAAATACATTCTAAAAAGTAGGCACTGTTTGAAAATTTCTTGGATATTCATCCTCTAATTTTCTATTTTTCAATTGTTACAGAATTAAGAGATATAAATTTTAACTTTCCCATGGTACACCAAATGAGCAGCACAATAAAGTGTTTAGAATGGATTTTATGGCAGTCGCTATGAAATTTAAGGCAAAGAAAATCAGTGCCAAAGGAAGGCTTCAAATAAAATGATTATACACAGTGAACATTGTGCAATGTAAACACAATGTGTAGGGCTAAGTGCATGAAAAAAAATGATCTTGAAAAATATTACTTAAATGTTTAAAAATAGGCTTCTACTAAAGTATGGCATATTTTTTAGTTTTTGGTTTTCTGCTTAGTATAAAAATTTTATTTTAAAAAATTTAACTCAGTTGGGTGTCTGGTGTGAAACATTCCATATCGAATGGTATATTACAGTAGCATTCTTTGTCAGCATAACTTACGAGATTTGAGTGGCTGAAGGATATTGAGTAGAAAAAAAAATAACCAATATGGGTAAAATGAAGCATTGTTTTTTGATAGCGATGAAAACTCCTCATTATCAATTTGTTATGGCAGTATTTGCTCTTCAGAATTTATGTAGAGGGACTAATGTGGATATCAATGATAGGGCACATTTAAAGCTTTGGAATGATGAAATCATTTCCCACCAAAAAGTACCATTTTTCTAAAACATCAGGAATTTTTTAAGCTTTGTGCCTAAAATATTCTGTTTTTAAGATTTACAGTTTCTATGATATATTTGAAATCACTAGTGATAAAGACCTTTCAAAACTTTACCTTCAGCAGCTCTAACTTTGGAAGAATAGTGAGAGCAAAATGTTAGACACAAAGGAGCTTAAAAATTGCCCTTCTTAACTACCTTTGTTTATGCAAAACCAAGAGCTTAAATCCAGGTCACTTACTCCTACTCCAAGGCCTTTGCACCTGCTATGTCCTCTATCCAGAGAGCCAGAAATATTCACATGGTTTAATCCTTTTATTCATTCATGTCGGTACAAATGGCATCTCATCAGAGAAGCCATCCCTGGTCATTCCATTCAAAGTAACACATCCATCTCTCTCCAACTCCTTTTCCCTGTTTAATTTCTCCATAGCATTTACCATCTGACACATTATATTTTTATACGTTCACAGTTTGCTACCCGCACTAGAATAGAGCTTCAGGAAGCAGGATCTTTGTTGGGTTCCCCATGTGTTCCGGCACTCCAAATAGTGGCTGGCACAAATTAGATATTAGATGCTCCCTAAATATTTATCAAGTGAGTGAACAAATAGACATATGAGCAAAGTGAAAGAAGAAAGCTGAGGTTGGAGACTCCGACTTCTGATTTGTAGACCAGGAACCTGTCTACTACACTACCCAGGAGGTTGTCATGGAAGATAACCAGAGTGCTTTGCTGCTCTATCGTACACTATGAACAGCCTGGGCGTTGGAGTCATACAGACCCCAATCTGAATCTAAGCTCTACTCCTTACTGTCTCTGGGCAAATTACCTAACCTCTCTGTGCCTCCATTTCCTCACCTATAGAAGGGGGGCAGTAGTCTCAGAAATTTGCACGGATTAAGGAAGATAATGTAGCCAAGTGCTTAGCACAATGTTCAGCTCTTATTCAGCACTCACACTAAAAAACTAAGATAATAACAATCACTCATCCCCCCACCCCACCCCCACCATGACCCCTTGTCCACATTTCCCCACCTGCCTGCTTCCTTGGCTTCCTTTAAAATCTGGCTCTAAAGGGCCTCTGTAGGGTGGCTTTTCTCTATACTCTGATGTTTATTACCCAGTTATACTCCATCAACACATGTACCTGTGTCTCCCAGGTATCTCCCTCAGGTGTACCTAATGGACCAGAAGTGCCAAACGATCTAATTCTACTTTTTTGTGACTACATTGGTACTGAATGCTCTCTGGTACTCACAGCAGCCTTGGGGAGTCTGTGTATGAATGAGAAAGAAGGAGTGAGTGACTATTGTCTAAAAGGGACTGGTGACCCACATATAAATGTGTCTTCCTTTCGTTTTGGCATGTTGCAGATAATCCAAAGCAGAGCAGCCGAGTACCTCTCTACATTAAAGTTCTAGATGTCAACGACAACGCCCCAGAATTTGCTGAATTCTATGAAACCTTTGTCTGTGAAAAGGCAAAAGCAGATCAGGTGAGTTTCATACGAAAGTAAATTAATTTAGTTGGGTTAATTTAGATCCTCTAATAATTCAGATGATAAACAGAACCAAGGGCCAGTTTTGAATTATCTATGAAGTGAATGCTAACAAAATTAATACTATAAGTAAGAACCAGGATGAATGTTTAACTTGCATAAGAGAACAAACACTTTTTTTAAGAACTGGAAGTTCATCAGTCTCAAAGTCTGATGCTGATTCCAAATCAGCCTTAAGGTTTCATTAAAGTAGATTAGTCACAGCTTTATTGGAAAAATCTTTATTGGTAAGCAGATAGTTTTAATTACCATACATATTGGAAAGTAATCGCTAGAACATATTTTACAAACTCCTATGATGCATAGTTCCACTCACTTACATTGCCCATCTGTACAAGTAATACACATTCATGAGTGCTTTACACATGTCCCCATCTGAAATAGGTCTTTTCTGCCAGTGATATAGAAATTATGTCTCAGTTTGTCAAAATAGAAGTGCACTTTTAAAATGCATGCTAACGTGGGCAGCTGAAGTTATGTGTTTTATGTACCAATTTTCTTTTTAACTTTTTTGCAAGTTGATGGCTTTTGTATATGCCCAGATTGCATTTCTCAGCAGGCTGGCCACCGGTTGCCTCCATGTTCTTAACTTACAATGTTGTCACAGATCACTGTGATATTGTATAGCTTTGTATCACCCTAGAGCTGATGTTTCTCCACCCAGGTGACTTTTGTCCCTCAGGGGGCATTTAGCAATGTCTGGGACATTTTTGATCATCACAAGGAAGAGGGTGCTACTGGTATCTAGTGGGAGGAGGCCAGGCTTGCTGCTAACTTCCTACAGGACAGCCTCACCGCCAGGATTAGCTATAGCTATTTCCAACCCATCAGTTCTTTGCATAGAGTGGACTCATTGTAAACTTTATAGAGGCTATCATTTTTTAAATTAAAACTAGAGCAATTTACTGCAACACTGTAGGGAACACGTTAAGTTACAAAACTTTCTGACAGCTTTGTGGTTTGGGTTTCAGTTGATTCAGACCCTCCGAGCTGTTGACAAGGATGACCCTCAGAGCGGGCACCAATTCTCCTTCTATTTGGCCCCAGAAGCAGCCAGTGGCTCCAACTTTACCATCCATGACAACAAAGGTAAATGAGCCCACGTGACTTTCTCTATCTCTATACTTACCCCTGTACCTATATCCCTCTATTCCCCTCCCAATTGATCCACCACATGAGGCGGTATCCACATGCACTCACCAATTTGCTTTCCTGTTGCAGACAACACAGCGGGAATCTTAACGCGGAAAAATGGCTACAATAGACACGAGATGAGCACCTATCTCCTGCCTGTGGTCATTTCAGACAACGACCACCCAGTGCAAAGCAGCACGGGGACAGTGACTGTCCGGGTCTGTGCATGTGACCACCATGGGAACATGCAGTCCTGCCACGCGGAGGCCCTCGTCCACCCCACGGGCCTGAGCACGGGGGCTCTGGTGGCCATCCTGCTGTGCATCGTGATCCTACTAGGTAAACTGCTTCTCCCTGCATCCTCTCTCCCCATGCTGAGGGGCACACTCTCTTTCTGTGACACTCTAGCCACCTCCCCGCTTAAGGCATACAGCCTAATCTAGGTGAGGAGAGTTACATGCTGAGACTCTGTGTTGTTCCACCATGAACTAGCTTTTGCTTGACTCTGGCTTTGGGGAATGAGCAGATGTGGAACTTGCCCGTGTTTTTACCTACCTAGGGAACCACTGCACCAAAGAATCTCTTACCTATCAGACTGGGACTGGATCTCAGGGGGATATGAGGGCAGCATAAATATACCCTCTTCGTTTCATTTGTTGGTTAATATTTAACCTGACAAACATTGTTAAATTTTAAAGAATGAAAGTCATCTGACATGGAGTATCTGATGAAGGCCCATTCTATGAAGGTCAAGTGTAAAAATCAATGGGAAAGTGGAAAGAGGAATGCAATGACTTTTTCTCTCTCATACAGGAAAACAAAAGCAAATAAATTTTCCCTAACCCAGCAAAATTAAACCCACTTAAATAACAACCTTCTTAGCATTGCTCTATAATTGCCATGCATAATATCTATTATTTCTCAGAATCTCGATAATAAAGAACTTCTGTGACCAAGGAAATAAACCTGGGACCTAAAAGATACAAATGTAAGAAAAGCAAAAATCAAGGTGTAACAATAATTCAAATGAAATTTTTTTACCCCCGACCAACAGATTAAGCACATAAGCTGAGCTCAAAGTGATCCAGCAGCACCTTGACTGTTGTGAACTAAGAAATAAAATATTAGCTAATGCAACACTTCCAAAAATAAAACTTAGATTTGTATAGCTTGCTACACAATGGGAAAAGAAAAGTAAGAACTTAGAGTTAACCTGGTTACCCGGGGGAGTGGGGGGGGGGGGGTGACAGTACAGTGACTTTGAGAAGAGCTAAGTAAGACCTACATTTCTCCAAGAAGAGAATGAGAATGCCTAGGGATCTCTGCTCAAGAGCTTCACATTCCAGATCAGCTCTGCTAATTATAACAGAAGCCTTGAAACTCAGCTACAGAACTGTGCTGTGATTCTCTTTGTCATCTAATCTTTGGGGAAAGTATTTTAAGATATGAGGATAAATAAAAACGACAGTATGCAAAGACAAATCAGTGCTCCTAATGGTGAGCCTGTAAAAACTGTTTTGGAAGAGAAGAATATGAATAGTTTTAATTTTTATTTCTAAAAGGAGGTTATTTTTAGAAGGGCTGGATGGGGAGGTAGAATTCCATGGACTCTATTATGGTCTATGGAAGGAGAGCGATTATCATCTCTAGAGGTGATTCTTCCTTTCCCTCATCACCTACCCATTTTCTCCTTCCCCTTTTCTTCCTCCTGACCAGCCCCCTTTACCCTCCCTTTCCATCCCTTCCCTCCACTAAATTCGCTATCTCCTCATTACTTCTAATTTGCCTCAGTGCCTCCCACATCTTGTCTAATCTCTTCAGCATTCTATACTCATTAAAAAAGAAGAAAAATGGGATTTAACCTTTAACTAGGCTCACTTCATGAGCTAGACACTGAGCAAGATACTTTCCAAATGTTTTTTTTTTTCTCACTTAAACCTCTGCCCCATCTGGCAATATATTCATCTGCATCTTAAATGTGAAAACTGAGGCTCCAAGATGTGCAGTCACACAGCTAACAGGTGACAGAACTAAGTTCCAAACTCAGGTCTTGTCCCCATGAGCCTTGTGCTTCCACGTGGCACTCTACTTTCTTTGTGAAGTTATGCACGGAATGCAAGGAAACTTCTAGGCCAGTGGTCGGCAAACTGCGGCTCGTGAGCCACATGCGGCTCTTTGGCCCCTTGAGTGTGGCTCTTCCACAAAATACTGACTTCTGAGCATGGGCCACGAAGTTTCAATCGCACTGTACGTGCGTTCCCGCATGTGGTATTTTGTGGAAGAGCCACACTCAAGGAGCCAAAGAGCCACATGTGGCTCGTGAGCCGCAGTTTGCCGACCACTGTAATCTAAGCTGAAAGAGAGCCGGAAGTGAAGCGACAGAGGAAGAAAGTGGAAGTAAACCTGAGAGTTTATAAGAGAAGGAAAGCCAAATAGGAGGGGATCTGCAGTCAAGAAAGTGGATCAGGTGGCAACTATTGTTTTATTTACAAAAACAAACAAACAGTAAAACAACGGCTACATTTCGTGTCTCTATGGTCCTTTAGAGTTTGCAAAACATTCACATATATTAACTCATTCCTGACAACAACATTGGGCGTTATGATATTGCTTCTCTTTTCAGAGAAGGAAACGGAGTTAGACAAGTCAAATCCTTTAAGTAAACCTGATCCCAATGCCTTGCTACTTTCTAAGTTATATGGTGGGGTTTGAGCACAATTTTGTCCACAGGTCTCCTCCTCCAAAATAATTTTATTACTGTCTTCTGCCCAAGGGAGTAAGGGAGGGGGAGGCTCAGTGACTGGGAAGGGCACGTCCTTGGTCAATTACTCTCTCGGAACTTTTTTGCTCCGTGTGCTTAGATCACACGTTTTCCATTTATAAAAGTTAGCTTTGGAAAGCTCTCTCTTCTTGACAGTTATACTATCAAGAAATTCTATTCAGATGTGCCTCGGGCTACTAAGAAAAGATCTAGGCAGTGGTAGCTGTAGGAGCATTAGGCAGTGAATAAATGCCTTTGAATGACTGGATATACCCTCTCTCTCCTAGACAGCTGCACTTTTAGGTACACATAGGACTAAAATAAAAGATGTAGGTAGCTTAAGCTGGGGAAGAATTAGGAAGTGATAAATGCCTGCCTTCAATAATGGAACAAACCCGTGGATGATGAGTTTAATTTTTTGAGAGTGAGTTTGCTTGATGCTCTTCTCTAATCCCAAAGGCTGCTCTTACTCACAACCTTCTGTTTTGCAAATCCATGTCACTGGTCACACTGCAAGGCAGTATAGAAAGGTAGATTGTGAGCATCCCTTTGCCCAAAGCCCTGCAATTTCTACCCACCCAGACCCCAGAGTAAAGTGAAGGCATACAGAAGCACCCACAACCCCACATGAGGTGGCCCTTCCCTACTGCTCTCCTCTCCTGGTTCCCGCTGCTCCAGCCACAGGGTCTCCTAGCTATTCCTCAAACACTCCAGGCACTCTCTCTCCAGGGCCTTCTACCTCTAACCTCTTCACCAGAGAGCTCCTTGGATAACTCCTCATGTCTTTGCTCGAATGTCACTTTCTCAATGATGCAATCTACCCCCAAAATAAATAGACAGCTCCTCAAACATGCATGGAAACACTCCCATCCTCCTGACTCTACTTATCACCTTTTTAGTACTTTCGGTATTTGTTATGCACATTGTTTATTTTCTGTCTCCTCTACCACCACCTCCTGCCCACCTTATTAGGACTTGATCAATTTTTTTATTGATAGTGCCAAGACCTAAACCTGACACAGAGTAGGCACTACATAAATATTTATTGAATGAATGAATAAATAAATACCCTGAATGGACATGACAAATGAGGCATCAGAATACTCTCTGGCAGCAAAAGACAATGTTATACAACCACACATTTGAAAAAGGCAAAATTGTATAGCCTTGAGAAATGGTCTATAATCCAAACATGTGTCAAAGCATGGTTCAGTATGGGCTTTGTAGTCTGGCTGACCTGGATTTCAACTGCTTGTACATGTGACATCTCTATGTAACTTCCTCTATGTAAAATGGAATTAATAATGATGGTACCTATTTTGTAGGGCTATTATGATAATTAAATGAGATCAGTATGTAAAGCACTTAGCCCAGTGCTGGACACATAGAACTCTCTCAATAGGTAACCAATTATCAATACTATTAACATCTAAAATGTTAATGTATAGACACAATGTGTGCATGTATCCATTATTATATAGGTAGATATAAATATTCATCAATCATTCTTTTCTTTTATTTTTATTTTATTTTATTGGGGTGACATTAGCCAACATGAACATATAGGTTTCATGTGTGGATTACTAATTTACAAAATCTGCATATAGGACCATGTGCTCACTACCCAAAGTCAAATCTTCTCCTGTCACCTCATATTAGGATAGCTTTCTTCCCCCACCCCCCGCCCTCTGCCAACCACCACACTGCTGTTTGTGTTCTTAATGCGATAATTCAATTTTCATGGCTTATTTAAAAATGGGACCATGTTATGGATGACAGAATAAAGAGATGTTACTGGTACTTCCTGTAATAAAGTCCCCTGCACAAATCCAGTTTAACAAGGCATGTTCTTCCCTGGGTAGCTGTTGTCTCTCTACGCTGTTGCTATTTTTTTATTTTCCCACCCATATGTCCATTTGCAGATGTGTGTCTCTACAGGTAGCCAGCTGTGTTCTAGCCAGCCAGCTGGGAAGAAACACCAGGAGCTATTTAAACACAACTCTTCCTTCATCTCTAATTTGACTTAGGAGGAAAAAAATCAAAAGACTGAATATCCAGGCAATAAGCTTGCAGAACATGAATCTTTGAAAGATTTCCTTTTTCATCCCCACTTAAACGTGTGCATTTTGTTTAGCTTGAACAGAAATAATCTGGCACGTGTATGACCTGACCCCTTCGAATGGGCTGAAATCCAAAGTGGCTTTCGGAATTGTATCTGGGTCTCTCCAGGTACTATCTGTAATGTTGCCTCAGATGTAGGAGAGGTATGCAAATAGCCACATCTCTACTTTGGGTTCGAAACTAATTTTACACTCTTCTCAGGAAAACAAAAAAGAAAGCACAGTGCAGAAGTTATTTTAGATGTGGAGTTATGCAAGCCCTTCCGCACGTAGGGAAGGTGCCAGCCTTGTGCTTTTAAGCAGACTCGGAGCGTTTTCGGTGTTCAGCATAATTTGCACTCTCCCTGCCGTACTCTCACTCCGGCCGAGCTTTCTTTTTCTATTAGCATTTTCTCTGTTCCCTTCCCTTGAAACCAGTTCGTTATTTCAAAGCAAAAAGGACCTACTGACAAAACCTGGCAATGTTTTATCCTCTGCTTAAGTGGTGCCCTTCTTTCAAATATTTCCTCCGTTTCTCTGGGGTCCTGCTTTGATCCTGAAGGAAGGCAAATGCGCGCTTAAAGAGGTAAAAGTTGAGTCTGCACTTGCCTAGAGGACTTTTAAAACCTGCCCTGGGCGCCCAGGCTTCCCTCCCGGCTGGCACTGGGTGGCACATTAACCTCCCCTTCCCTTGCTGTTTTGTTTCTGCTTCCAGTGACCGTGGCGCTGTTCGCAGCTCTGCGGCGGCAGCGGAAAAAGGAGCCTCTGATCATTTCCAAAGAGGACATCAGAGACAATGTTGTCAGTTACAACGACGAGGGGGGCGGCGAGGAGGACACGCAGGCCTTCGATATCGGCACCCTGCGGAACCCCGAGGCCATCGAGGACAGCAAACTGCGCAGGGACATCGTGCCCGAAGCCCTTTTCCTACCCCGACGGACTCCGGCCGCCCGAGACAACACCGACGTCCGCGATTTCATTAACCAAAGGTTGAAGGAAAATGACACGGACCCCACGGCCCCGCCCTACGACTCCTTGGCCACCTACGCCTACGAGGGCGCCGGCTCGGTGGCCGACTCCCTGAGCTCGCTGGAGTCGGTGACCACGGATGGAGACCAAGACTACGATTACCTTAGTGACTGGGGCCCTCGCTTCAAAAAGCTCGCAGACCTGTACGGAGGGGCCGACAGCGACAAGGACTCCTAATCCGTTGCCTTTTCCATTGGACGGAGGATGCTGAACTGTGTGACGTGGCTGTTTCTTCCCAGGGACGCACTGCTCCCTGGAGGGTGCCCTGTCCCGCCCGGTTCAACAAGTCGATGGCTGCAGGCCTGTGGCTCCGATGGCAGAGACCTTTTTCTAGTACACTTTTATGAGCTTCCAAGAGGCAAATGTTTATTTTTTAGTGCATCCAGTGAACCACGTCGGCCCCGCAGGCACCGTGCTGGAGGAGAGGATGGAGAGCAGGACGTGCCCCCGCGTCCCCTGGGGGAAGTTGGGACCATGTTCATCCCACCGGCCTGGCCTTTTGTACTCCACCCGTTGACTCAGGTCAGCTCACTGCTCTGACTCCACCTTTCGATGCTAACGGGATGAAGGACTGTTCTTTAAGGATAAAATATAGTTTTAGTGAAAGAAATAAGGGAGGAACGACCGTGAAGTTGTTCCCGGTATATCAGCTCACAAGGAGACAACGAACTATATATATATGGGTGTGTATTTCTGTCGCAATGAATTTAAAATGACATTTGCCCATCCTGTTTGTTCTTCAAGAACTTTTTCTGACACCTGTGACTGTTCTAAGCATGATATCCACCAATGTTTTGAGATTCTCATTCCTCTGAAGGAATAGGAGCAAATTAAATAGCGACATTCAAAAACAACCAAAAAAATAAAAATAAGTAAGACCTCATTCCTTACCACTAACTCATAATTTGTTATATATTAGCCATGTAAAAGTTTGCCCTTGTACCATAGAAGGGAAAATTGAAAATAGCTAATAATATTAACAAAGGAGATATTTAGCATATTTTAAAATCTGGGCCACCAAATGTACCACAGATCACTTGAATTTTTTCCAACCGTCAGTAGGTTAATTACAAGTAAGTCTAATTGTTTAAAAAGTTCTTGAAGGAACTTTTCTGAGATAAATTTTAACTTCTTGTCTGTAGTTGTTGTCAGTATTATTCTAATATATACTTGAAAGTAGCAGTGTGAGGTACAATAATTCATGTTCTCCAGATACTTCTTACTAAATTAAGTTGCATTAGTAAAGGTAGATTAAATAAAACTTAAATCCCACTCTCAGAGTTTAATGGGGTGGTAAGAGCTAGTCACACTTGAACCTGACACCCTGTCCTTCACATCCGGAAACACCTATATATTTATATAACGTGATAGATGTAGATGAACGTTGAAATCATGGTGAAAACCTATATATGACATGCTTGGAAGATGCTTACAAAGGGAAAAGTTGGATTCCCTACAACAAGAGTGTTTAAGATTATAATTAAAATGATAGTTGGCTTTCAAAAGCATTAATATTTTTTCATTGTTTTTAACTTTATTTCCATGGCAACTCTGCTCTCTTTGTCTTTGAACAATGATAAAGTAATGGTCTCAAATGATGACAGAAGATAATGTACAATCCATCCAAATCTATTATTTCTCTAATTATGCAATTAGCATCATAGTTATTATCCAGAAGACCTAACCGAACTGAACTATTCCTTTTGGCAGGTTCAAATCATTTATTTCATGTGGCTGTTCTAATGACTTTTATCATTAGAATCTTCATGGGCAGTCATCAAAAATTTCCAAAGTACTGTAATAAAAACATCCTTATTTGAAAACTTAAAAACAAAACAGGCTATATATATATATCTTAAGAATATGCTGACTTCAATTATTAATCTTAGAGATTTATTTTCAATTAATGCTAATTTTCTACAGATAATCTTAGTGTCATATCCATTTGGGGATAATGTCATATCAGCACATAATTTTTATTTGGAAACACACTGTCATTTAGTTAAGTTTTAAATAGAGATATTACCCAGGAAGTAAAGATGGCACATTTAAAATTAGAGAAATGTAGTGTTTTGGATTACCCATTTAGAGTGAAAAATTTTTACAACCATGTTATTCCTTGTGTTTCCTGAATGTTTTCCTATTTTTGTAAAGTACTTCCCTGTATACTAACAAGTATTTCACGCTTAGGTTATTTCCTGCTTTTATGGTTTTCTTTTCCTAGTTACACACACATAGGAATGCAAACAAAATACTACAGGAGGGTTTCCTTGTAATGAAGTGACACATATCATAGTCATAGGTAAGCACTGGGAAAAGGTAGCTTAGTAAAGTTAATAAGAATTAGTTATCTATAGCAATAGACCAGCACCTTAATCACATGACTTACTATAAAATTAAAGAGTTCCTATCATTATGTTTTATGTCATGTAACAAATTGAATCAAGAAAGTTCTATAAAAAGAAAACTATCAGCAGAAGTCTTCCTTTTGAACTTTTGGCATTAATTGGAAAGTCTGAGGGCTGACACTAGCAACTTCCAATATTTAAGGGTAAGGTTTACTCTTTCCTCATAAGTGAGAGTAAGTAAGCTCTGTAGTGGAATATTTGAGATGTAATTGGCCAGATATTTTATCCCATCCTAAAGATGATACAGTCAGTGTACCAAGATCAGGTGAATATCACTAAATATTGAAATAACTATTTAATCTCTTACCGCAGAAGCTGATGATGAAGTGAATGTCTAAGAAATTGGATAATTTGAGACTGGAGCTGAATATTTAGCAGTAGGGTCCTGTTAGCATCAAGGCAGAGTACTATTTTCCTACCATTAAGACTCTTTGACATCATGGAAACAATAAGAATCACCATTCCATTATTCCACCCAGGTCTAACTTCCTTCCCACCAAAACATCAGGTCAAGGACCAGGGGCAACACAACTGATCACTGGAGAAAAAAATTAAGATTTTTCAGCTCACTTTTCACATTGTCTCTATCCTGATATTAGATGTTTGTGATGAGAAGTATGAAAAATAGAAAGAGGTAAAATTTTAATATTTGCTTTAATTACTAAGAAACTAAAATTCAGTTAATATAAGCAGATTGCTTTTATGGGTTGTTTCAGGAACTTTGAGGTCTTTCTGAGCCCCCCACCCCCAAGAATTTCTTTAAACCACAAAGATGTTCACTGGAGTAAGCTGACATTTTAAAAACATTCAGCCATTGTGCATACATTTAAAGCCCCTTCACTTCATGGTCACTTTCTCCTGAAAGGCCTAGAATATATTTGTCCCCAAATAAAAAAACTAAATCTAATGGGGGAGAAGAAAAGATGGCTCCATAGAACTATAAGAGAGGGGATCTAGGCACAGTAAATATTTTTTTTTACAGAGCTTTTTTTAGCTTTACAGTTTAGGTGCTTAAAGGGAGGTTCAGATTTAAATTGATTCTATTTTCTTTTTTGTTTGCTTGTTTTTTATATTTTTTTATTGATTTCAGAGAGGAAGGGAGAGAAAGATAGAAATATCAATGATGAAAGAGAATCATTGATTGGCTGCCTCCTGCACGCCTCCTGCACTGGGGATCGAGCCCACAACCCAGGCATCTGCCCTTGACCAGAATCAAACCCGAGACCCTTCAGTCCATAGGCCGATGCTCTATCCAGCTAGGGGTACTCTATTTTCTATTCAATTTTAACTCAGTATAAAAACTTGTGGTTGAGTTTTCATTTTCAGCTCCCAAAAAGTTGTGGAAAAGTTCTTAAAATTGAATCTTTATCCTAGAAGCATCTCAACTTTTTGGATCCAAATTAACTTTAGAATGTTTCCATTATTTTCATTGTCAAGTACATAAATTTTAGTTATCCTGATTTGCTGAACAAGGCCTTATATCAAATGTTTTGTCTTGAAATGCATACACTATGATTGGAGATAATAATGTATATACTATGATTGGGCATTCCTCAGTTCTATAAACTTAAGGGCCAAAAAGACTATGCAGTTGAAAGGAAAGAACAGAGTGGAATCCTGAGAACAAACCAAATATTTAAATCAGGTATAGCTAAATGTATTTTCCCCAGGAAATTCACCACCAAATAAATTACTGTATCTTAGTCACTAATTTTGAAGTAGTGTAATTACTTTGGAAGAACACTCTAGAAAGTCATGACCCTACTATTTTGCAAGGCATCCTCTGAAAAGGATCATTTTAGTGTAATTTTGTCTTTTATGTTTTTATCTAGATGAAATCTTTTTTGAAATTTGACAAGGGATGAAAAATCTACTGCGTTTACATTAACACTACAAGTCAGTCTTCTTTATCAGATTGTAAGAGAGGAAAGATCAAGACGTTGTGTGTGGATCTTCCGGAGGATGAACTATTTTGTAAGGTCTGACAGGCAGCTCTCTTTTCCAGAGCATACAGGATCCCCGTATGGTCTCCTGAAAAGTTCAGTGCTATTACAGTGCAGCATTTTGAATCTCCCTCTGGCATCTTTATGGAATAATTTTCTGAAGGGATAATTCTCTACTAAAATATATCAGACCCTGACCATATTTAATACCCTCTTAGAAAAGAAATACAATGACTTGCACGCTTGTTAAAAGTTAATAAAGAAATAGCTCATTTTTAAGGCCACACGTTTATGGTCTCTGCATCGTCAATTTAATTTAAGCATTGCTGAGACAATCTTTAATCTACTCCCCATTTTGTAATACCTTATTTATGATGCATTTTCATTTTTTAATTTGGGGGGAACATTAGCCCGACCAGAGCCAGCAGATGAAAGTGCCGAAAGGAGGTCAGATGGAAACAGAGCCTTTTACCCACTGTCTCAGTCAGGACCCAGGCACTTAGCTGAAGAGCCACTGGGTTATTAGATTAATTTCAAAAGAGCTTTTATGAATTACTTAATTCTTTTTCTTTTCCTTTTTTCTTTTTTTTGAAAACCCATGGACCACAAACTCAAATTTCTCTTCAAATGGGGTTAATTTGACAAATGAGGCATGGACCCAGCGTTGTGGAAAAAGCTTTCCACTATAATGAGATCTTGGTCTTCCTGTGAGACTGTGCTATTCATGTAAATATGTCTAGAGGCACCTTCGATAAGCTTTTAGTTTTCTATGATCTGTTAGTTTAGTGTTTATTAAGGAATCAAATGTATAGAATTACTAGGCATCCAGGGGGAATGCCGTGTAGCAAACATAAAACTGATCTTCTCGGAAGAAACATAGGAACGCTTCCAAACCACTGTACTCTTTTGTTTGTGATTATTTTCATGGCTTTGAAAGTACACTGCATAAGAATAGGCCTTATAATAAATGCTACATGCGTCTTCGGTAGTATCGAGCTAAGGCAATTTGGCTTTCTCCTACTGTGATTTGTGATTTTTCAACCCAGAAAAATCAAAGCTTTCGGGTATTGATTGTTTTTAATTAAAAACACTCCCAAGTACAAAGTGAAGCCGATGCCACCCTTGAAGATTTACTGGCTGGAGTGCTCGGTTCATATCATTTTTCTCAGTATTGCTCGTGTCTTCGGCAGCGAGAACACCGGATGGAAACAGTCGCTGCTCAGCTCTCATCGACATTCCTAGTGAGGGAGAGGTTCCGACGTCACAGGTTACATGAGCAAGTTTTCTGTATCAGAAGGAAGGGGTGAGACCACTACCTTCCAGCTCACTGTGGCCGGGCCTCTTGTTGTAATCCAATGGCAAGTACACGCTCCTTGAAACGGCTTCTCTGATTTCCCTTTGTTCTCTTAGACGTATACATTTGAAAAGAATGCAATTTAAAAAGTGATTTCTCACAAAGAGTAAATATGCCTTTTGCAGATCAATTTTTGTAACAAGTTATTTATATGATATTACTTAATAAACTGTTTTTTTCTAACTTGTTTTTTTTTCCATTCTCTCAAACTGTTGTTTGTAATCAGAGTTTTTAAAATGTACATGTGGATGCACACTTTATCTTTCTGAACCGGCTGTTTTAACTTCCCAGATAGCTAACGAAAGCCAACTTGTTATATAATAATTAGCTTGTGAAACCATAGCTTCTCCCAGCCAGAAATATATATATCGTGGGCACTGCCCTGCAAACTTCTCACTGGTGGGACAAAAACTCCTCTATTATTTATGGAATTGCTGCATTGAGAAGAAACCCGTTTATCCTCATGGTAACTGCTTTAGATTTAAAAAAAAAAAAAAAAAAGGAGGGGGGGGAACAGTTCTATATTTTTGTCAATCCCAAATCTCCATCCTTTATTTTACTCCCATAAAAGCAATTGTCTATGGACCTCAGATTTAAACAAGGAAAAGGAAAAGCAAGAACCAGACCAGAGGGAAATAATAAAATCCATCCAGCATTCTGATACTATGAGTAAATAAAATGTTTTTGTATATTCAGAGCTATAATATTTTACATGCTTGGCCTTTTTTTAAGCTGCCTCCTATTTCTACAGAGGCTATTTCATAATTTTTAAACTGGGAGAATTCATAGCTTTGCAAAGGAGATTTTCGTTTATTCATTCATGTGTTCAATACAGCATAGGCACTTTGCTGTGTGCTGTAGAATATTCCACAGGAGCCAGATAGCTGTATTTTCCCTCCTCTCCAAAAGCTCATGGTCTAGGACAGTGGTCGGCAAACTGCGGCTCGCGAGCCACGTGCGGCTCTTTGGCCCCTTGAGTGTGGCCACGAAGTTTCAATCGCACTGTACGTGCGCGCCAGCACGTTGTATTTTGTGGAAGAGCCACACTCAGTTTGCCGACCACTGGTCTAGGAGGAAGGGCCGCCATAAGTGTACTGTAAATATTGTGATTACATAACTATAGTAACCTCCAGGAGATGGCCTGGAGGTGTCTTCAGAGAGGTACAGATGACAGTGTGGATAGGTTAGAGAAACTATGTCTGCCCCAGTGGAGGGCTGTATGGGAGGATTAGGAATTAGCAAAATTGAGATAAAGGAAGATAAGAAATCAAGAAGAATAGCTGGGGAAAGACAGAAAAGAGAGGAATGTTTAAGCAATGCCATTGATCTCAGCTGAGGTCCCTGGAGGCGTCTCAGCTTGGAAAATCACATAGCACCAGAAACAGAGGCTCACCAATGCCAGAGCAGCTAGGTTTTTGTTGTTGTTGTTGTTAATATATTTTATTGATTTTTTACAGAGAGGAAGAGAGAGGGATAGAGAGTTAGAAACATCAATGAGAGAGAAACATTGATCAGCTGCCTCCTGTACACCTCCTGCTGGGGATGTGCCCACAACCAAGGTACATGCCCTTGACTGGAATCGAACCTGGGACCTTTCAGTCCACAGGCCGACGCTCTATCCATTGAGCCAAACCGGTTAGGGCGAGCAGCTAGGTTTTGATGTTGTTTTGTTTTTACTTTTGTTTTCTGCTGTTTGGTTTAAAGTTAACTTGGTCATGTACAGATATCCATGGAAAGGAAGGATGCTATTAGAAATACACTTTCTGAAGGATAAGTACATTGTCCCACCCCAGCCCCTGCTCTGCACCAGCTCAGGGCAAGCAGAGCCCACAGGATCTAGGAAACCTCCGTGACCTAATGGTGACATAAGCAGGCGACACAATGCACTGTCTCAAAGGCGCAGTTCAGGAAGCAGATTGCTGCAAACATTTCCCATCACGATAACAAACCACTACCCATAGTAATTATTGGTATGTATTACGGTCATTCACTCTACTGCTGCAACAGTACAAAATCCAGCATCTCCATGAAGCTTGTGCCTCGATCCTTTGAAGTTCAGGGTGGTTGTGGGCCTTTCTCCCCTTGCAGCTTTGCATTCGGAGCACAATGCCCCAAGGTTTACTGTGGCAGCGGAGGAGAGCTGCTGGCTGATCACATGGGATGTTTCTAAGGGGCAGGCCCATACATGGTTCATACCACTTCTGCTCACATCTCATTGGCCAGAACTCAGTCATGTGGCCCAAACTAACTGGATGTGGGCTGGTAGATATTCACACCAAACACATTGTGTCTGGTGAGCATAGTTTCAGTCTCTGTCAATCTTGCAATACCTTTCCCAATTCCTCCCAATTTTAGTCACCATAAAAAGCCAGGTCACATAATAATCATGAGGCTGTTATCAGAAGAGCACGTAGGAGGTCATTTACAAATTCAACGTTCAAATCGGAAACCCCTTTGAGAAAGTGTTTGTGTACCATCCCTGACTCCAGCACCCATGGCTAATATTGCTAATCAGTTGACTCACAGATCCCCTAGCCTTAGAATCCCAGCAGCCATCACAACAGAATAATGCTGACCTATTTGCCATCCCAAACCAAAGAGATTCAGTTCTCCTGTGAAACCTGTTTTCTTTCATTCTAAGTGTCGTTGACTACTCACCACCAATATTTGGGGAAAGCATTCTGATCCTGAGATTGTCAAAAATTTGGAATAATTAAGAAAGCTAAAAGGCTCAGTCTGCCATTGTAATTAGCTCACACTTTTATTTCATAAATCAGAACCAACCAGCACATATCTCTGTTTGAACAATTCAGATATAATATCAGCTTGGCTGATGTATCTCTTCTCAGGTATACTCCTGAGCCTTTACATTCATTCTGCAAAAGTCATTTGAGAAACTACTATGGGCAAGGCATGGATCAAGGTGATAGGAATACACAGACGTGCACCCTTCACTGTGCATATCCTTCCCTCAAGGACGGCCATGATTTAATCTCCTGTTATTAATCTTAGTTTGCCTGACTAAACATTTTATACTGAATGACACCCTGACTCTTTAGATCACTTTTCTAGGTCTCATATTCCTGAATTCAATACTTTTCCAAATATGCTATGAATAGATATGGCTCTTTAAAAGAAGTAGATTGTCTCCTACTTCTGCTATAATATACTTATCCCTTTTTTAAAATGTCTCCCTTGACATATTTGATCATCTTTATTGCTTCCTGAGCCATCTAGTCTCAGAAACTTCACTTTCAATGGCAAATATGTCTTGTTTGCACATTGGTAAGAAAATGTCTTCTTGCAGTGAGTAAAGGATGGGTTTTATTAAAGCTTTTAATTTTGCTTGGCCACCTGATAATAATGCCTTACTTTTATACAACACTTTTGAAATAACCATCATATCTACAACTTCATACAACTCTCACAACAGCCCCATGAAATAGGCTGTAGCACTCCCATCTCACAAAGTGAGGTCATTTGTCCTTAGATCCCATCACAGGAATTAGAATTAAACTCACTTCTTCTAACTCAGTCTTGCCACTGATCCCCACATTTCCCCCTGTGTATGCACAATCCTATCTCATCCGTTTGAGAGAAATATTAGAAGGGGAAAAGGATTCTTTTTTCCTTTATACAAATTCAGATGAGGTTGGACTCTGCTGATGGCTGCAGGCGCTAAGATATTCCTCTCTATAAGATTAGACCAAATGCTCCATGAATTAAAAAAAAAAAAAAGAATCTGAAAAGCAAAATTCTGCCCATTAACCCTAATTACCCAACTGATTCCTATTATAGAATTGGAACAGTGTCACAAGGAAAATTATTCCCAAGAAATATGAAACTCCACCCAAAACCGCAAAAGCTCTAATCAATTATGTAATAATATTGACAATATTGATACTTCAAATATCAAACTGTGGTAAGCCCTTTGTAGGGTGGAGAGAGAAAGGAAGGGAATTAGATCTTCCTGTTGCTCTTCAGGCACTTCAGACTCCGTGATTAAAGGAGGAGGAGGAAGGGAGACCTGCTCTGGCCATGAGCTCCCACTGAATCCAGGTGCCTACCCCATGACATGGTGTCTGTGTTATCCCTGGAAAACCCTACTGTCCAGTTAGGTGGTGTGGCAGAGCAGTAGCTACAAATCTTTGTTAATAAACTAATGTGTTTTCTGTATTTTTCTATAACTTAACATAATTTCTGTTTTAAACCCTGATTCCTATGAGCAGCAGAAACTCAACATTAGTCATTTAGGGTTTCCTTCTACAACCTTTCACTGATATTCCAGCTCGGTTCTCAGGGGCTGAGGTAACATAAAGAGTTAGGGTTTGAAAGAAGATGAGGCATGTCTGAGCTTACAGCTGAGCTGCTGAGGGAGCCAGAAGAGCAGATGGATTCCGGAAGAAAACACAATAATTCTTTTCACCTTCCCTGTCCATCCTTTCAGCCATTACAAAATGGGGAGGCTGAAGGTTATTGATCTGAAATATTTTATGTTATTGTCATTATGTCTCATCCTCAGAGTGTCAGGATCAAAAGCTTAGGAGAAACACCTGCTTCATTCCTGACTACGGCTTTCGCAGAGATGCAGAAAGCTGAAAGTTACCTCAGAATGTCACTATTTCCAATGTAATGCTAATTTATAACAGTCTTCTTATGCTTTACTATGTCAAGCATTATACAAGTGCTCATTTATAGTATGAAAACATATAAAATAAATATACTAAGGTTGAGCCAGTCTTCGACCTTTGAACCTCTCTTATGTGTTGAGAACTTTCCTATTTTATGCATAAAATAAATCAAGAGGATTGTGACAAAGTGTTTTCTAATTTGTGAATACACTTATATGAAAAATCTTGCAAAGTTACAAAAATTAAATCAAATTGAATATATATTTAACAATTAAGTTGTATGAAAACAAAAAACATATGAATTCTAGACTGTTTAGGTCCCTTTGGATCCAAAGAAATATATCTACCTAACTGGAATTTGGTAAAAATGACATCAAGATTCAAAGGATAGCTCTCAAATCAGAAAGGTGAGGGGCAGGTTGATTTGGGCATTGAGACTTGAGCTGGACCTCAGAAGAGTGTTAGAACCCACAGCAAAGTTCCTAGATGTTTCTCTAAAATGCAAATCCCTGGATCCCAGAAACAATCAGGGCTGTAGCATTCCAAAGTTGGAGGCTCCACCTTCAGTATATTAAACCATGAAAATATACCCACACTTTACCTTATAGCCGTGAGTCAAGTTGCAGTTTGCTGGTTTACGTTACATCGTTATATGAGCCCTTAGACTCTTGTTGATTTTATTTTTGCAATTTTCCTTCTGTATTTTGAAGCCCTCCTTTTCTGGTGCTCTGGGCTGGGGAGTCCACTAGGGGTTTAGACCCCGGAGTCCTCAGTGGGAACCCCCACATCTGAGATATCTTTCCGGAGCTTCAGCTGCTGAGGGAGCCTGGCCCGCCCTCTCATGCCTCCGCACTTCCTGCCAGTCTCTATGCCGTCCCCACTTTCCGTCCTTGGCTATCAGGGTTCTCTCCAGCCAGTTTTCAGTTGCTTATTCAGGGTGGTTTTCCTGTATTTTAGCTGTAATTCCAGTTCGGTCCTGAGTAAGCTTCCACTTACTCTGCCACCATTTTCAGGGGAAAACATAATCTGAAACCCTCCTTTTTTTTATTTTGGCTTTTTTCACCTGTAGATCATCTGAGAGCAAATAGGTACTGATGTGTGTTGTGCATAATGAATTCAAAGACATTACAAAGAAAATAAAGGTGGGGTTTGGGAATCTGCATTTTTGGAAGATTTCCTTGTGATTTGTATGCACACCAGAATTTGAGATAGAAGTGAAATTATTGAGGTAACCAGACAAAGGCATGCTCACGGAGCTGTGGAGAGGTCAGTCAGGTTAGCAAGGAAGGCTCTGGAAGAGACCAGGAGAGATGAAAGTTCTAATATTTTTACACGTTTTCCCACCGTCCTTTACCTGTTGTATTCAAAGCATGGGCTTGTCTATCCAATGATAAGGGGATTAAAACGGGTGCTCTCCCTAGAAAGGAATAGAAGTTTCCAATTAAGGTACCAGGAGTGGTTCATACACATTAATTTAAAACCTCAGGTGAAGCTCTCCACTCTCCCACCTGTTTTTCAAAACTTTTCTGGCTACTTTCCCTGCATGTGTCAGTCAATAAGTAAATCATTAAAATCTCTCTAGAGTTGATTCACCAGGCTTCCTAAGCATTTGCTTCTATTTTTCTCTTTTTAAAGTCAGCTGTTATTCTATGAGTCTCAGCTAGGGAACTCCTCCTCTCCCAGGGCCCAATCAGAGTTCCACTTTAATTAGCTTAATTGGAAGAAGACACAACCGAATTTCCAATTAGAGTGCCAAATGAGCTATTAGAACAGACTATTTTTGTCTTTTCAGGGAAAGTTCTCCTAAAAGTCATGTTTTTAAAAAGGTAGAAATCCTTAAAGGAGAAAAGGTGAGCACAATCAGATCAATTACTGCTACTAATCATCCCTAAAGTAAAGTTGGCTCTTTTCACATAGGTAATTTGAAAATTAGCCACTTATTCATTCTTTTATTAATTTAATTTTTATTAAATTAATATATGCATATTAACTAAAACTAGAGGCCCAATGCACAAAATTCGTGCAAGAGTAGGCCTTCCTTCCCCCAGCTGCCGGCACTGGCTTCCCTCTGGCACCCAGGACCTGGGCTTCCCTTACAGCCCTGGCTTTGTCTGGAAGGTCGTCTGGAAGGACTTCCTGTCTAATTAGCATATTACACTTTTATTATTATAGACTAGTGGCCCGGTACACAAAATTTATGCACGGGTGGGGGGTCCCTAAGACTGGCCTGCACCCTCTCCAATCAGGGACCCCTTAGGGAATGTCCAACCAGCGGTCGGACATCCCCCTCACAATCTGGGACCGCTGACTCCTAACCGCACACATGCCTGCCTGCCTGATCATCCCTAACTGCCTTTGCCTGACTGCCTGATTGCCCCTAACTTCTCTGCCTGCCTGCCTGATAGCCCCTAACTGCTTCTGTCTGCCTGCCTGATCACCCCTAACTGCCCTCCCCTGTCAGCCTGGTTGCCCCCAACTGCCCTCCCCTGCCAGCCTGATCTCGCCCCCAACTGCCCTCCCCTGCTGGCCTGGTTGCCCCCAACTGCCCTCCCCTGCAGGCCTGATCTCACCCCCAATGGCCCTCCCCTGGTGGCCTGATCTCACCCCCCAACTGCTCTCCCCTGCCGGCCTGATTGCCCCTAACTGCCTCTACCTGCCTGATTGCCTCTAACTGCCCTTCCCTGCTGACCTGATCTCACCACCAACTGCCCTCCCCTGCTGACCTAGTTGTCCCCAACTACCCTCCCCTGCTGGCCTGATCTCGCCCCCAACTGCTCTCCCCTGCCCCTGCTGGCCTGATCTCGCCCCCAGCCCCCACTACCATGGCTTTTTTTTTTAATTTTTTTAAAAATATATTTTATTGAATTTTTACAGAGAGGAAGGGAGAGAGATAGAGAGTTAGAAACATCGATGAGAGAGAAACATTGATCTGCTGCCTCCTGCATATCTCCCACTGGGGATGTGCCCGCAACCCAGGTACATGCCCTTGACCGGAATCGAACCTGGGACCCTTCAGTCCGAAGGCCAACGCTCTATCCACTGAGCCAAACCAGTTTCGGCCACTACCATGGCTTTGTCCAGAAGGAAATCAAACGTCTGGAAGTTGGCCATTTGACCTGGTCTAATTAGCATATTACCCTTTTAGTAGTATAGATAGATTATATAGGATAGGATTGCTTAAATGGGGCAGGGGGGAGCCTTTTTCATCTGGAAGAGATGCTCTTGACAGACAAAAATACATAACCCCTATATCTGGACTGATAGCCAGCCATATGCACTATACTGCCAAACCGGTCATTAAAAAATTGAACTGCTTTCTTACACCTTATACCAAACAGCTGTTGCCCTTAAAACCCCTCCTCAGTCCCCCCTTTAGGTCCTGCCTTCACAGTTCACCCAGATTAGGTTCTGATTTGTTGGTTTCTATGCCAATCAGCATCAAAAGCTCTGCCTCCTAGGCAGCCACTGGCTCCTCACACTTCACCCAGACTTGGTTCTGATTGGTCGGTTTCTATGCCAGTCAGCATCTCCGGGCCTATCAACGGGCCTGATCAGAGAGGCGGGGCTGATCAGCAGCCCCAGCAGAGGCCAGAAAGAAAGAGAGGCGTGGCTGCTGGCCACGCCCAGAGCAAAAGAGAGAGGCAACAGTTGCCATGGAGGATCAGACCCTGCTTCTCTCTGCAGGTCTCTCTTTGGGCCTGATTTGTAGCCCCCTCGGCAGTCAGTTCTGGGTCTGGGCACCTGCAGCAGCAGCAGTAATTTGAAAATATCGACTTCCAGTCAATCGAGCCTTCGGTCATTTGTCATTTTGGATGTTACGGACCCTGGCTCTTTATATATATAGATTAGATAGATAGATAGATAGATAGATAGATAGATAGATAGATACCAAATAGTTCTATAAAGCTTATAGCAAAAACTTTCCACTCCAACCTCGTTCACTCACTCTTTAACTCTTCCAGATAGTTCTTCCATATTTGTAAATAATATTTATATTAGGTTGAATCATAAGAAATTGCCATTTTTGTAGGTAAAAAGTGGTTAATATCAAGAATTGCAGATGGTTCAACTGAATACTACTATTCCTTGGGTTTACAGTTTTGAATATTATCTACTGGCTTCCCAATATGGAGAGTAAGGATTTACTGCAACACCAACACACACACACACACACACACACACACACTCATTTCTCCCTTGTTCTTCCAATATAGTTATAGCATAATTATTAATTGAGTTTACATTATTACCTTATGTAAATATTGCTCATAGTTGAGCCTTATAATGTATATAATTTTGTTTCCTTTCTTGTTCAACTCTGTTTTTTCCTGAAATGAATAATTGCCTGGTGTGTGTGTGTTGTTGTTTTTTATTTGCTTAGTTTCCTGTATACCTGTCATAATTCAGCCACAGATTTCCTGATGTGATTCTCAAATCCCTCTCTACTGTGTAAAGTAATTTCTGTAACTTTTCTCTTCTTTTTTTCAATATCACTATAGAAACTCTCCATCTCTCTGATGTCATAGATAATTTTTATAAATATTTTCTACCGCTCCCCAATGCTTACTTCTATTTTTTCTGAATTTATTTTCTCTGTTTGCTTTGGTCTTTGTTGCCACATTAGAAGTCTTCCTCAAATGTCTAGTGATCATGAGCTGTCTGTTCATAGTGAATGGTGAGGTCCTGAAAAGCTAATTAGAAGCTCTTTGGTCAGCTAATGGGCCTTAGCACAGGGTGAAGGAAACTAATAGTTTCATGGGAGCACCCAAATGTCGGCATTTGTATATCTTTTGTCTTCAGTCAGTAAGTTTCAACCAAGAGGATTTCTCCAGTCTCCTCCAGATAGCATTTTTTTAAAATACATTTTTATTGAGAGAGAGAGGAAGGAAGAGGGATAGAGAGATAGAAATACATCATCCATCAGCTACCTCCTGTATGTCACCTACTGGGGATCAAGCCCGAAACCCAGGCATGTGCCCTGACCGGTGACATTTTGGTTCCTGGATCAATGCTCAACCGCTGAGCCACGCCTGCCAGGCATCCTCCAGGTAACATTAAGGTCCAAGCTGATGTTCAAGACCATGAACTTGTAGTAGCTCCAATCTCTAGCCTGTGATGAAAGTTTGAATCATCTTTTTTTTCAAATACTAAAAGATATGATGTGATATAAAGCCATGCACCTTTCCATCAAACTTGTAAGCTACATAGAAAATTTAGGGAAAATAGTAATACTGTACTTTACAGAACAATTCCGTGACATAATTCAGCAGTGTTAAAATTTCAGTCTCTTGACAATCTAGCTCACAACATGAAAGATCACGTCTTCATAGAAAAAAGCTTTTAAATGATTTTCTTCCGTAACCAATTGGATTATTCTAGTTCCCTTAGTTTCAAGGGCTATTCATTATGTCCTTAGAGAATGAGTAGCTCCATATATACAAAATCCCCCCTCTATTCATGGGATCACAATGTTGAATTGTACTGACACCTTTTGCTTTAAATTTGTGTAATTATCTCAGAAAACATGCCCTTTATAATCAAGTCAGGCTGATATCTGTCCTCAGTCAAATACAGTCTAGGTCCACTTCCTCCACTGAAGAGTCTTTTTTAAATTATCCTTGGCTATTGGTGAGTAATATATAATGTATCTTTGGGGGATAAGGTTGTTAAAGGTTTTCCTGGTCATGTTACTGTACGTAAAGATTAACTTTCAACATCATTTACGATAATCAGCCTCTTTCTTTCTGCTTTGTTGGTCAAGTCCTCTAGGAAATGGACAACATGATATGATATACATCTTTGCTACCCATCAGTGTACCAGCTACGTTATGTACCCAGTAGGTTCCCAATGAATATTTATTGAATACCTGAATGAGTGAATTTTCATATCCTTGAAGAAGAGTTACTCTTTAATATTTATTCTTCAGGAATGTCAAGCTGTGTCTAAGAGTAATCAATTGTAATATTTTCCTAAGCTTTTTGTATCTTAAATTTTACATGCTTTCACATTCACTTTCAGATAGCAAGTACATAAAGCATCCTTTTCATGTTTGCTATGATCCCACATAGTTAAGATGCTCAGTGTTGAGCTATCACACACATTGACCTTGAAATCCCCAGATACAATATTAGATGGTGACTCAGGAAAAGACATTAATTTTTTTTAAAGTGTTGAATATTGCAGCTGAGCTTCTTAATCAGGAGAAAAGAGCCTGAATACCTGGGGGACAAGTGTTATATACACACTGAAAGGCAATGCTCATCTCTCCTGAATACATGATAATGGAGAGGAGAATGGTGCTGAACAAGCACAACGTTCAGGAGAAGAGTGCGGACCATGGGAAATGCTGCACAATCAAAACTGATGAGGAAAAGTTTCATCCAGCAGCTTTGAAAATATGTATTTTAATTTCAAAAGTTAGGTTATTTTTAAAAAAGATTTTGGATTAAGATTGCTCTCTGAATTTGTGGCTCTTTGTAAAAAAAAAAAAAGAAAGAAAGAAAGAAAGAACACATTGTTTTCTGAATTTGGCTACTTATATCTATTGGTCCATTGTTTGGGGTTGGGAGTGGGGGTTATGACAAGGAGAGATAATTGAGGCATAGCACCAGAAACTTCAGGCCAGGACAAAATTTTAAATCACTGGTTTAAATTTTTTTAAAAATGATTTTCCAAATGAAGGTTAATGAAATGGATAACTTTTTACATATAAAAACTATGTTTTTAAGTTTACTCGCAATATCCCAACCATTCAAGACATTTAATGTGGGTTTTGCTTTCAGCACAGTCTTAACTTCTCTGTGTACTAACTTCTCTTTGTTTCTGCATCCATTACTTAATTGTTTCTAAAAGCATTTGTCATGCACCTATTCCATACAAAGTTCTTTGCAAAGCCATGTTAGAGATAAAAAGAGAATGGAACTGTTATTTATCCTGGAAGAGTTGTTAAATATTTTCAGGCTGAGGATGGCTCAGCATTGTTCATTAAAAATGGTTGTATAGCCCCGGCCCCAGTGGCTCAGTTGGTTGGGCTTCATCCCATGCACCAGGAGGTTAGATGCCCAGTGAAGTCCATATGCCTGGGTGGCAGGATCAATCCCCAGTCAGGATGTGCAGGAGGCAGTGGATCAATGTTGCTCTCTCACATCAATGTTTCTCTCTCTCTCTCTCCACTTGGGAACTTTTGAAAAAATAAAGGTGTTCTTCCCATTTGTAGTAAAAATTTAAAACTAGAATAATAGTTCAAATTACTCGTGTCCTTCCTTTATCATATGAATTATTAATTCATAAAATGAGTAAAAAATAAAAATTATAAAAAATAAATATTCAAGTATTTTATTGGTGTAAAATAGTATTTGATATAGCTAAATATGCATAATTATTTGACATGTGCTTTTTGTTTGTTTGGGGGATTATTTGTGTTTTTTTAAATCCTCACCCGAGGACATGCTTAGAGACAGGAAGGGAGAGAGAGAGAGAGAGAGAGAGAGAGAGAGAGAGAGAGAGAAACATCTATGTGGGAAAGAAACATAGATCAGTAGCCTTCTGTACAAACCCTGACCAGGGGTCGAATCCTCAACCCAGGCATGTGCTCTGGCCGGGATTCAAACCAGCAACCTTTTGGTGCACAGGATGATGCTCAATCAACTGAGCCACTCCGGCCAGGCTGATAATGTGCTTTTTTAATATTTACTTCTTATTTATATATTTCCTATGGAGAAAGACTATTTTTTCGATAATTTTCAAATTCGGAGGGAAACAATATACCTTAAATGTGTTGATAAAGCAGTGTTTTATTATAACTTTCAAAGTATTCATTTGATTAGACAAAATTACGTTACCAACAGATCTGTATCAAATATTTTACTCAAGTATCAAAATAACTTGTAATTAAGGAGCATATTTAATTATCAGAGTTCATCATCCTTTGAAAATGCACATTATATCTGTAAAACCAAGTATGTTAAAACATATGAACAGAAATACAGTATATAAGACCCTGAATTTTTTAAATTAAATTTTATTGGGCCGAAGCTGGTTTGGCTCAGTGGATAGAGCGTTGGCCTGCGGACTGAAAGGTCCCGGGTTCGATTCCGGTCAGGGTCATGTGCCTGGGTTGCGGGCACATCCCCAGTGGGGGATGTGCAGGAGGCAGCTGATCGATGTTTCTCTCTCATCAATGTTTCTGACTCTCTGTCTCTCTCCCTTCCTCTCTGTGAAGAATCAATAAAATATATTTAAAAAAAAATTTATTGGGGTGACATTGGTCAGTATGAACATGTAGGTTTCATGTGTGGATTTCTAAGTTACAAAGTTTGTATATAGCACCATGTGTGCACCACCCAAAGTCAAGTCTTCTCCTGTCACCTCATATTAGGACCCCCTTCTCTGCCCACCCCCCGGCACACTGCTGTTTGTGTTCATAAGGTTCAGTTTTATATCCCACATATGAGTGAAATCATATGGTTCTTAGCTTTTTCTGTCTGACTTATTTCACTTAGCATAATGTTCTCAAGGTTTACCCATAAAACCATGAATTTTTAAAGATTGGTTTAATGTTATGGAATTATCTATTTTGTCAGATACTCACTAGAAATAGGAAAAAAATGAATGACTGTAAAATGTTTATTAGCTGGTTGGAGAAACAGGTCCCATATCAGCGTAGGCCATGCTGTTCTAGGCCTGAGTTACCAGCCCTTTCCATTCCCAAATTGCCACGTCTCAGGGCAAGAGCAGACCCCAGATGAACCAATTCATGGCCATTTCAGCAGCACCTAATAGACTTTCACATCTCTCTCTGACTCAAACCAGCATTATATCAAAAGCCTGTTGTTCTTCCCTCCCATTACGTTCATCGGGTCAAGCCTGTAAATTCCAAGTCCTCCAAAAACTCAAATTTCAGTGAGAAGAGATAGAGGAGTGATTAACCGTCTTTCCCAGACAACTTTGAGTTTCCTATGCAAATTGCCCCATCTCTGCTCCATAGCTGGTCAAACAACTAATACAGTGATAAATATTGAGTTATGCATTTGAACCTGAACATCTGCATCAGACTAAATCTAAAGTCTGTGTTGTTGGGAAAGTGGTCTGTCAGTGATGAAGCGAAGAAAGCCCCTATTAAGGCACCCAACTATCTAAGTATGAAGAGGTCCATGTGGGAGAAGTGTCTGTATCTAACTCATAAAACACTTTCTGGAAGGCAAGATGTTTGAATTGAGTTTTAAGGATGAATAGCAATTTTCCAGACAGAATTGGCAGTAGTCTTCCAAGCACAGAGTGATGAAAAAATATGCTTCATTGTAGCAAAGACAAGTAATTCAGTATGACGAGCCAATGATAAGTGTGGGAGAACTTCAAGCTGGAAATACTATGCCAAGGAGTTTTAATTTTCTGCTGAGGTCTAGAGGATGTACTTGAAGGAGTTGAAATAAAAGAGTGACATAATCAAATTAGAGATTCAGAAACTTCAAAACAAGAGCAATGTAGGGAATTGAGTAAAGCCCTGAGTTAGGAGGCTATTACACTAATTTAATCAAGAAGTAACGGAGTTTTCTAAATCAGACAATTCAAGGAGAAAAAATAAGAGAGATAGTTTGGATGGCCATGTAACAGAATGTGAGGATAAGGGAGAGGGGAAAGTAGAGGCTACGGTGGATACCAGCTCTTTCTGTGACTACAAGGATGATTAGCAGATGTGGAGTAAAGAGTTAATGTTATATTTTGGTTTAGCCACTGTTTGCAAAAGTGCTGTCGTAGTCCCTGGCCTCTTCCCAGCCAGAATTTATATCAGATATTTCTCTGGAAAATTAAGCTACTGAGCAATGTCTATGCATTAGTTTTCCATTGTGGTGTAAAAATTACTACAGCCTGGGTGAATTAAAACTACACCACTCATTAGCTCCGTAGGTCAGAAGTCTGGCATGGTATGTCTACATTCTCTCTGCTCAGGGTCTCCTGAGACTGAAATCAGGTGTCAGCTGGGTTGAGCTCTTATGTGGAGGCTCTGCTTACACATTCATTCAGGCTGTTGGCAGAATCCAGTTCCTTGCAGCTGTAGGACTGAAGTCCTGATTACTTGCTGGCTGTCAGCCAAAGGCTACTGTCAGCTTCTAGAGACCACCTGCATTCCTTGGCATGTGGCCCCTCCCATCTTCAAAGCTACCCATGGTGCCGTGAATCCTCATGCCGTGGATCTCTCTTCTGCCACCAGCCAGAGAAACTCTGCTTTTACAGGGCTCGTGTGATTAGGCACGTTCAGATATTCTCCCTTTTGCCATCTGACGTCGCATAATCGTGAGAGCAGTATAAGGGGACAAAGGTCATGAGAGCCATTTTAAAAACCTGCCTACACATCTTACAATAGAACTAAAAGAAGTGATTCTCCTTTAAGATCATGTCAAGAAGAATTTTAAGATCAGTGAGTTGAATAAAAACCCAGAATCAGAGAGTCAAATGGAGAAGTCAAAGGGTCTCCAAAGAGAATGTCAGAAAAAAAAAGACTCCAAGGCCTGTGCCTACAGTAGAGTTCTGACGTCACAAAAAACTATATATACAAACTTCCACTGAGGAAGATGAGGAAATTATCATATAAACCTCTCCTCCCAAATTTACATACCCCTCCACATACAGATTTGGTTGGTTAAATTGCTACTTCAAATTATTCTGCTGTTATCTTTATGCTTTAAAATAATACACTTAAACCTTCATAATTCGAATTATCAGCATGTGTTAGAATCTCTTAAGCTCTATAATGAAAGAAGAGGAAATGAGATGAACACGTCCTCCCATCTCTACTTCCTTCTGACCTCCTGATTATTGTACTAAGATCATCATTTCTATGTTGTTACAATTTATAACCTTTGCATTCTCTTCTAATGCCTTCCTTCCCTGGAGTTTAGTCTCACTGCTATATTTAAATGGTCTCAGTCCTCACATCAGTATTCTCAGTTTTCTATACCTGAACTCTTTATTTTTATTTATCTCTTACCTCTGGGCTAGATTTCATAATCAAGTATATATTTTTGCCAACGAAAGCTGAAGAGTATTATATTTCCTGAGTTCTTTTGTGTGTCAAAATAATGTTTGTTTTCTATATACTTGAATGACATAACTGAATATAAAAATCTCAGAACACACTTTCTTTCCCTGAAGATTTTGGAGTAATTGCCTCAACCTTTTTTAGTACAGTTGCTGTGAAATTTAATGCCAACTTGGTTTTCCCCTGATATAACTGAATTGCTTTATTTTCTGGCTTGGTTTATTCATATTAGTTGAATGTCTACTGTGCAAGAGGTACCATTGTAACTGCTGGGTCCATATAAGGTTCTGGATTCTTTATGTCCAGCAGCTTTACCACTGTAACTGTCCTATGACATAAGGACATGGTATGTGCCTTCAACCCACAGATTCGAATCTTCTTTGATGGCTGTGAGTTTTTCTTCTTAACCTTTAAAATATTATGGAGCTCCCATAAATTCTGTTCTTATCTGGGTGGAAACATGTTTGAAATTTTATTCACTTTGCGATTTAATTCATCTTCTGACATGTATTATCCATTTGCCTTTTTTATTGCTTTTTTTTCCCTCCACTCACACCACCTGTTTTTTCTATCTTTTAAATATTTAGACATTAGTCTCTGCTAGTTTCTTTCTAATTGTGGCGCATTTTTCAATGAGGGCAGCTCCATCTTGTTCCGCTTTCTGCTCAGGAGTCACAGGAGGAAGGAAAGGGGAGAGAGCCAAGTTCGCAGGAGCCAAGTTCCAGCAGGTCGTTTCAGACAACTTCCTCACCAGCTCGGCAGGGCCTTTGCAGTGGCCCACATTCCTTCTGGACCTGAGCAGAAGTTTCAGTGGCTCGCGGTGAAGCCCCACAGGCTCAGTGGAGTGACTGGCCATGTATCTTCACTCTCCTCAACTGACACTGAGCCCCTCATCAAAGCTGACTCCGTGCACACCATAGAGGCACAGGCGGGCATGGAGGTTAAGAGTACAGGGTTTACAACTGAGCAGAAAGATTGGGATTGGCTCAGTGGACGGAGCATCAGCCTGCGGCCTGAAGGGTCCCAGGTTTGATTCCAGCCAAGTGACATGCCTGGGTTGCGGGCTTGATCCCCAGTAGGGAGCGTTCAGGAGGCAGTCGATCAATGATTCTCCCTCATCACTGATGTTTCTATCTCTCTCTCCTTCTCCCTTCCTCTCTGAAATCAATAAAGAAATATATTTTTTTAAAAAGATTGGGATAATAATAGTACCCTCATCATAGGGTTGCTCTGAGGAATAGCTGGGTAGGTACATGTAGACCATTTAAAACAATGTCAAGCACATAGTAAGCACTCAATAGATATCAGCCAGTGTTATTATTGATATTGTTGTTAGTGGTATTATTATATTCCCATTACATGACTCCAGGTGTTTCCCACAAAGTTACTGGGTTTTTCTCCTTCCAATACCATCTTGTCTGCAGTTCCTCAGTGTGGGATGTGGAATGAATGGTTTCCAGGAAGGGATAGCCGGTGAAGCCCTCCCGAGCTGCTCACCCACTACTGGAAGACGCTGCAGTGTGTGCGTAGATTGTGGAGTCTGAATCTCCTTTGGGCATCCTCCTGGAATTGGGGCCAAATGTCTCTATATTTAGAAGCAATTCTTCATAGTTTGGGGTTGTGTCTGCCTCTGGGCTTCATTAAAAATGGTTTCTTTTGTTAGAATCTGTGTTGCTTTCAGTCAATATTAGAGAGTGGAGCTTAATACAATTATCTTTAACTCTAAGCAGAGGCTCTTAATATTTTTAAATCCAGAAATACTTTTAAATAAATGCGAGAATGGTGAGCCTCTCTCTCCACTGAAGCCTAAACATGAAGACATTATAGGAAGGATTTAAGAGTTAATGCAGTCATGAAAGGACAGTTTAAATCTTAAAATAAGTTGCTAAGGGAGATTATTAAATCTTATTCCAATTTTGTACTTGTGACTAAATAAATTTTTATTTAGAAAATAGTTTTGCATTAGAAATGGAAGCATAGTTATAAAATCTTGGTAAATACATTTCAAGATGTTACTAAAAACTTCCATGAAACTTCAACTGAGTATAAATATATTTTATATCCTATATAATAAAAGCCTAATATGCAAATTGTCCCCTCCACTGGGAGTTCGACCAGGGGATGGAGCCAGTGGTGGTGGCAGGTGGCTGGGGGAAAGGAGGTGCCCCTGGCCAGCAGCCACTAGGAACCCTACTTGTGCACAAATTTCGTGCACTGGGCCTCTAGTTTCAATATAAGTATCTATATATGTATCTGTATGTATATATGTATGTGTAGATATGAATATGAATATTCAAAAGATATATTTCAAATTACATGAGTCTGATTTCAATCCATTTTGCCCAGGACAGAGTTTGAATTTTCTGGATTTCACCTTCCCTTTTTTGTCTGAGTCTTAGTATATTAAAGGAAGTAAAATAATTAAATAGTTAATGGTTATTTGTTATTTTCATCATGATGAGATCATCATCATGATATCACATTTATGGTATGCTAGACACTATGTTGTAAATTATTTCATTTCCTTTTCAAACAATTTCTTGAGAAAGGAGTATTATGTCTTATGTCTCCTTCACAGAAAAGGAAACTGAGATCAGGGGATTAAGTCACACACTCAGCATCACCCAACCAGCAAATAACAGATTTACCAAGCAACTGGCTCCAAACCCATGCTCCCAAATAAACAATATGCTAAACCACCTCCCTCTTTCCTCTAACACTGCCTACTTAGTAACATGAATATCACATACTCCTTTCACAGAAGAAAACATTTAAGTTTCAATTCAATAATTTGCTCAAGGTCAGTCAATTCAAAAGAGAGAAAAGATTCTCTTTTCACTATAGCTCTTAAAAATGAGAAACCCGGGGTTATCTGTTCCAAAATACAGAACAAGGATGAAACTTTTCATCAATATTGTAAAATTCATCTATCATTTTTAAGACCTGATTTCCATGAACTAAGGCAGTGGGTAAAAACACGCTCTCCAAAATGTTCTTTTCCATTGGTGGCCAAATCTCCCAAAGCATGACCACATCTTCAAAACAAATGTGGTCATTTGGCTATTAGACATAGGGGGGAAGAAATTGCTCTGAACAATGGTGCATGTAAACTGAATTTTTGAGGTAGAATAAATATGATTCTCCTTGAAGGTGATTTTTTTAAAATTCAGGTAGCTGAAGTACGTCAAAAGAGACAAAATATCTTTGCTTCTATCTGCCGAGGTTAATCATAAAATGCATCTTTGTTTAAAAATCCCATGAATGTCAGAAGAAGAAACCATGCAGTGTCAGTTCATAAATGGACCATTCTGTTGGAAACTTTGACAAATGACTCCCTGGCTTTGCTGCTCTTTGCTGAAGAGGGAAGCAGTGGCCTTCTGGGGCAGCTCCTTACAGATATTTCTCTGAGATTTATGTGGCACAAAGCACTCTCAAAGACAAATCAATATATCCAAGTTAAGCATCCTAATATCATCACACTGATCAAGAAAAGTAGTTCATTGCCTCGGATCTGTCAGTTCTTCCTTTCACTGTTGGAGATACTAAAGGTTTTATGTCCCAGAAACAAAGCTTTGAATGACAGTCTTCAGTCAGGTTGGATAGTAACAGAATTCCATAAAATCAGCCATCATTCCAGATGCATCATTTCCTTGGGAAAACCATTCAAGCTCAAACTTGGTGGGTGATATATCAGACAACAAAATTAGTGAAGAAACATAAGCCTGGATTATGGCCTTATAGTTAGTTGTGAACCTAAATATACACACAGTGTTGACCTTGGATATTTTGGCAAATCCCACATTCCGTAGGATTGGAGAAATGATGACCTCATTGCTCTCCACTGTTTCTGAAGGAAGACTTACAGACATCTTGACTGTCAGGGGGTCAGATTCTCACCAGGCCTGTCTAAAACCTCTCCAGATCCGGGTGATGCATAGCCTAGCAGCCCTGCCCCTACTGGGATCCAGCCTTTGAGCGTCACTGCCCTGCTTTTTCTCCAACGAAACTAAACAGTGCCCTGATTAAAATTTTCTTGGTTCTTGGCATTGAAATAAAGAGAGTGAGGGGGAAAAAATCTGTCTCAAAATAGTGTATGAGAATGAATTTAAGAAGGAAGACAGGACAGGGGCTGTTGATGGAGTTTCAGAGGATCAGTAAGTACCATTCGCTCTGTTACAAGTTGAATTGTGATGCCTCCCCCCCACCTCCACCCAAAAAAATCATATGTTGAAGCCCTAATCCTCAATACTTCACAATGTATTTGGAGATAGAGCTTTTGATGGGTTGATTAATTAAAATTAGGCAGTAGGACCTAATCCAATATCACTGGTATCCTTATAAGAAGAGGAAATTTGGACACAGGCAGCTACAGAGGGAAGACCATGTAAAGGCAGGGGGAGAAGACGGCCCTCTACAAGCCAAGGAGAGAGGCCTCTGAAGAAACCAGTCCTGATGACACCTTGATCTGGATTTCTAGCCTGCAAAGTGTAAGAAAATAAATTTGTGTTGTGTGAGCCACCCAGTCTGTGATGCTTTGTTACAACAGCCCTAGCAAACCAATACGCTCTCCTCCAGAGTTCTGAACCAACTGATAAATAAGAGACCAAAAACAACAACAGAGAAATGGAAGCAAAGTGTCAGCCATAGTTCCAACTGGCTCTGGGCACTCTTTCTTTCAGATGTCTGCTCACCCAGAGAGCGCTTCCTCAGCTCCCCCACCTGATATGCTTCCAGGGAAGGCCTGCTGGTTTGATGTTCATGAAAGCCCTAATGATTGCTGACCTAAAGCCACAGTCTCAAATCTGTTTTATCAAAAGTAGGTCTGACACTTAGCCACATGCCACTCTCCACATTGTCACAAAAGTGAACCTTCTAAAACCCCAATCTGACCACAGCATGTCATAAATTAAAATAGTTCAAGCTCCTATGTGAGCAGCCAGGGAATCTGCCTGGTCTGGCATCCTCTGCTGTTCTGTCTTGCCAGAGTGGGAGAGAACCAGAGTTCAGGGTCATCATGGATCAGGGACACCAGGCTTTGAAGGAAGGGGAGACAAGTTCTGCATGAGGAACAAAACCTCAAGCCCATCTCTGCCCTCCCTGGGGAAAGAGGAAGACCTATTGGTAAATGAAAGAAATGGGCCACTATGGCCCTCTGCTCTCTGGGACCTGACTGCACATAGAGAAAGTGCCATTCTTTTAGGGCACAGTGTCAGTTTTTCATGTAAAGGCTCTATCCCTGCAGGAGAAAATCTGCATCCCAAGCACTGACTGTAAATCGTGAGTTGTTTTAATTCTCAGGGGCTATCTAAGTAAGTCTGTCTGACCCTCACAGTAAGCCTCATTCTCCTTCGGTTGTGTCAGCACTAAAGATAATATTTGGATCTCCATCTACCTGTCTCTAGAGCAGTGGTTCTCAACCTGTGGGTCGTGACCCCTTTGGCGGTTGAACGACCCTTTCACAGGGGTCGCCAAAGACCATCCTGCATATCAAATATTTACATTACGATTCATAACAGTAGCAACATTACAGTTATGAAGTAGCAACGAAAATAATTTTATGGTTGGGTCACAACATGAGGAACTGTATTTAAAGGGCCAGAAGGTTGAGAACCACTGCTCTAGAGTTTCAATTATGAACCTACTTAGGGAAAAGTGGAAGTCATTCTAACCCACTCCATCCCCAATACTTTGGAAGGCTCATGATTCTGCCCCTGGGTTATGACTCTGAGATGTTAAGAACTAATGAACTGACACTGTAGAAAAAGGTCATAGCTAACTTTTGCTCATAAAAGAGGTGAATTATAGATGAGGGGCCTCTTTGCTTTTCATGCAACTAGAGATCAGCTGCCACGGAGACTGGCAGTCTTTGCTGCTCCCTACTTGTGGAGCTTGTCCCTCTATAAAACACCTTCTGTTTTTGAGTTCTCCATTTTCATGAATGATACCATTTCCTTACTCATGGTGGTGATATCAGAACTCTATGTCACCACTGATCCTCCTCCTTTAACCCTTTACAACTCATTTATTAGCAAGCCAGGAAGATTCTACCATCTTGAGTCTCTCACGTCCATCATCCCCTTCCACTTCTTAGCTGCCACCTACTCCGTGGCTTTTCATTGGAATACTACAACAGCTCCCAAACTGGTCTCCCTGACTTGTGTCTCTCTCTGCTGCAACTCATCCAATGCATTGCTGACAGAGTAACATTTCCAATGGGCATATTTCATTATATCTTTCCCCTATTCAAAACTTGTCAATGGCTCCCCACTGGCTTCTAAATTAAATATGACTCCTGCTGGAATTCAAGGAAAGTCCTTCACCATAAGGTTCCAACTTCCCTTTTCAGCTCTGTCCTCCAACATTTTGTGTTGTAGTCATGCTACATTAATTAGTGTCACCATAATACCACTCCACAGTTTTCTGCCTCCTTGTTCTTGCTGTTCTGTTCCTACTTCAAAGGACATCTTTTCCCCTCTCTAAGGTGGGTCTTTTAAGGATAAGTAGAAAATAGGCAAGCCACAACTAGCTAACGCAACCTTTTCTTATCTCCTGACAAAAGGTTGAACCTTTCTCCTTTTTGATACTATAGCACCATAGTATTTGGTGCTTATCTTAATGTATTTATTGTACTCTATTATTGAGGACATGTATTGATTCACCTCATCTCTCCAACAGCACCCAAATCTTTCACTAGACAATTTCTCCTTTCCTATTCTCAGCCAGTGATTTGGGTGGAATTTATTCCTCTTCTGTTTTCATGTGGAACATAAACCAATCTACTACCTCACCTTCTCCCCTCCTCCCCATCCCTGAGTTTTGATATTTTGTTTAGAGAAGAAGACATGATCTAGTTAAGTAGTTAAGGCTCATGAGGCATAGAGATATTTGCTGTGGCTTTGAGGAAAGAAATCTTCCTTATCTTCCACATGAACTCCAAGAAGGCAAATTCTCTCCTTCTCAGGTGGTGGTGAGGGTGTCAGGTCTGGAATTGCCTGGGGTTATTTTGTTCACATGAGGGGAGCCACCCTGAAGATAAATCTAGCATAAAGAGGAGGGACAAATAAAACAATCATGGGGAAATGTAGCATTTTGAACTTCTGGGTAAGACGGTACGTGGAGCCAGGCCTAATTTTATACTTTTCAGTGAAGTCAATAAATTTCTATAGTTAACAATACTGTATTGTGCATCTGAAAGCTGTTGTAAGAGTCTATCTTAAAAGTTCTCATCACAAGAAAAAAAAATTTGGATGTTAACTAAACTTGTGGCAATCATTTTGCAATATATGCATATATCAAATCATTATGTTGTGCACCTAAAACTAATATGTTATATATCAATTATATCACAATTAAAAATAAAATACAACATTCAGTGAATCACAAAACCAAGTGGTGGATGCTGATGTTAGCCAATGAGGAAGAGACTGCATAGAACAAAGGGTAGGCACAGACTTACACCTCATAGAGACTGTCAAATCAACAAGTTTGTCCTACTGGCTCTTGAAAATTGCACTACTTTGCAATGACTCTTTTCAAAACTAATGACTTGCATTAGTTTTCTATTGCTCCTGTAATGAATGACCACAAACTCAGTGGCTTAAAACAACACAAATTTATCTAACAAATTTTTTAATTCTTTTATTTATTTCAGAGAAAGAGAGAGGAAGAGAGAGATAGAAACATCAGTGATGAGAATCTTTGATAAGTTGCCTCTTGCACACTCCCTACTGGGGATTGAGCCAGAAACCCAGGCATGTGCCCTGACTAGGAATCGAACCGGTGACTTCTTGGTGCATGGGTCAACACTCAACCACTGAGCCACACAGGCCAGGCTATGTAACCATTTTTGAGGTGAGAAATCTAAAATGGAACAGCCGGACCATGTTCCTTCAGGGGCTCTGGAGAGAATCCATTTCCTTGCCTGTCCCAGCTTCTAGAGACCATCTGTCTGCTTCCTTGTCCAGTAAGTTCTCCCTTGCATCACCCTGACCTCTGCTACCATCATCACAGGCTCTCTCCAACCCTCCTGCCTCTCTCTCTTATGGACCATTGTGATTACGTTGCCCCTCTGCCCTCACCCCCCACCCCCACCCATAATCCCAAAGAATCCTCTTATCTGAAGATCCTTAATCACATCTGCAAAGTTTATTTTGCCATGTAAAGTGACGTAGTTACAGGTTTGGGGGATTAGGACATGGACATCTTTGGAATGCCTACCACTCCTTTTTGTCAGTATGATAACTTTTGTGTCCCAAAACACACTAAAAAAATGAGCTACAGGAGTGATCTTCTGAAATTATACCTTCAGGCAAAGACACACCAACTTTCAGGCCAACAGCTTCCAGTTAGAGAATATCATCCGGAACAAACTGAAGTGTGCACATGTGTGGATGTTTTGCTTGGTGCACCTATACCGAGCGAGAGAAATGAAACAGTGGCCTCTTCCACTAATCCTCATGCTGTTGTACTTGGCCCCATTTCCATGTCTCACAAAGCGCTCTCCTGTTAAGCCTTCATTTTTCCTGAAAGATATTATTTTCCAGTGCTTCAGTTTATTTTTAAATACAGTTTGCGTGCAAGATAACCATGAGGCCTAAAATCATTGAAAAACTGGTCAAGAAAATGGTGCAGAGAAAAAAAACGGGTAATAAACCTTCATTACATTACATTTTATGTGCAAGTTCTACGTATTTTACAATTATTGTTTACTAACTATTTAACCATATTTTCATTATCCAATTGATATATTTCTCTCTGAGATAATTGAGAGTCTTAGATGAGGACAAAATTCATTACAACTAATGGACATATTTTTCATGAAACAGCTTTTCACTAAATGGCAGGAGTTTCAGGAAAAAATTCAAATTGATAGAAGAGGGTTAGGTGTGTTTGTGTTCAGTCAACTAAGCAGCCCATTTGGGCAGTTCACCCAGAACTAAAGAACCATCTTGTTCAGAAAGGAGGCCTCCACTGAACTAGACAACTGCTGGCGGTTTTTAAATGACAGATTTTCCAACTCCTACCTATCAACACCTCAAACATCCTAATGTTGAATTGCAACGAAATGACCCTGTTGTAGGTATAAAATGTGTATGGAGCTTGATTTCTTTAATCCTCACCTGAGGATATTTTTCCCATTGATATTTAGAGAGAATAGAAGGGAAAAGAAGGGACAGAAGAAACACAGATGTGAGAGACACACATCGATTGGGTGTCTCCCGCATACCCGTGCCCTTGACCTTGACCTGAATCGAACCGGGACTCTTCGGTCCACAGACTGACACTCTATCCACTGAGCCAAACTGGCTAGGGCTGTATGGAGCTTGATTTTGATTAAACCTCTATCTGTATTGTCCCCAACTGTAAGCCCTTTCCGGGTTGGCCAGATGAATGGCCAGAAAGCAAATGCCAGTTTTCAGGTGTTGCGATCTTGCAAAAGCAACCCACCTACCCCCAGTGCTTCCCAGATGCTGCTGCTGGGAAAGTGAAATAGCGCTGTTGGAGGTCAGGAGCTCCCATTCACCTACCTGTGGCCACATGAAGAGACTTTTCTTTGGTGGAACCATGATGTAGTATGGAAAAGTGTGATTATACCCTTGGTGTCATGAGTTGGAATCACTTTTAAAAAATAAATCTCAGCTCATTCTCTGGTTTTCAAGAGTTTATGAAATAACTTCAGGAAATTTTAACTAATCCCACTGATTGTTGTTACCAGTCATAAACCAACTTGAATTGATTTTGGATCAAGAATATATAAAACCCACCCAGTCACAGTGGCTCAGTGGTTGAGCATCAACCTATGAACCAGGAGGTCACAGTTGATTTCAGGTTGGGGCATATGGCCGGGTTGCTGGCTCCATCCCCAATCCTGCAGGAGGCAGACAACCAATGATTCTCTCCCATTCTCTCTCTCTCTCTCTCTCTCTCTCTCTCTCTCTCTCTCTCTCCCTCTCTGAAATCAATAAAGAAACATTTTTTAAAATAGAATATATAAAACCCTTAATTGCCTCTTCAGACTCTATGAGAATGAATTGGTAGCATCCTGAAAATGTTATTTTGCATGTGTTGCCTAAAGAAGCAATTAGGGGATACAGATCCATATCACTAATTCACCTGCCCCCGAATGTATCCTCCTCTTACAGCTCCATCGGCCCTGTTGGCCAGAGTCAGTACAAAAGTCATTTCGACTAAAAAGAAAAAAAAAAACAAGTGGGCTCAGTGTTGTTGCACAGGGGTGTGCTCGGCGACATTACAAAGATTTGCTGGGCTGTTTCTGACACCCATCGGAAGTCACAGTCAAATGACCATCAGTTTCAGTCATAAGCCCTCTACCCCCTGCCGTCAGCCTCTGCCTATGAGAGAACATGGGCAAGGTAGGGAGATCTCACTGGGCTCTGGAGACTCAAGGGCTAAGTGAAAAAAATGATGATTAGTGGGCTAGAGTGCAAGCTAAACCCAGTGTGTGTGTGTGTGTGTGTGTGTGAAAACTGTAAACTCTGGGTACATTTCACAAAAGAAAATCCAAATGCCTCTCACAATAACTATATTGACAAATCTATCTAAGCTTCATGGGTTATTTGTCCTCGGTCTGTCTCTTGCCCCATAGTTTCCACTTCCTATTGGTCTGGTGGTTGCCACAGTTGCCCATAAAGCCCGGGAATTCTTGCAGAGCTCTGCAAAGCTACCCTCTGGAGCAAGGTATTCCATATTCTTAGAACACTTAGGGGTACTTTTATCTTAGTATACATATTCTATTAGTGTTTATGGCTGCAGCACATAGCACAAACACACACAGGCTCATGGTGATCCTCTTTCTAGTTTAATTTATATCAAAGTAACATCAGTATGTTGTAAGAAAAAAAATCAAATAGTAAAGAACAATCCTATATAATTAAGAGCTAATATGCTAATTAGACCGGACGGCAGGATGACCTTCTGTTACAAGCAGTGGGCGGGGCTGCGGGGTCACGAGGCAGCCGGGGTTGCGAGGGCCTAGCCTCATGCACGAATTTCTTGCATCAGGCCTCTAGTTTATGATAAAAAGAAAGTCTCCTACCTATACCCAATCCCTCTCCTAAGCAACAACCTCTTAAATGTTTTTTTAAGTCTTATATTGTTACCTTCAAAATACTAAGTAGCATGAATATGAGATTTCTGAATGTATCAAATTTTATATTTAGCCTATTGTCTTCCAGAAATGAAAAACAAGGATTTAATTAACTTTTTTTGTAGCCATCCTCTCTTCTCCCACCTCTTCTTCTTTAGAGTATTTGATTATTGCTATTTTTATTTCTTTGCTTGTTTATTTTTAATTACTTTAAATAATATACTTATGCCTCAATTTTTTATGCAGCAGGTTCCATTTTCTCAAGCCATCTTGTTGGGCATAAAAGGGATTAATTTTATTTTCTGTAACGAAAAGACCCCATTTATAAGGCGGCAGAATCTTTACGATTGTCAATTAGGCAAACTCGGTCATTTCATTTTTAAACTCTATAAAGTCAGATTTAATCCCTCCATTCCCATCCATTTTTCTGGGAGGGCAGGTCATTTCTGGGGGAGTTGTGTGGTGCTGGAGAATTGGGGATAGGTAGGCATCTATCTATGGTTAACGTCTGTCCTCCTTTGCATCTCCGGATCCCTGGTCATCAGCATCTCCGTTGACTCCCAACAAGCTGATTGAGATACCACCATGATCTCCTGGTTCCTACTCCACCTGGTTTGTGTCATCCATGCTCTGGTAAGAGCTCTCTTCATATCCACTAGCCATCTCAACCATTCTGAGACTCTCTAGGCACGTGAACAGTTTTCTGATTCTCTTCTATGACTATGGGTTACAGGAAACTCAGCAGAGCTGTCTTGGGCCCTCTCTGCCTTGGCCTGTCCTTAGTCATTAGTCATTCCCATCTTATGGCTATGACACCATGTTAGGTGTTGAGGGGCCTTCTGTGAGGCTTGCTGTTTAAAAAGAGGAGTGCATGTCCTTTCTACTCTTACATTTTCCAACCCTGCCCCCTCCCAACCCAGGGACTG
>NW_005871048.1:53928826-53947917 GCF_000147115.1 Myotis lucifugus | reverse complement strand
GTGATTGTGAGGGTAGATTTATTGAAGCTGGGACAGTGAAACGAGGAAGGGCTTAGCATAGAAGCTAGGAGAGGGACCTAGGCTGGGCTGCTTCGTTTCTCTAAAAATGTCATAGGAAAGAAATGAGCCAAGGAGGGGCTGTTTTAGCTCACTGGGAAGTCAGAGAAAAGGGGGCCTTGGAGAGGGGTTCAGGGGAGGGGGGTTTAGGCCAGGAGCAGCTGCCACTGCCCATTGCTCCCCTACTTGCAAGTCCCTTAGAGGTTAGGAGATGCGTGCCTATTATGGAAGAAGAGGTGGGAGGGGGAGTGGGCACTGGGTTTTCATCTTGAGGGTTTTTATCTCTCTCTTGCAGGCAGAATTAAGGGGAGGTCTTGGGAGATTATTTCAGCAGAATATTCATCAGTTTTCCAGGTGCGCCCTTTCAGGGTTGTGGTCTCTACTGATTGGTCATCACCAGGGCAGGGGATCGATCATTAGTCATTGCCGCTGGTACTGGCATCGCCCACCTGGTTTTGCTGCTTTTCTGGGCCTGGAGCTGAAATATAATGGAGGCTCAGATGCCATCCCTAGGGAGGTGACCTTCTGTATCTGGCTGTAAATTGCTCGGCAGGGTGTTCAGCTATCTCTCTCAGTTTCCCCATTCTACTCGCCAAGGCATTTTCCTAGCTTTTTACTATCCTGCCACACAGGCACATTGCCAAGTACTGGATTTCCCACTAAACCTCTAATTCTCTTTCCTCACTTCAGAGGAACCTACTTTTATGCCTTGATTCCTTCAGAGATTTTTCTTTGAATACTCAAAACCCAGCTTTTGGAATTCAATGACATATTCTTTCTCAAAAAGCTGGTTCTTGCGAATTAAGTCTTTGAATTTCAAGACAATGAATTTCAAAAGCATACTTAGAATCTCAAAAGCTGTGCACTTGATTGATGCTTGTGGCTCTGCCAGCCCTCCTCTAGGCAAAAACCCACAATTTATCAGCCTAATATAGTATACTTAGTCAGGGAATGATCTTGGGGTTTAAAAAAGTGAGGGTAGGTGGGAACTTATCAGACACTATTGAAGACCATATTGCAAAGGCTGAAGTCACAATCTCAACCCCACTGAATGTAAGGCTAATAGCATCCCTATCTTTCACTTCACTCTTTCCCCTTCATTCTACCTTCTTTATGTTATAAATCAGTTGGTGTTCAGTTTCGAATGAAAGAATACCTGACTTATAATGACTCAAATACCTGACTTATAAATTACTCAATTATTGATAAGTCCCGAGGCAGGCAATCCAGAAGTGATCGAGTGAATAATGAGGTTATGGCAGACCTGCCATCTATTTTCCCACTATGTCATGCTTAGCATGTCGGCTTGTTGTCTCATGGCTGCAGGATGACTGTAGTTCCAGGAATTGCATCTGTGGTCCAGGCAGGAGGAAGTGGAAAAGGGAAGAAAGGTCTGGGGCCGGCTACCTCTGTTTCCTTTAGGAATAAAGCGAATGCTTTACTAGAGCAGTGTCCTCCCTAACGTCTGTTTATGCCTTACTGGCTAGACTGTGTTATGTGGCTACCACTAGCTGTGTGGGTGAGTGTGGGCATTTACAACCTCTATAGTAAAGACAGGGGACAGAGAAGGGAGTTGGAAATAGATGTTCAGTAATTCAATTTATAGTGTCTGCCAAAGGCCTCCCTCCGGCCCCTCAATATCCATATATACTAGCAGAATACACTCATCCCTTCCCCAAGGAGGACACCCACAGTCTCATTCAAATGCTACATCAATATTGAGGTCCACCATCTCTAAGAGATTATCCCCTGACTGGTGTGCTACTTCTCCTTGGTGCCAGATGAGCTAAGCTAAGAAACACTACATCTGATGTACAGTGGAGGAAAAGAAACAGAATAACTGAAAAAACAAAAATAAAACTATCAAACCAAAACAGGACAAACACCAGCCATTTGGGGAATAGCAGGATGGGAAGTGTACAGAGGTCAGAGCTGCACTGCATCTATCAAATCCCAGCAGAGCCAAGCCTGCCTCCCACTCTGCTCCCTGCAGGCAGCTCCCAGAGTCCTCCGCCCCCGCTCTGTTCTCTGGAAGACTCAGTGCTGACCATTGTCTTTCACGTTCCTCTTGAGACTGATTAAGAGGATGCCTTCCAGACTGATGTATGGGTTTGTAGTCCCTTTCCTACTGGTGCAAAACCAGGGGTCTCAGAGTTACTCTGGGATGGTAGTTCTCACATGGGAGTGACTTCACACCCCGGGGACATTTGGCAATGTCTGGAAGCATTGTGGGTTGTCACAACAGGGTATTGGTGCCACTAGAATCTAGTGGGTGGAGGCCAGGGATGCTGCTAAACATTCTACAGTGAAAGGACAGTCCCCCCACAGCAAAGAATTATCTGGTGCTAAAGTCAATAGTGCCAAGGCTGGGAAACCCTGGTCTCAGCAGATCACAATGGTCATTCCCATTTCTGGTGATTTTATAGGCACGTCCATGAGGCCCAATTCATGAGCTCCAACGTGACTCTAGGGAAAATCTCCTGAGACATGTGTCTGAAAAGCACTCGCACTAATAATAGACACGTGGTAAAAAGTAAAAATTTAAAAAGCAGTCTTACTCATGTAATACCCGCTGCCATCTGTAGGAAAGACATTACTAATGTGCTGGGAACAGTGAAACAAAGATGAAGACCCCACGCTCTTGATGACACTGCCAAGCTACTCCACGTAAGAACCCTCCCATGTCCAGACTGGCAGCTTGCCTCGTTCCTCATGCTAAATACTGCCCAGGAAGCCACAGAGTCACTCCCCCTGTTCCAGAGGGCCAGGTCCCTGTGAGACTTCCAGTTCCTTCTCCCGGCAATGAACGCCCAGGAAGTGGCTGTGGCCTCCAGTGGTGGCTGCAGCCAGGTGTTCTAGCTCTGAGCTCCGTGGCCGGCTTCCGTGCAGAAACCTAGCATTTCTGGTCACTTCTGTGCTTCATACCCTGCACGAGACATGCCCAAGGGGAAAACCATTTCCTGTTCACTTTCTTGCTTCTATAAACACCCATGTATATTCATGCAAGTAGAGTTTTAACCAAACTCCTGTGGGAACTGTATAGATGCAACACCAAGTAGTTTTTTTTTAACCGGCCCTTTAAAAAGTTTCCAGTGTGGACACATTTCAAAGCTCCCCAGGTGAGAAAACAACTGCGTATTTGCAAGGTTGTGCTGGGCACTTACTTCCCTATAGTCACTTGATGGCACCTATTTATCTCATCACTCTTTGGTGGATAATAGGACGAATCTAAAAGAGAAAAGGCCACATGGGAGGAAATTCTGCATGAGATTGTCACAAAGCTACCTAGGCGGAAAATAGCAGACTATTAGTGAAATGCTAAACTGGAAAATAAGCACCTGAATGCCACACTTGCAATGTAACATACGCAGAGAACAACACTGAACCGTGGAAGCTCTAATCAGTCTAACAAGAACACCAAAAATATCCACAAACAGGGCTGGAGACCCATTCGAGATTTATTTATTTATTTATTGCTTTTTTTGCTTTTTTGCAGATTCTCGTTGTAAGGCAGTTTTCACAGTGACCAATTATTCTTAGACATATTTTCTCTCTCTCTCTCTCTCTCTCTCTGTGTGTGTGTGTGTGTGTGTGTGTGTGTGTGTGTGTGTGTGTTCTGCAAAGTGAAGAGCTGATGTAGTTCATGACCCTGCTTACACGTGGTCAGGATGACAATCGCACATTCCTGGAAGGTCTCTGCTAACTATTACTTCAGTTGCCTCTTCACACCCGTGATTCAAACTGTTCAGTCAGCACAAATGGGTAACAAGTGACCTGGTGCAAATTACAGGAATTTGCAGGACAAGCTCCAGAAAGCACTGGGCCAAATGCCCGTGTAGTCCTATTAGATAACCCACAAACGCTTCTGGGACAGACCCAGAGGCACTCTGACAAGGCGCATCTCGGATTCAGGGCGTCTCTGAGCCGATCTGGAGGGAAGGGAGAGCATTACTTGAGAAGTGAGTCACTTCCAGGGCTGAAGACTGGCTGCTTCTCATTTATCTATTGAACTTCAGTCATGATGAGTAATAATCCTAGAGACGATATCAGCTCCTCAGAGGAATGTCAATACCTGAAGCAGAGTGAGTGGTTTGTGGTCTTCCTCACGGGACTCAGGAACCCCGGATCGTAAATGCCAAACGAAAACTGCCCAGGGACCTTTTACAGGCATGAGAGCACAGCACAACCATGAGGTTCTGTCCCTGGTTTTTGTGCTTGTTGTTCTTGTTTTTGCCAGTAAGCACACCAAAATATAGCTCATAAATCTGCTCTTGATTTATAAAGGCAAGGAAAATTGAGTGCTCCTTGATGGCCTTTCTTCTTCCATAATTGAATTTCTGTTTGTGATGTTGTTCACAGGAAAGGGAGGGATCTGAATTCCCCTGAACACTTAGCTCTGTCATATCGTATGTGCAGGACTTCACATCTTTTATCTCATTTAACTCATATGATACCCTCGGAGGTACCTGGCATTGTTCCTTCAATCTCAACCTATGAGATTCAAAACTATTTAGCTTTCCAAGGTCACAACATTAGTACCTTTTATATAATCTGACTTCAAAGACCATGTTCCTCCAATGACCTTATTTCCCTGAATTAAAAATGGTGAAATAGTGATTTTTCTTCTTGCTCTACCTTAGAGATGAAACCCACATTGATTGTGCTATTGTAGATTACATTATTACATTAAGCCATGAAAATCAAAGAAACTCATTGTCCCTATTCTTTTATATTTCAGTGAGTACGGTGTGCTTCTTTGTTTTATAGATTGAATTCAAGATTAATTCTCAGTCTACTTCTGAGATAACCCAAAGTAATTTATAAGTTGAAACACAATATAAAATATGACATTTATATCAGAAATGGAGCTGAGTTGGTCCAAAGGAACTAATCCATTCATTCAGGGATTCAGCAAGTACATATTCAAACCAGGTTCCTCTCTAGAAATCATCTTACCAGGGCCGAGATTACCCCATTATTATAATTAAGTTTTGAGTGATGCTCTGATAATAAGGGGGAAAGGGAAATACATTATATTACAAAGTTAGGATTTTCTAGTAAGTTAAAACTTCAAATTTCACATCAGAAATAAAATATTCCCCAAACAAAAATCAAGTGGATGAGTCATGTGGATCCTAATAGAAAGGCACTGAGGAACCTAGTGATAAAATGGTCACACTGACCATTTTGCAACAGACAAGACATGCTCTTCTGATGGACAACTCTTGGATCGATCCTCTGTATACTTATGCTTTATAGGCAGTAAAGTCTTGGTCATCAAACAACAGAGATCAATAATTGGCACTGAGAAGCACTTCTGAACGATCAGATAACAGCACAGGTTTCCAGTCCCCCCATTAGATAGGAAAAAAATATCTGTACCCTAGAAAATTTGTTTTCAAAAGTGAATTTAATAAAGCATGATACCAATTTTAAAAAACTGCTATGGTAAGCTTTTGAAAACAAATATGCATTAGGCCTATAATATTTAACACACCATGTTTAGTTTTTTATGTTGTGGGGTGAGGACGACAACTTCTCAAGCTAAAGAAAGAGGGCCTAGCCGGTATAGCTCAGTGGGTGAGCATCAACCTATGAACCAGGAGGTCATGGTTTGATTCTCGGTCAGGGCACCATTTTTTGCCAGTTCTTGATTCGGATTTACCATGAATACACAATATTTAACACATTAAGCGCCCAGCCTGTTTTGTCTTCTGGACGGAATGTATAGTGTCAGTCACCGGTGACTGACAGGGCACTTAATGTGTTCATTCTTATATAAAATATGGTTCCATGTCCATAATTTTTTTATGTCTCTGCACTTAACATGTCCCTGGCTCTGAGTCATTCTCTTGCTCTCCCTGTCTCAGCCCACTGCTTCCCACTGGAAACCAGAATCAGACAAGAAGCCTGGGCCAGGAGAGCCAGTAGATCAGCGAGCAGAACTAAGGAAGTAAGCACCTGGCTTTACACGGGGCAGTTTCTTACATGAGGCTTAATACTTCCTTCTGAGTCAGAGCTACACTGTGGAGAGCTGAAGATGTAAGGCAGGGAAGAGGGGAACCCGAAAGCATCCCAAAGCACAAAGATGGCCTTTTGGGTGTTGACAACAGGCTGGAACTCTGGAAGGCCATCATCTACCTGAGGCCTTTCCTTGAAAAGACTCTCCCATCCCAGGCTATGTTATAGATATCTTGACTGAGCAAAAATGTGCAAACAAGATAGACAGAAATACAATATGTAGCCCTTACAATTTGATTCCCCAAACTAGATTCTACTCTAGTTTGGATTTATCTGTGACTCCGGGATGCTTCTAGACTTACTAGCATGGCATTCCACTTCCTCTGGGTAATGTTGGGCCTGGGGAATGTTCCCTCACATATATTTTTTTTGTGTTGGTCATCTCTTATATTGTGTCTGCCTTCACTGGTCCTGTCCATGAATGCTTGTCACTCAAGCTAGAGGCAAGGATTCCATTTCGGGTCCTCTCTAAAGTACCATGACTCAAGTTGAATAATCCCCACAGACAAGGCTTTATGGCCCAAATTCCTCCAAATTACATCTGATAGCAAGCAAACCTTTCTGATTCAGAGGACCTCCAGTTAATTAATTATAAGGCCCAACTAAAACCATTTTTGGCAAACGTCTCCCAAAATGTAATTGGTTCATATCCAATTATCTCATAAAACACGGTCATTTATTTAGAAACTGAAACAAGTACATCTTTCAATTAATGCATCCTGGCAGTTGCATCAGAACATTGCTTCGATCAAAACTGTGTTATCTGTGGGCACGTCCTCCAGGCTGTATATGGTCACTGAGGGGAACCAGTAACAACTGCTCTGACAGTTACACACCCAGAGCTTCTTCTCATGTTCAGCCGAGTAACATTTTCAGGACTTCATTAGTCATTTTTCTCAAGTCCCAGAAAAGCCCCAGAATCATTTCCTAAGAACAACTCCGGTTTTCTGCTGCTGGCCTCCAGGCCGTGGTCGAATGGCTATCAATCCAAGCACAGAGCGTCTTTTGCCTCCTCCCATTTCATAAAATAGTAACACATTCCCGTCTGTTTACTTACTATGACCAAAGGACATTGTTCCAGCCTCAACTGACACACTGTCCAAAAATATAGCACCAAACTGTCAACTGTCCAATTTTTATCAAAACCTCAGGTTTAAAAAAGTTATATTGATGGACAGTTACTGTAATGATATACTCGACCCAATGCCACATAAAGGCTTTCCTTTGATCACAGTCCACAGCAGAAGGCACAGAGCTGAACCGAGCGTCTCAGCCTCTGCAGAATTGCCTGCCCTGAGCTGCACTGTAGGGGTCAAGCCCTTGGCTTTGATCAAGAGACACGAGAGGAAAAAGCTTTATGAGAGGAGATGCCACACTGGCTGCGAGACTATCGCTTGAAGACACGGCCCTCTCAGTCACTCGGTGTCCCTTTTATGAACCCACCGTGAAATGCATTTTGCAATCCAGGCTAACGTAATCTACAGCCGCCCGAAGAGACATAACCTTGCTGAAATCATAGGTGTCCCTGACTGTGGGCTGCAATCACGGGAGGGCTCCTCCAGACCAGATATTACTATGATGGTGCCTGGAGGAGCTCCTTAACTAGGACTTTATGGATCTATTAAAAAGGCCAGGGGGAACTATATGCTACCCACACAGTAAACTTGATCCCCTCTTAGTTACGATGCCTGGGAATTCTGGGCAGTGCAACTGTGGTATCAGTTACTGGACCTGAAGCAAAGGCCTGGCTGGTTGGGGCTCTGAGGAACATTTTGTTTCCCTCCTCTTCTCCGCGGTTGCATTCCAGCCGATGAATGTGCTCCCCGCCCAGGGCTGAGCTGAGATTTTCTCTCTTGTTTAGAGCACTCTCTGTGGGCTTCTGTTGTGCCTGCAGCCATTGTTGGCTGAGCAGGACACCTCTGCAAGGGCCCTCTGCTAAATTCACTTACCAGCCCCAGGGCAGCCAACCACCTTTCCTTCCTGTGTCCCCAGATGCCCTCCCTGAAGGCTGATTCTACTTGCCAGTCATTGAGCCAATGGGAGGGTTTCCTTCTTCTTCTTTTGTCTTGAAAAAGTAATTTTCTGCTGAGTCACACATTGGGCAGAGATTTGGGGCACCAAGACCGTCCCTGACTAACTCTCTAGGAAATAGCCTTCCCGGCTCCTGTAGCTCAGGAGGCTCTTGCTGAACAATTTTACTCAAGAGAAGGGCTTTAGTGCCTTGGACATACAGTTGAATCCCAGCCAGCCTTGCCTTCTATTAGCTGTGTGATCTCAGGCAAGCAAAGCAACCTCGCTGGTCCGTGGTTTTTCTTAATTACTTAACTTGGCAAGGTTGTAGTAAGGGTTGCACATGAATGTTTCTCCTGAAGAATGGAGGGGGCAAAGAGGGAAGGAAGGAAGGAAGGAAGGAAGGAAGGAAGGAAGGAAGGAAGGAAGGAAGGAAGGAAGGAAGGAAGGAAGGAAGGAAGGAAGGAAAGAAGGGGAGGAAAAGAGGAGAGGGCAAAATAGAAGTACTCTTTTTTCCAATAAGAATGAAAAATCACATCTCCCTGTTTTTCCTTTAACTCTCAAGATAACTAAGAGATAAATTAAATATCAGTTTGAACAGCAGAAAAATCTTCTGACCCACAATTTTGAATGTTTATTTCCCCTAGATCTTTTGTTCCTACTTTTACCTATCCCAGGGTCCTCATTTTTAAATCATATTTATAGCCCATTATTTTGTGTGCATTCTTTTTATTTATATGGATGGATTCTTTTCATTTATTGAGCTTTGCTTGAGGTTTGAAGAATGCCTCAAATCTTTTCTAGAATGAGATGTGGTGTGCATGTAAATATGTATATATTGCCGCGTTTAGAGATGTTGCTGTGAGCAGTTTGTGGCACAATATAATAATACAATATATCAAGCAATCTTACACCGTCTTACTTAATCCTCCCAATGACCTTGTAAAGAGACATTATTATCACTGTTTTTGAGATGAGACAACTCAGGCTGTTAAGAGTGGCTTCCTTCAGATTACTTAACCTCTCCCTAAGGGTCAGAATTTGACCTGCAACCCCAGTCTTTTGAATCCCAGCCCAACGCTTTTTCTTCGGCCACCGAGCTGCCTCTCCAGAGTCATTAGCCGTTTCAGGTTTGCTAAGGGGCTTAATAAATAACACTCAGAACAACAGTGCACATTTATTGTGCAGCTGCTCCGTGCCACGCATTTTACATGCAGTGTCTCATTTAGTGCTCCCCACAAGCGGTGCTACAGCTACAGGATCATCCTCCCTTAGACTCCAGGAACTAGGTGAAGGCAGGCTCCCCAAGGTCAAGGCCAGTGAGGGGAGGACTTGGGGTGTGAGCCCAGGTTAGTGTGACTCCGGAGCTCTCTCGCTCTTAACCACTACCCTTCAGTGCATCAGTTCTGTCACCAAGTGGCACTTCCTGAGGGCAGTGTTCAAAGGACTCCGGGCTTGTGTGATGTCCCCGTGTGGCCGGGATAGAAGCAGACAGCAGCAGCGGGCTGTCCCTGCTTCCCTGACCTCTCCCCAGAAGGAAGCCAGTGATAAGCAGGTAGTCGGATGGCCCAGCCACTAACCTGCTGTGGCTCATGAAAGTCGCAGCCTCTGTGATCTCACTGGGATCAGTGGGAAAGGGTTACCACCGCTGCCTTTGTGTCCCATTCATGCTTTCCTTCAGGGTCAACCTCTGCTCTGTGATCTTAATATTCTCTGCTGCCCGCTTTAAGACCATAACCTGGATGGTACCAACAAAGCCTGCATTCTCGGGATGGGCCTTTGGAGCATCCTGAGGCTGTTTTTCGAAGTATAATTATTACCTTGAAGTCTATTCTTTTTATCTTTTGGATTTACTCAACACTGGAGCCTTTTGCCTTAAGATATGCTTCTAAGTTACAATAAAAAAGCTAAATATTTTTTGAAATATTCAAAGAGGGAGTGTTTTTACATCTTCATTCGTGTACCAATTCTTTTAACGTCAGGGGACTATTTTACTTTCCATCGGCTGTCACGATTCTCCAATGAAGCCCCAGTTCTACCTTTGTCGCGATAGCCCCAGCTCCTACAACACCTGCGCTCCGTCTCTGTCCACTCCCAGATGCCTCATCTTAGCATCACAACACTTGAAGCCTTGCTTTTGTTTAGGTTCTTTTCCATCATAAAATGAGGATAATAATTACCCTTTCAACCTCTCTGGTTGTTAAGCAGATCTAAGGAAATATCGTACGTTTAAATGTTCTGAAAACTGTTTGCTGCCATAAAAATGTAAGGTCGCCACCAGGGTCCCAGGCGCAGACTTCAGATAAAGGGCGTGTGCTGAAGGGATATGCTGGCAGTAATTACAAAGGCATTTGGGCCCGTGGCCTAATTACCTGGAAGAAGAGTAAAAAAACTCTGCAACCTCATCTTGCCTACCTCCATGAACCACTGATCTCGGGAGCTGAGGTTTGGATGACTAGCATTTCTGTCATCCATCACGAGCAAGTCTGCAGAGCCATGGGAAGAACAGAGTTGTGAGTGCAGCTCCGTTTACTAGTATAGTGACATTTCTCATTCTTCTTAACACCTGGGGTGGGGGGGTGGGGGAAAGATAAGGACAGAAGGGGGGTGAGGGCAAACTCCAGCCCACCCAGTCATTCTACATCCCACAAGCTACGAAAGCTTTCTACCCTTTTAAGTAATTGAAAAAAGATCGAAAGATGAATATTTTGTGGCATGTGAAAATTATACGAAATCCAGATTTCGGTGTCTACAGAGCTTTGGATTTTACCAATAAAAACTATGCAAAAATTTGCTTTCTCTCTTGTTCTAGAAGTACCTGCATAAGAGTCTCAGTTTTGTTTGTGGGCCCACAAAGCCCATAGTTCATGGCCCTTTACACGGAAGTCTGCCAAGCCCTGTATGAAAGCATTCACGCTGCACTCGAACCCCAGGCATCAGAGGTCCTCATTCACTGGATGCTGCCCCGCCACCCGGGGACTTAATCTGAGGGAATTCTGAGGAAAGACGTTCTATACACCGAGGGGGCCGAAGCTGGGAGCCGAAGGGCAGAGGGGTCCATGGAGGACTCAGGATGAGAATGACCCAAAAAAGGAAACGTGGCAGAGAGGAGAGAGAGATGGAACAGCTGGTGGTGCCAAAACCAGCTCCCCAATCCCCTTGGCCAGGTGACGCGATGAGACCCTGTGCAATCTCAGTCTCCTCCCCGTGGGCAGCCTGGGCACTGGACTCAGCACTGTCTATTCTGCCGCTCTCCTCCATGACTGAGCAATGGTGTTGTACATATGCTCTCTCGGAGACAGAAGGAGGGAGTTTGCGATGCTGACCACCCAGTGCTTGGTGCCCCTGAAGCTGTGCTGCACTTTTCTCCACTTCCCCATCCCTACCCCTCCCTGCCTCTCCTCTGCTCAGCGGCCCACCTCCCTCCCTCACCACCCTAGTGGTGCCCGGCCTCTGAAACAGGCAGGCCACTTCATTCTTGCTTTCTTGCCTTCCCCCTAGGCCTCTGGTTTCTCTTCCTTCCTGTGTGTTTAGCTTTGTCCGGGCCAATCTCACATCCCCACACTCACCGCTTACCTGCCTTGAGGTCTACCAGCAAGCTCCCTCCTGGGGAGAAGACCACAAATGACCTAGGAGCTTTCCTGGGCCCCGGGGACCTCGGGGAGTGTGGTGGTGCTGAGAGCTTCTGCTGCGATTTGGAAGTATTGGCAAGGGCTGCTGTCTCCATGGCTTTCTCACACCTGGGAAGACAGGCATGGCTGAGGAACACGGAGCCGGGCCCACGCCAGAGGGGATGAGAGATCAAAGCAAGAGGGAGATATTTCCTGGCACCTGCCAAGACCTAGTGCAGTGATGGCGAACCTTTTGAGCTCAGCGTGTCAGCATTTTGAAAAACCCTAACTTAACTCTGGTGCCGTGTCACATATAGAAATTTTTTGATATTTGCAATCATAGTAAAACAAAGATTTATATTTTTGATATTTATTTTATATATTTAAATGCCTTTTAACAAAGAAAAATCAACCAAAAAAGTGAGTTCGCGTGTCACCTCTGACACGCGTGTCAGAGGTTCGCCATCCCTGACCTAGTGCATGGAGAAGGGCGGCCTCAGACGTAGCTGTGACTGGGTCAGGCCAGAGAAAACACACTTGCTATGGTTCTGGGGGATGTTTGCACACCGAGGTCGTGCAGTCATTGCCAGGGAGTTCTCTAGCCTGCAGTTTACATTTGATAGGTAGGTCGTGCAATGGGGCAACATCAATTAAGCTACTTAACGTGGCTTTGCTAAGAGCGATGGACCCAGGAGAACGGAAGAAGTGGAGGGCGGTGTGCACAGGACCAGAGTTCCGCTCAGTTAGTGACCGGGTAAACACACAGAACAACTCTTCGATTAAAGAGGAACGCATTCCTGGGGGACCCGGGAGGACAACGGAGCCCCCTGTGGAGCCAAGGACAGAATGTCACCGAAGACTTTCCGGCAAGTGCCCTTTCCTGGGAACACCAATTGTAAGGCAATGAAAGCTTATTTTGCCACCGGCTCCTTTAAGCAGAAATGAAATCTTTGTGAGTAAAATAACCCTGATTAGCACAGCACTACAGAGACGCCTCAAGGGTCTGATTTCACAGCCCCCCTGGACTTCCTCCTCAGGCGGTTATGCATTCGCAAGAAAATCCCTTCTCTTTATGGGGCTTCTTCAGCTGCATCATTTTCTGAAACAATTTTTAAGAGGCGAAACACAATAAACACCCACACTTTTATTTCCCTTATCTGAGATAGCTCATGAAATTTCCAACTAATCTTTACTGTGGTTAATTTCTCCCCACTTCCAACCATTAAATTTATTTTTAAAAGGAGAGGGGGGCACGCACCTCCCTTGTGTTCTTCAGCACGAGTGTGTGATTTGCAAGTTTCTAAAAATCCATCCAGCCCTGCTTATTTTGACAAAGCTACTTAACACTTCAAGCAATGAACTACAGGGCATAAAAGTATAATCTGCCGAGAAAACCTTAATCCTCCATAGTAACCTATTTGAATCTCCTCAAACACATTGCGGTGTGTAGGCCTGGAGAATTAAGTCAATTGTTTGATCTGAGAAGAAAGGCAATTAGGGCTCTCTCTTGATCTTTCTGGTTGAATTCTAGTCAGGGGCAGCCACTGTTCTCAACAGCTCCATTTGAGACCCCTATTATTATAATAATAGAGGTGAGCTTTAGAATCACTACAGTGAAGGGCCTTGCTGCATTTGCATTAGGAGTTGTTTTATCTGAGAGTTTCCGATCCTGATGGGCTAATAGTCAGCATACAAACGATTAGCTGGCTATGCTTTTTTTTCTTCTTAAGCTTCATTTAAAACTTTTCCCTTAACCTGACCAATATTCCAGCAGAAATGAAACAAAACGTTCAGAAGCAACTCTATGGGAGATGGGACAGCTGTGCTGTCATCGCTGGGGTATTAGCAGAGACTGATGGGGGTGTCTCTGGGGCCATTGGCCGTGCAAGGCAATGATGGGGAATCTAGTTGGGGTGGTCTTGTGAGAAGACTGAGTGTTCTGTCCTCATTTGCTAATAGCAACTCCCGAATTTCTAAATAGAAGCAGCAGTCTAGTTGGAGGTGGCAACTCCGAGCCGTGTTTATGTAATACAATGATATGAAATTGAACAAAGATCATTTGTCCATAGCAAAGAATATTGGAGAGGGAGTTGCTGCTGAAGATTATGGGGTCACCTGACTAAAGCCTGTCCCAAGCCGACCATTGGTGACGGCACTGATGACCAAGCCTCCCCTCAGGCTACTGTGGCTGTGTCATCATCTAGAATGAAGCTCCTGGAGCTATTGTCTGCTCATCCCAACCTCCACCTCAGAGAGACTTGAGAGCCACAGCTTCTGGGAGCACAAGAGAGGATAAGCTCCTCTGAGTCCTGCTGGCTCGTGCTGTCCCGTTCTAGCACCTTGTTCTTGACCAAGTCCAAGTGCAGAACAGAGAGGGTGTGGATGCTCTGGCCTCCAATGGGTCATTCTCTGCACTGTAGCCTCAGAATTCCTGCAGGAAGGTAGCTTAGAGCAAGTTGTTCTGCTTTAAGGTCGTTGAGGCTTGTGGAAGGATGGCAAAGAGCAGTCTGGTGTTTTTAATTCAGCCAGCAGTGAAGGAGAGCCCATGCTGAAGAAGTGGATTAGGGATGGTCCTGTCTGCCGGGGCTCGTGGTCTAGCTGGGGAAGATGGGTGAGTGAAGAGATAGTAATAACACAGTGAGACAAATGTGATTCGGGAGAGTCCAAGAATGTACACCTAACCCCAATTTAAGTCCAAGGAAAGGCTTGCAGGAGCTCATTCCTGAGCTGAGGCCCCAAACATGAGTAAGAGATCATTAGCAAGGAGGTGGCCTATTTCAGGCAATGCAAAGTCCTCTGCTGAGAAAAAGTAAAATGTGTTTAAATATCTGGAACCTGTTCTGTACGGTGGAGTGTGGTGTGAGGGGGTGGTGCCAGCAGAAGAGGCGGATGCTGGTCGTGAGGGAATTTCTCGCTGTGATAAGGAATTTGGGCTTTATCCTACAGGCAATGGGGAACTCATGGAATATTTTAAACAGGATAGTAGCATGAAGCAACTGTTTAGAAAAAAAAATGTGAATGTATGTTTTCTATTGATGCATAAGAATGACCACAAACCTAGCTACTTAAAACAGCATCGCTTGCCTAGCCAAGTTGGCACGTACAATTGACCATCACAGCCATCCAAAAGAATGTGAGGACTGACACTATTGGAATAATTTGATGGCGTTTGTTAGATTTTAATGCATCAGAGACTCTCATGTCTTGTGGACTTAACTTCTTCAGGTTTCAAGAGATATTAACATGGAGAGAGAACCCTAGCGGGGCCAGAATACTCAAGAGAGGAAATGCCAGAGTCCAAGAAAGAGTCGTGAACTGAACGTTGGCTTTGGCATTATTTTGATGCACATGCAGGACTAGTGAAAGTGTATGTTTAAAAAGAAGTCATGTTTTCCCTGCGTTTGCTCATACATTTTCAGGAACACCTGATGAATCAGCCTTCTCTCCCTCCCAGTACTGCTGTCTGTGGGAGAGGTGGGCAGGGCAACCTTTTCTTACAGGCACCATCTTACATTGTTATGATTAACAAATTAAAAACCCTATCGAGGTCTTCTCTCTCATGCTTCCCTCTGATGTGTGTGTACGTGTGTGTGCGCGCGCGCGAACGTTTTGTTCATTGCTGTTGTAGCCCCAGAGCCTAGAACAGTGCCTGAAATATAGTAGGCACTCACTATATATTTGCTAAAATAACGGATGAAAACTCATTCAAAAGAAAGTTTTGCCTTTATTAATAAGAAACCAGTGATGTTCAGTATAAAATAACATTTTTTTAAATGTCATATCTTTTAATATAATTGTTAACCCTTTGTTGCAGGGACCACTTTGAACTGATGAGAGCCATGAACCCTCTCTTCCAGCTCCCCACCCACTCCCCAAACCCAGACACACATAAAATTTCAGGAGGTTCATGTGGAACTTCCCTGAAGTCCATCTATAAACTTCTTAAAGGGTCTGGCTTAGAGTCCTGACTTCATCCCTATTCTAATGACTCAAAGAATATATGTGACTCAAATATGTCTTTCCCTCTCCTGTTAGCCAGTTAAACATTAAAGAGATTCCATTTACAAAGGATTCACTGCTTAGAGAAGGTGAAGTTCAATATTTGCAGCTGAGAACTTGATAAACATCCACATGCAAGCTAAAAAATCTAGTTAATAATCCAGAGAGTTTAAAAAGTATACATGTTAGTAGAGAGTAATCCAAATATCTGGTAAAGTGAATTTTTCACTTGCCAGCTGAAAGTCTCGGGTAATAATCTCAGAGATAGAAAAACAGGATCTATTCCACACAGAATAAACTTTTAAAATTTTATTGTTTAAAGAAAAAAAATAAAAGGGGACACATATCTGCTAAAGTGAAGGTTTCCATTAAAAAGAAATCAAATACCTGGTAATAAAGACCACCAGCTAAAAACAGAATATAAAACCAGTAAAACAACAATAGTGATTTGACTGGGTTTTATTTCAACCACACACTTCATTCACTGTCTGTAGAAAAACTGGGGTACAACTCAATGGGCAACAGTCACAGTTATTAAGCAAGCAAATACGCCATGATGTCCGTGTCCTCCTTTATTTCTTTATGTCTTCGGTCTCATCTGGCTCTTTCTCTTGATGTTCTCTTTCCCACCTCATTTCTTTTAACTCTTGTCTGTATTTCCGTTCAATGAACCGCTTCTGATGGGCCATCTGGGGAAAGTTATCTGACACGAGGAGATATATTTTATACTTAATAAAGGATAGCCACTAGTGCAAACTAAACACACACAAACACATATTCATATGAAATATAGACAGCTGTCTTTTGTAAGGCAAGAGAAAAAAAAATGTTGTTCCTTTTCTTCCCCTATTCTTTTATTACTCAGAAATACATGGAGGTCTGGGTCAGCACCCCGATTCGAGATCACAATGTCTGACGTGAACTGGAGTATAAAAAGCGCGGAGACATACAGCAATGTTAAAACACAGACATGCGGCGTCAGAATGACTCCGGGTGGGCGTCTTAGCACAGTTCTCTTAGCAAGCGGTGATTTTCAGGAAGAGAGTAAAGGATATAGCAAAATGGAGTTGTATATTTTCGAAAAGCTCGAGGCAAAAACATCACACAAACAATGATATCATCACACCATTATTTACCAAGAAAAGAGCAAGAAAAGATCAGATGGGCAAAGGGAGACTACATTCTCAGTCGCTATTTCTGGTCATTCTATTGGTCAAGTTCACCATGAGAAGCCCAGAGCGGCACCAGCAACAGCAACTCAAGGAAAGCACTTGTATCCGTGAAAGGAGACACACGCTCAGGGGCAGAGCTGAAGCCAGATTTAGGCTGATATCTGACCCCTTGCAAGGGTGCTGACACAGTCGAAATCCTAACTAAGATTTTAAAATCTTACAATTCACTTGTGGTCTGTGGCGAGTGCAGCAATAGGTAAGAAACCAAGTATGGAATGAGAAATAGTCACTTTACACTCCTAGTCCACACACACTTCAACAACAAACATCACAATAGGAGGCAAGCGTGATGAGAGCCACACAGCTACGCAGTCACTGGGAAAGAGGGCGCTGTCCTGCCAGGGCAAGGCACTGTGAGACAGAGGCATATTTCACATATAAAGTATGAAGAATCAGAGGTGTGGGAGCACACAGCATGCCTGGGGAAAAGCATTTTTGTTTCTGTTATGGTTGAAACATAATAAAAGTGGGTACAAGTATATATCATATTCCTAAGTCCCGCCCTTCTACACAGCATCCCATCCTCTCCCCAGATGAGAGAAGGGACAGGGACAGGGTGGCAGGAAAAGCACCTGAAAGGCAGGTGGTGAATCAGTCGAGATCTTGACTAACTGAGAATCAGTGATTGATTTTAAACAAAAAAGGAACATAATGGCACCCGTATCTTAGAAATAAAACAGTAATAAAATCCTACCCCCCAAATGATATTAAACTGATTTTTTTTTTGATGATATAGTTCTGGCATTTCATAGGTGTCTTTATTTTTTTTTAACTGATTCTTTTTGTGTTCTATAAAACAGGTTTCAAATACTGTATTTTTAAAGATATAATTCAAACAAATCCCAAAAAGTCAGCTGTTGAGCAAGTTTCTACTTCCTCAGTAACTTCTATTGTAAAACTTAATCCATAGCTAAAACAAAATCCTCTTACTCAGATCTAATCACTGATAAGCTTTTAGAATACGTCCTTATAGCCCTTTTCCTATGAAGTCTGGTTATACTACACACATACATGCACACTGTAAAAGTGTGTATGTGTTACACAGACACACAAACACATAAAAGCATGCCCCCTTCCTCCCTTCCACTACCAGAGTACAGTGTACGTATGCTTTATGGATACGCTGGTTTCTACTTATTCTACTACTAGAGGCCTGATGCACAAAAATCTGTGCACTTGGGGGGGGGTCCCTCATCCCGGCCTGTGCCCTCTCACAGTCTGGGACCCCTCGGGGGATGTCCACCTGCTGGCTTAGGCCCAATCCCCGCTGGCAGTCAGACATCCCTCTGGCAGCCCAGGAGCCCTCGGGGGACATCCACTTGCCAGCGAGGAGCAGGGGGGTCCCTCAGCCCGGCCTGTGCCCTCTCACAGTCTGGGACCCCTCAAGGGATGTCTACCTGCTGGCTTAGGCCCAATCCCTGCTGGCAGTCAGACATCCCTCTGGCAGCCCAGGAGCCCTCGGGGGATGTCCACTTGCCAGCGAGGAGCAGGCCTAAGCTGCAGTCGGACATCCTTAGCGCTGCTCAGGAGGCGGGAGAGGCTCCCGCCACCACTGCTGTGCTGACAGCCATCAGCCTGGCTTGTGGCTGAGCAGAGCTCCCCCTGTGGGAGCGCACTGACCACCAGAGGGCAGCTCCTGCACTGAGCATCTGTCCCCCTGGTGGTCGGTGTGTGTCATAGTGACCAGTCATTCCCAGTCATTCTGCTGTTAGGGTCAATTTGTGTATTACCTTTTTATTATATAGGATAAGCATTTTCTTGTGTTATTAGCCTTAGAAAAACACAGGGTGGGGCAACAGTAGTTTTACAGTTGTTTGTATGGAAAGTAATATAGTAATTAATAAATAATAATACAAGAAGAAACTCTGTTTCGTGTACTCACAACTGTACACCCCTTTTCCACAGTAAGATTGTTGCAGGTTATTCTTAGAATTTTTTGTTAGCTTTCAGTGGTAAAACAGTGCTGGAGGAAAAGCCTATTCTGAGACTGCCCCACACATACTGGTTGGAGTGAAGTGCTTCAACGGCTGGGAAGCACTTAACAATCTTGTCGTAGAAAATGGAACCTCACTTGTATTTCAATACATGATTGTGCATTATATATAACTAGAGGCCCGGTGCACGACATTCATGCACTGGGGGGGGGGCGGGGGGGGGGGGG
>NW_005871048.1:53905143-53928424 GCF_000147115.1 Myotis lucifugus | reverse complement strand
CCTTCAGCTGGTACTTGAAGCATAATCGAGCTTGAAGCATAATCGAATAGCTTTGTCATGTTTTGCCACAGGTTCTGCTGTGCGGACAATACACCTCAGAAGAAAAATTTCTTGCACTTAAACCTTCAATTTACAAAAGACTATGCAGTTCCATACATGGCCAATTATGTAATTGAAGTTTCTTCAATCCAGCCGTCCCACTCTGGGAAATCTCTCCCACAGAACTAAAAGCATGAGTATATACATATTTACTGTCGACAGTGGTGAAAAACCAGAAACAAAGTGTCCACCAATAACAAAATAAAGAAAACCTGAATGAACTATGGTACATTTACAGCATGAACTATAATGCAAACTGAAGCCACTATACCTCGCAAGGCTGCCCAAAATGAGCAAGAAAAGAACGATGCACGGAAGTATGTAGATATCCCATTTCCATAAAACAATGGCCAAAAACTAAAAGGAAAAATCCTTTGCATGTGTAAGATTTTAGAAATCTATGGAAAGAAATACATTAGGTTGTTCATATGGGGTACCTGGGCTGAGAGTGTGACTCTATGCAAAAAAGGAAAATGAACATCAAAAGGCATTCAGGGGCACTTTTATAAAATTATAAGCCCATTTATACATATCTCACATTCTACTGCACTCTCTGTGAAGACTAATTATGAAGAAAAGAAGATCACATTTTATCAGTACTTACCATTTTTCTATTTTCCCATTTTCCTCCCATAAAACACTCATTACATTATGAACATATAATTATAGAAAAAGAGATAGGCTTACATTTTTCAAGTGCATCCATTGCTGCTCCCATTTCCGCTTGCTGGATACTGTTAAATCAAATATAGGTAAGGTGCACTTTAATTTAAAGAGTCTTTTTTCAAAAACAAATGGTATGGCTACACATTATTCAGGCTGATTTTCATGTTTGGCACATAAAATTTATCTGATTACTTCTACTGTCACATACTGAACTGCAGATAGGAATATACACAAGGGCATGCAGAAATGTCATTTATTTGCTCAAGCCTGTTTAAGTTACTCGTTCCACACTTTTAATACTGCAGTAAAATGCCTTCCATTTATATTACATTTGAAGTATTTCCTACTTAAATTTCAATATCCTCAGTGTAAAGCTTAAAGAGGCAAAGAGTAAAAAATATAGGTATAGACAGACTTCTAATCACTTCTCAGTTTAACACATAGATTAGAGGGTTCAAAGAAAGGTGATAATACACAAAATTGTTTTCACCTGAAGACATTAGCATTTCCACAAAGCTCGAGTGGCACTAAGAGATCAAATGCCTAATGACGTCACACAGGACATTTCTTAAAGTGCTTGCAGCAACGTGGGGTTCTCTGTTGTGGGCAACTAAAACAGGACAGCCCTGACCTGTGCACCAGATAATGTGGTTTTCTCAAGGTAGCCAAAGCCCCTTGAGCAATGGCATTTCCAACATCCAAGGCAGATGCTCAAGTTTGGGGGCTGGGCTTGGTGGAGACATTAATCCTTGAGATTCACTTTATTACCCTCGAACATTCTATACCAGTGATGGCGAACCTTTTGAGCTCGGCGTGTCAGCATTTTGAAAAACCCTAACTTAACTCTGGTGCCGTGTCACATATAGAAATTTTTTGATATTTGCAACCATAGTAAAACAAAGACTTATATTTTTGATATTTATTTTATATATTTAAATGCCATTTAACAAAGAAAAATCAACCAAAAAATGAGTTCGCGTGTCACCTCTGAAACACATGTCATAGGTTCGCCATCACTGTTCTATACTCTAATTTAAACAAGACAGACTGCAGAGTTTGAAAATGCCAAGCAGGGACTTCTCATGTGAAGAGATTAAAGGCAGTTCTCCTACCTTGGTCCCTTCCCACAGCCTATTCTTTCTCCCTTGAAGTAAACAGCCACCGTGTAGGTTCTAGCGTGGGATGGCCCCACTGTTTGCAGAGTCCTGAGAGGGAAAGGGAAGAAGATCAATTATGGAAAATTGTTATTTAGTTGTTATTGCTAATATGTAACTCCAAGAAAAACATGTACTTATTGCTTAGACAGAGGAAGGAAAAAGTAATACGAAAATTAAAGGAGTAAATTTTGTATTTGCTAAGCCTGACAAATATAGAGAGCTTTTGAAATAGGAAATTTAAAAAATTCTAACACGGATTTGTATACATTTCCCCCCAAAGTATAAATAGTATAAATCATAAATAGTATCTGAAGGCTAACAGTGAGGCGGAAAATAGTTTTAAGCAATGTCCAAGCCTGCATATCCCAAGTATCATAAAATGAACTTTTCTCAGTGGAAAGGGAACCATATTGGTCTGTTCATTGTTGGGTGCTCAGCACAGCTAAAAACAATAAGTATCTGGGTAATACACCTCGAGCCACGTCTGAATGGTTTCACATCCTTTATGGACTCTTCCTGATGTCTCTTAGCCTATCTGGAAGATCGGAAAACGTATTTAATTTCTGAAACATCCGAGATCATTTCAGAGGCATGCTATAATGCTGAGCGCACAAGTGCCAAAAAACAAAACTCTGGGTACTCTGCATTTTAATGACGTGGTGCAGATCTCAAATGCGGGGAAACTGATAACTTTGTGGAAAAGGGAAATTAAAAGTAGCCGACAAAAGAAAATGGAACGGACCCGTTAATCTTGGAAAAACTATGTTTAACAAGCCCTTCATCTCGATGAGGGACAAGCTCACCTGGGCTTTCACTGGGGATTTATGAGAAGGGAGCCGTCATTTCCTGAGTGTTTACATCTCCGTGGGATGAAAGCACGCGGTGGCTGCAAGGTAGCACTTATTACAGTAATCATGCCTGCGCCACTGGAAGTTTATCTTCCCCAGTTTGTTTCTTCAACTTTAATTATCACTTTGATGAGGAAAGACTCGGAGCCTTTCATGTTATACAGTTGGGATACTCATTATGCTTATTAGGCATGTATGAAAGTACTATTTCTAAACACTAGGAGTTTTTTTCTCCAATAAAGGAAACATTGTTTAGCAGTGACAGTTTCTTGGGACAATGTATAGTAGCTTTCTGTGGGTGACACAAATTTCTCCTGGCCTGTTTTTCTTTTAGGGAGAAAGCCTATATTGGGTTGTGACTGTTAAATAACAACATATAAAAGGATTTAAAATTCCCTGTTACCACTCGGTGTTTTTTCTTGAGTTTTCAGAAGTTGGAAAAGGTCGGAGGCAAGGGGGCTTCTATTCCATATGGAATAATCACACAAGTGTGTGTGCCCGCAACCTTGTGTGTATAGACAAGCGGTGAACCAGTACTGGGACTGGGTTTTTATATCCTCAAAAACGCGCATCCAGATAACGCTTTGGGAGGCACCCCACCTATTTGGATAATTCTTCCTTTTTGTAATTCCTCTTTGAAATCACCTTCTGAATCAATGTGTGAGCGCCTCAAGATAATTACTCGGCTTCTGAGTCAAACCTGCTGTTTTCATCAAAGCCGGGGTTCTGTGTATAGTGCCCCGCATTCCTATTGAATTTCTGGTTATCACTCAAAGAATAAAGATTTGTCACTAACGATATTCTAAAGTACATGGCAGCTTTTGATACACATTCTGAGAAGAAAAGTTCCAAATATTTGAATAACAGCAGCAATGAGAACTGCCCGCTTCTTACAGTGACGGCCTAAGAGAGCGAATCTGTCAGGCCACAGGGAGAGGCTGACAGGCTGCAAGGAGGTGGACAGGGACACTCAAGTCCTGTTACTAATTAAGCAGACACAATCTTCCAATCCAGACACACAGCAGAGGTTACAAGAAATAAGAAGACAGCCCGGCCTGTGGTTGACCATTGACCTATGAACCAGGAGGTCATGGTTCGATTCCTGGTCAGGGCACATGCCCAGGTTGTGGGTTCAATCCCCAATAGGGGGCATGCAGGAGGCAGCCAATCAATGATTCTGTCTCATCATTGATGTTTCTATCTCTCTCTCCCTCTCCCTTCCTCTCTGAAATCAATAATATATATATATATATATATTTTTTTAATTTCCTCTCTGAAATCAATAATATATATATATACATATATATTTTTTTTTAATAAAGATACAAAAATGTATCTAACAACTATTTCATCTGAATTGCCCCTATCTCAGTGTCCTAACCTTCATATGTCTTCCTCACAGGGAGTAGTTCTAACATATTATAGAGATGGGAAAAGCTTAGATAATCAAGTGTGACCCACTTACTTCGAGCTGTAAGACTGAGAGGCCCAAAGAGTTTCAGTGTTGGGCCGAGTGCGAGTTAAGAAGTCTCAATCTGGGGCCCTGATCACAGTCACCACAGTGACTAGTTTTCCCTCCACACAACCAGAGCATCATCTCTAAGCTCCCGGAACGGATGGCCTGTGGGCCGAGAGTACTCACTTGTACAGAGGAATGTCTGGTTCTTTTCCTTCCGTCCTAAGTGTCAGACAACACTGCTGAAGCTGGGACTTGGGGTCATTCCAATCCTGATTCAAAATGAACTCCTGTAGCAAGTCCCCAAAGAGCATTTAGTAATGGTTTTGGGATCACCATGTATAACACATACAACCAATTTAAATTTTATATGAGCTTACTTTTAATCGTGGAAAGAAACAAACATTCATGAAAGTATGGACATATTCCAAATCCTTGTCAATGTACAATGCTGCAATAAATGCTGAAAAAGAGAACATTTAAAAATAAATACAATGCACTGCCATCTACCAGATGGTTCTTTAAACAAGAACTCTCTATCACTAATATCAGAAGCAACAATACAGGTGTGTGATTAAGATGCAAAGTTATGAGGTACAAAGACCAAATTAAGTTTGGTTAAGGACTATATTATGTTAGTTAAGATGATAGACTAAATGCTATTGTACATCAGGGGAAGAATGATATCTGGAAACACAACTGTGTTAACATCAAATAAAACTTGAAGATCAGATCTGACACCAGAATGAGCACATCCTTGCGGCCTGCCATTCTCAACACCAATCTTGAGAAGGTCACCCATTTACAAAGGTCTGAGCTACATTTCAGGAACAGAAATGAGACAATTTATAGATTCAATCTGCTCAAACACAGAGAAATGTAATACTGGGCTTAATGACTATAACAATATATCTAACTTTCCATTAATAAATGGTGATCTCAAAGACAATTTCATTAAAAGTTACTTTAACCAAGTAAACAAATGGCGAGGTTTTTTTTGTTTTTGTTTTTTGTTTAAATATATTTTATTGATTTTTTTTTTTACAGAGAGGAAAGGAGAGGGATAGAGAGTTAGAAACATCGATGAGAGAGAAACATGGATCAGCTGCCTTCTGCACACCCCCTACTGGGGATGTTGCCCACAACCAAGGTACATGCCCTTGACCGGAATCAAACCTGGGACCTTTCAGTCCGCAGGCTGACGCTCTATCCACTGAGCCAAACCGGTTAAGGCTTTTTTTTTTTTTCAAATATACTTTATTAATTTTTTACAGAGAGGAAGGGAGAGAGATAGAGAGTTAGAAACATCGATCAGCTGCCTCCTGCACACCCCCCGCTGGGGATGTGCCCGCAACCAAGGTACATGCCCCTGACCGGAATCGAACCTGGGACCCTTCAAGTTGCAGGCCAACGCTCTATCCACTGAGCCAAACCAGTTAGAAAATGGCGAGTTTTTAAAAGAATAAAAATAGCTTTCATTGAGCTTAAAAAAAAAAAAAAAAGCCAGTGGGAATGTTCTCTAAACCTAATTGTTTAATAATTTTAATCTTTAAGATACTTTATTTTAATTGAAAAACAAGTTTTTTTAGGTTCATTAGTCAGACTGCCTTTACACTTTGTAAATGAGCAGCTTTTGAATAGTAGACTTTAATATCTGTATATAATTCCAATTGTCAAAAATACACTAACATTAAAAAGTTTCAAGGCTCAGGGTATGGCCCACTTATTTTTAAGTATTATCAGAAACAATAAGTTATGTGTATAATCCTTTAGTTAGCTATAACAGGATTATTCATAATGCCAACAGACCATATCAGGAAGTGTAAAATATGACATTTGTCCATAGAGCTTTGAGCTCATTCAAAACAATGGTTATTAGTTTTAGTATTTAGTGAGTAAATTATCTTTCTTTCTTCTATGACCCTATATAAAGGCTGCTGGGTGGCAAAAAAAAATCTGATTCACTATTACAATCTTCATATTCTGTTACTGTTTCCCACAGGGATGTGGTGGCTGAGCATAGGGTGGAGGGGTGTGGAGGGGGGTGCGGGGTGCACCATTGAACACAGACTGAACATAAACTGCATTATTCAAATGTCTTAATTTCAAATTATTCTCCTTCAAATAAGCTTTGGAGGAAAGCATAAATACAAATTAAAATAGGAAAGAGGTGTCTTTAGTCAGAACATAATAATAATGAGAAAACGGAAGATGAATGTTGGTCCTTTTGATTTCAACTCTGAATTTGCAGGTTCAAACAGCTTCCTGCTGTAGGACTCACATTCCAAAAGGTCTGCCAGCGTCTTGGTCCTCAGGGCCACGGGCCTCTTGGTCTTGTCATTGGTGATGGCGTACTCCTGCATGCCCAGCTCCTCCGCCACCTTGGCTTGGGTCCTGTTATTCACCAGAGAGCTTCGCAGCAACTGGCCAAAAGGAATGGAGGTGCAGTTAGAAACCATTTCACTTCTGGTGTCTTTCTTGCTCCTGGTGTTGGGACCAAGCAGCCCGAGACCGACAGAGGAAGTGACTATTTAAGTCTTCAGGACCCCCCCCCTCACACACACACACACCCCAGCAGCAGTGACAAACTCGATACACTCCGAACTTCTCCCTAATAGCTCCCTCTACTCCAGGACTTTGCCTGACTGACATTTAAATAGCTCATTTGGTTGTTTAGTTGCAGTGGCCAGTGTTGCTGGGTATGCTGTACTATTTTAAAGGTCATAGCTTCCATTAAGTGTAATGCTATTAAACAAAGGAACATTAAAATTATTTAAAATCAACTTTACTGAAGTATAATTTACATACAATAAAACTCACCATTTAAGTACAGTCAGATGAGTTTTGACAACCTTCTATGGTTCCATCACCCCAAACAAGTTCCCTGTGGTCCTTTGCAATCAAGTCATACAATCCGCCTCCCACCCAGCAAACTCCACTTGCTTTCTACCACGGAGCATTAGTTTTAAAAGAGTATTTTTAAAAAGTCTAAAGTAAGCCTCAAGTTTTGTGGCACTAATGCTAATTTTGTTATTACAGTATTTGGGGAAGTGATGATTTAGTAAGTACTATTTAAAATATTTAAATTATTTACTACATTTTTACTTTTATTATTTTAAAGGTTACTACTAAGTACAGTTTTTCAAACTGAGACCCTATATCTGTAATCAGGTGAAAATATAATTTTCATAGTTTAACTTCAGGAACTCAAAACAAAAATTTCTATGAAGAATTTCAGTGAACTAGAGTCCTCTATTACTATCCAAGTAGTAACACTAAGCAGTGCGTGAAAATTACGCAACCAACCCATGGGAGAGGTGCCCATAAAACATGCCTGGTTTGGGATTTTAACACTCACTAACCACTCATTCTAGGGGGAGAGGGGAGAAAGACAGGAGGGGTAGATACAAAGATGGGAACTCACCCAGCAAATCTGAAAATAAGTGTCCCCAATCTCTCAGATTGGGGGGAGTAATGTATCAATAGCTAGGACTTTTCTATCAACAGATATAACAAATTCTTAGTCTGTTACAATTCCTCGCTGTTTAGAAACACCCCTGGCACCAGGGCCAAGGAGCCAGCAGGAAGCAGCTTCGAGCGGGACTGGTTTTATATCATCCCCCCGCCGCTCCAAATCCCACTTTATTAGATGCAAGTTTTATGCTCTGTGGCTCCATCGTGTCAACTAAGCTTATGAAAATCTGGATTTATTCTCAATGCTTGAGATTGCATCCTTGACAATAGATAAATAAGAAACAATATGTTCTTAATTTGTCTGACAATGATTCATGAAGCAGAATTACAACTTGATCTTCATAAGCCATGCTTGCTGTTGAGTTACAGACTATTTATTCTTCGCTTTTATTTGCTCCCATCCTTCTCCTATTTCTCCCAACTCTTTTCTTCAATATAGTGTTACATTAAAACTAATATCCACGGAGAAGCTCAAAATTAAAAAGGCCTAGCACATAACGTTAATAGGAGACCCAACCAATAAGGGAGTCCACCAGCCTAATATCTTGTAATTACAGAATAATTGAGCTGGAAGGGAGACATCCTTTTTGGTTTGGATTTCTACTGGCAGGGGCAGGGTTCTCCAAGCAGAGGCCCTGGGGAAGTAGGAGGGCTATTTTGAAAATATGGCTATGCTGAGCAAGTTGGGTTCTCTCTCAATATGTGAGTTTGCTGAGAGGAGAAAACTCTTATTTAGGCTGCAATAGGGAGGTTCCATGCCTCAGAATCAACAAGCCTGATGCACACATGAGCACCGATCACCGGGCCCCCACGGCCACCTGCCAGCATAGGGCCCACCCAGTGCTGTGCAGCAACACTGTCTGAGGGAAGGAAGAAAGCAGTGAAGATGATACAGGAATGCTCGGGTTTTATTTAAAATACACCCTGACAGGTCTCAAAGCAGCAGGATGGCCAGCAGAAAGTGAGATCTTTTGTCAAGACTCAGAGCCTGAACTAAGTCATTGGAAGGGGGAAGGAAGCTGTAAGTCACCCATATTTTTAGAGTCAGTACAAATTTAGATGAGTTGAAAAGAGGTAAGACCTCATGCTTTACCTACACAAAAAGTCTGAATGGCAATACTTTAAATGACAACTTGCACCCTTGGCCTTTGCTGGACTCTGCTTCCTAATGAACCGTGCTGCTTGCCAACCAGTGGGATCAAGGGGACCGCAAGGCAGAACACCCCCAGAGGTCATGGCAGCGCAGCGTGCTGTGTGGAGGCCGAGGCTAGGCTATGCCCTGTGCTGAGAGCTGAGGCCCACGAGACGATCAGCCACCCAGGCTGCCCTCTGGGGAATGCTAACCTCTGAGGAATCAACACACAGACCGGCCACTGCGACACGCCGTGGACGCTGCGGTGACAGCACCAGCCCCTGGAGGGCCTGCCTGGGTACAAACGTTTCAGAGGCTCACTGACTGTTCCATCAGGCACTTTTGAGACATGGTGCTCAGACCTCTTCCAAGAACCAAGGAATTAGAATTTCTGGGGATGTGACCTGAACATATGCATTTAAAATTTTTTTCATGTAGCTGGATTCTGACTAATATTGAGTCAGAACTGAAAAAGAATGAGTCTGCCAGGAGAGTGGGTGCTGTGGTCTGAATCTCTGTGTCCCCCTAAAATGCGTATGTTGAAATCCTAACCCCTAAAGATGATGGTATCAGGCCTTTAGGAGGTGATTAGGTCACCAGGGTGCAGGCCTCATGAATGGGATTAATGCCCTTATAAACGAAGCCCCAGAGAGCTCTCCAGCCACTTCCTCCACGTTAGTATACAATGAAAGTCTGCACTCTGGAGAGGGCCCTCACCTGACCATGTGGGTACTGTGACCTTGGACTTGCGGCCTCCAGAACTGTGAGCAACCAATTACTGTTCATGAGCCACCCAGTCTATGGTATTTTGTTACAGCAGCCTGGATGGACGAGACAGTGGGGAAGGGTTTTCCAGGAAGAGAACAGCTCTGGGGACCATGACACAGCAGGTTGATTACTGGGTGGAAGTGGAGGAGAAGCCAGAGCCGAGTGCAGGAGAGCTAACACAGGTGAGGCTGACCAGCCTCTGGGCAGAGAGGGCCTTGTGGGTGATATAAAGAACTCTGTACTTTCCTGCTCTGGGGAGGAATCCCAAAAGGTGTCAAAAGGGAGCAGTGGCAAAGACTTTTTTTATTTCAGAGAGATGATTTTTAAAGGGGTGGATGAATATGAAGGGGGCAAGACATGAGGTTAGAAAGCCTGCAGATGTTGATGCTATAAATACCTGTTTTTTACTTTTTAGCAGAAGTTTAGAAAACAAACATTAAGCACCCAATTGGGCATGCGATAGCTATCAAGACTATTTTGCAAACATTGCCTCCTGTTAGATATGCAGTAAAAAGTAAAAGACTTGGCGCCAGGCTGCCTGGGTTCAAACTGTGGCCCTACCGCTTCCTGGCTAAGTGACCCTGTGTAAATTCCCATCTCTCTCTAAGGCTCGGTTTCTGCATCTATTTAATGGGGGAAGTAGCACCTGCCACACGGAGTGGTAATGAGGATTCGAGTGAACGAATATACAATCCAAGTACAAGGACCAGCACATAATAAACACCCAGCAATGTTTGCTGCCGCTGTTATCCATAACAGCATCATCATTAGGTAAGATATGCTTCCTCTCTGGTTATAGCAAAAAGGTTATAGGAAGTTGTAGGAATTCTTGTGAATTTGTCTTCTGTAGAATGTTCTATATACCTATCCACTAACTGTCTCCAAAGCTCTACATTTTACCAAATGCTAAGCTGTCTTCCCTTTTAACCAACTGCCGCCCTCCCCCACAAAATTATTTTTATTTGAAATCACCAGAAAACATGAAGAAAGCTGTAGTCGGGGCTCTCTGTAAAGCTGCGAAAAAAACTGCTGAGTTCCTGATGCACTGGCAGGGACCCAAATAAATATCCCAAATCTCAAACTCTGTTTCTGAGAATTCAGGATGTTTTCTATTATCTCAGCACAGCAGTCTTTTATAATTAGTTTAAACCTTAAATTTTAATGAGGAAAAGGTTTATTGGTTTAAAACAACTAAAAAAACCATATTGGCTTCCTCCTTCAACCACTCTCTCCGTTCTCGATGCTGAAGAAGAACCCACAGCTGTGGGACACGAGCTACCAGAGGGACACCTGGTGTGAAATAAGTAGACTGTGATTACTATTTGGAGGACTTTAATACGAGAGCATGGGGTGAAAGCCGAATATATCATTAGAAGTGACAGGGATGTGCCGCACAGGTCTATTACACTAGGAGTGTCGCCAGATGCTCTTCATTTCCCGTGGTAACTAAAGAAAAGGTACACAAATGCGAGCAGGCAGGATGCAGAAGGCAAATTATACCAGTGACAGAAATTTTCACCCAGGAGGCTGTGGAATCTATCCTCTCAAGGAGATCTTGTGGATAGGGTACCGTTTGTCTGAATGATTTATGCTTAGTGCTCTGGAGGTGGCAGGAGGGGATTAGATCACCGGTTTTCAAACTTTTTATTTGTAATCCTTGCTTTCTCATTCTCCCAAGTTATTCCACTAAAAAGAAAAAATTCTGCAAGTTCATCTTGCTAGTGCACACCACCATAGTAGGCATGGGGTTAGCAACTATTTTTAGCTCAGTATCTTAGAGTAAAGGTTGAGAAGAATGCAAGAATTAAAACTTGAAAAGTTAAAACCTGAAAATGTGGGAAGACAGGCATTTTGGTCTGAGTAAATGCTCTTTGTGTCCTTCTTACTATACTTACCCTTACTCTACTGGGTAGGTTCTACCCAAAAAAACAAAAACTTCAGTCTATGAATTAGAACCACTTCCTTCTACATTCCAATCAAATTCGGTCATCCTAGAACAATTACGTAAGCCCAATGTTCCTCCCCAAGAGGCCATTTTGACTTGAACTTGTAAAACACTATGTTTTTCCCCATCAGCATTCAAAACCTGAAAACCATGATTTCATTTGCTCAACTGTCCTTGTTCACCGTAAAACCAGTGTGCAAGGCAACGGCTCAAAGCTAACTAATGCCTCTCAGTGCGAATTACTGGCTGTGTGTTCTTTAATCACAATAATGAGTATTTTGCCATCACCCTCCAAGAAATTCAACTGGAACAAATAATCCCCCACAATTTTTAATTAATTTTAACCTTTAGACATTCCTAAATAAGTTTTCAGCTTCTTTCCTGAAACATGAAACGGCCACTTCCCACCAGTGCCACTTCCACTTCCTTCTCTATCACTTATGTCTTCATCAAATATGTACAGGGACCGACCGTATGCCAGGCCCTGCTGGGCATACAGTAGTACATAAAAACATGCTCTCGCGGAACTTGCAGGTTAGTGGGACAGACAAACTGAAACAAGCACCAGGAAGGAAAGCACGTGAGGTTTTGACTGGGGGCCACCGGGGAAAGCGTCCCCGGAATCCAGAAGTCCCGTCAGAACCGGCATCTGATGGAACTGAAGCAAGGGCTGGAAGCAGAACGGGCTGCAGGCAGAAGAACAGGCTAAGAAACAGTAGCTAAAGAGGTAAGAGGAAACCCAAGAAAGTGCAGTGTGACAGAAGCCAATGCGAGACAGTGCTTCCCGGAGGGAGGAAGCAAGCACTCTCACCACTGAGAGTTAGTGAAATATGTGTTTAACTGATGATAGATCATCTTTTTTTGCCAGCAGATCTGTTAGTCCTATTGACTTTTATCAATGCTTTCTGTGAATATAGTTAATAAAAACCATTATATATATATATAATAATTTTGCCATTTGTTAACATCTTTTTAATAAGCTATCCAAAAACTGTCATTTTAAGACAGCAAGGCTGATGAACACATTTTGAATAAAACTACAGTTATGGTATTGAAATGATTTTGGAAAAAATACAAAACCAGAGTTACTATCATAGTCCTGGTTTTATTTTTATCCAGACCTTGGACAGAACAACTTTCTGAGTTTTGGTTTCAATGCTGGGGTAGGGGTATGGAAGTGTGTATGCAGTGACTAAGACGGGAAGCAGTGAACTTACTGATCTACAATATCCCACCTCCACAAAATCCTAGAGTTCATAAATAACTTGTGTGAATACAGCGAAGAATGTGTATACTTAAGTCACACATTTTCAACAGTGGTCTCTATATGGCCATAAAATAAATTACTACTTCAAGCCATTTGGTTTGGTTTGGCCATTTCTCAGACCAACCAGATATTCTGACAGCTACAAAGTCTATTCCCTAGTGGAATATACTGAAGGAGCACTTATTGATTCCCTAACACAGAGCAAGATTCTAGACACTAATTTATTTCTGATATATGCTTATATGTTCTTAAGGTTTTAATATTAACTCAAGAGGAAAACAATTTCTTTTCCATCCAAAAGCAGTTAACTCTGGTAATCAAACTGTTCCTTTTAAATTAAATTTAAAATAACAGTACAGCGTATTTCTCATATAATGATTCAAGGGGTATGGTCGAAGCACAATAATAAATATTCATCAAGTGAGTGAGTGAAAGGACCGTATTTTGTTGGGCTTAGAAATTCTGCTGAGAAAAATCACATTTAAACATAGCAAATCACCATAGTCTCTCTAATTCTAATATTTGTGTCTCATATAAACTATTTCCAGGGTTCATGGTTGCAGAGATAAGATCCAATTCTATTCAAAGCAAAACATGCATAAAATTTGTAGGAATGCAAAGTACAAAAGACTTGTTATCTGCTTCAAGCATAATAAAAAAGAGAGTGTGCACTAACAAACTGCATTATAGTGCACTACTGCAAGCCTCCCTCTTCCAAGGGGGATACTTTCCAAGATCCCCACTGGATGCCTCAAACTGCAAAAATACCAAAACCTATATACTATGTTTTCCTATATAAAGTTGAATTTATACAGTAGGCATAGTGAGAGACTAACAATAATGACTAATAATAAAATAGAAAAATTATAACAATATACTGTAATAAAAATTATTTTATTACAGTATATTACAGGAAGAGAGGAAGAGAGGACAGGTAGCATACACAGCAGGAATCTGCTAGCATGTCAAACTCACGCCAGTGGGTCGCATATTTGACATGCTTGCAATGATTCACATACCAGGCAAGTGTGGAACGGCACAGGATTTCATCACACTACTCAGAACTGCACACAACTTAAAACTTATAAATAGTTTATTGGAATTTGATCACAGGTAAATGGAAACTGCAAAAGTGAAACCGCAGATAAGATGGGACTACTGTCTTTTTCTTTTGCCCAATAAAGTATTTGCTTTCTCAATGTCCAATTCTAGAGGGACTATTCCAGAGTTATTTCTTATGCTTTGGAGACTATCATGACTGGCTTCCAGATACGTTTGTTCACCATTTCAGCTATATTATTGATCAGCTTTACAGAGTAAAAGTACACAGCAAATAAAAAAAGCTCAATAAAACGTTATAAAATGAGACAAAAGTGAGAGGAACGGGAACTGTTTCACTTTGCCCATCAATTAAACTTGTTTCTGTAAGTCCCTTTCAATTCCACCATGGTCTAGCAAACTGCTGAGTCCCTGTTGCCTCTCTGCCTTCTGATTTGTCATGCTGTGCACTTGTTTTGGCATTCCCAATGTGTGGAATGACTTTGTATAGAAATTTCTTCCCACTAACTTCCAAAGGCCAAATACTAGCTAACTTTAAAGACTCAAACATCACCTTATCAATGAATCTTTCTTAGAACTCCATACTCAAAAGAAACCTGATCTTTTCCTAAAGAGGACAAGCCAGCAGCTTACCTATGCCTCTTTAAAACATTTAAGATGGTTTTCCCTTGTATTTATATAACTTATACTTTATGTATGTGTAAACACATACACACGATAGACAGATGATAGATAAATAGATAGATAGATAGATAGATAGATAGATAGATAGATAGAATTTGTAGTTATTTACTTACATTTTTAACTTCTAATAGTTTTTAAACTCTTTATGGATGGACTAGGTGTCAACTAATATTTGCTCCCCCCATGAAGCCTAGCTCAATGTCTTGCACAAAGTAATCACTAAATGAAAAAGTATAAAGTAAGTTCTTACCATATATTGCTTTGTACACAATTTGCATAAAGAAATGAATAAAAACATATGATATGCATGCTAAAGCCACCAAGAACTAAGTCATCAATTACATAACTAGATATTTGGCTCTTCTAACCTTCTATTAAAGCAATCTTATTGGAGGGAATGACTTAATACAAACTCACAGTTAAGTGTCCTTCATGATGATCTGGGAAATGAATGAATAAGTACTCTGTGGCTACCAGCTGCATTATGGAGTCGCCTAGGAATTCCATCCTCTGGTTGTGGCCTCTGAATAAAGAAACATCAATGAAAAGGGGTCAATTAGGATTTCGAAACAACCAGAATTTTTTAAAACGACAATATTTCAAAAGCCAATGTATTTGTTTATCTTGCTTTAAAGCACAAAACTAAATACAATTTCCTAAGACCTGAAGTTGAGAAGAGGTCTAAGTCTATATAGGTTGAGTTTCAAAAAAGAGTAAAGTGAGTACTATCTAAAGACTGAACAACTGCTAACATAAAGACTGGTATATAGTGCCTGATCAGAAGCTGGGGAGTATCAATTGAAAGATAAAGTATAGTACAGACAACAATCTTGCACAGACAATCTCTATATAGACAAAACAAAGCAAAAAGGTGTAAGAATTTTCTTTACTAAAATTTATCTCTTTAATTGAAATATGGGGTGGCAAAAGTAGGTTTAGAGTTGTGAGTATGCAAAACAGAGTTTATTGTTGTATTATTATTTATTATTTTGTATTTTCCCATATGAATAGCTGGCCTACTTTTGCCCACCCCTGTATATACTCCATTAATCAAATCTGGAATCTAGTTTAAGAATGCTAAAAAACTATGACAAGATTCTTTAATCTTTACAGTTTAAAGAGAGTTGCGGATATTTGATTTGACAAAAAATTGAATATAAAACAGCATGCAAAGAAATAACATTTTGGTTATGCTCTTTATTATACTAGCTCATCTTTAAATCACTCATGTAGAGCAAGGGTTGGAGGGCCTAATTCAGCCCATAGCCTGTTTCTGTAAATAAAGTTAAACTGGGACCCAGCATGTTCATCCATTTATATTTTTTCTATGGCTGCTTTTATGCTACTATGGCAGAATCAAATCACTGAGACAGAGACCACATGGCCTCTAAAGCCCCAAATATTTAATATCTGTCCCTTTACAGAAAAAATGTTTATTCCCTTCACACTTCTCTTATACTTAATGAAAAAATCAGATGCATGACATGAAACCAAAAGTAACTGGATTGGAGGATATCCCCTGGTCCACGCCACTGTCTGGCTAGTATCCATCTCACAATTTCCTAGAAATATGGATGAAGTCCCAATGGTTTGGGACTGTCAGTTTAAATGGTCACAATGGTACGACATGGGTACTTTTAACTCACAGGGTCAGATGGTTAAATCCCACAGTTCTCAACGTGAATGCTCTTGCCAGAAGCCGAACATGAGTAAAAATTACTCCAATTGCTTCCTCAAACTCAGTAAGTTTCTGTAGGACTGGAGAAGTCTCAATAAGTTGTCGATCAGTATTTGGCTCTTGCAGCTAGGGAAAGAGAAATAAGTAAAAATCGCGTATAGTTTTTGGTTGCAAGAGTAATTACCAATTCTAGAAGAGTGTTTTGCAAATTCCTCCTCCCCTGGGTGGAAATTTCTGAAAGGCCAATGAACATGGAAGGCTTCTTTCTCCTCCTTTAGAATGGCAAACAAACCTAATATTTAAAGAGGGTTCAAATAATATTTTCTAATCTTCTATCAAATTTCAAGGCCAAGTACTGTACATAGTTAGTTCAAAATCCCAAGCATTAAACTAACTCTCCATGGAGGAGGCCCGCTGAAGAACTGCTGGTAGAGAATATGTGTATCTAGTAAAGCAGAGGTTCTTAAACCTTAGTGTTCAGCAGAACCTTGCAGGGCTTGTTAAATGCCCGTGGTCAGGTCCTACCCCTGAGTTTCTGATTCAGTGGACTGGGGTGAGGACCAAGAACTGGCCTTTCTGATAAGTTCCCTGCTGGTCTGGGTACTGCCCTTTGAGAACCACTGCATTAGAGTAACTTGACTGCTGTGTGTCTTCTAGGGACCATCCTATTTTGGCAAATGAGCATCCCTGAAACTGGATTTGGCTTGCAATGGAGAGCATTATGTCACTAGGCAGGTGCTCAACGTAATAATGAGCCTTTGACAACTGGCAGAGAGCAAATATGAAAAGTGTAATTGAAATGAACATCTCCAACAACTTTGGGCAATTTCATACTAAGGAAATATTTCTAAAGTACTTTGAATTAATGCCATTTATTAAAGGCTCTCATGAGAGTTCAGTCACTAATGATTATTTTTATTATATACACAATATGCATATATGCATATGTAACAACATGTATATATGAGTATATATATGTATACATATGTACACATATATGTATATCTCCAAAGTAAAATGGAAATTAAACAAAGAATAGTAAGAACTTTTAAACCAACTGGGGAAAAGGACGTCACAACGTGTGGATCTTTTAAATTCTAAAATCTGAGTAATCAGTTTTCACACTGTACTAAAGTTTTAATTTATAATACGATTTATGCAATCTGAGTCAAAGCCTTCAATTTCTAAGGTCCGAATTAGGTTACAAGTCAGCAATGTTAATTTAGTTTTTGTTCTACTTTGTAATAAGCCCAGACCTGCTTGCATAGTTTCTCTTTAACAGCAGGCGTGTAGCTATACTGCAGTCAGCATAAGCTTTGAATATCGCTTTTTGGGGGAAGCAGATCTCAACCACACAAACAGTTATTCCTGCCCTGTAAGGGAAGACACATCCCAGACCCACCCTACCCCAGACCATGAAAATGGAATGTATGGGGTCATTTTACTATCTGTTCTGAAGTTTTCCAGTTCTGACACCCCAGCTTAAAGTCATAATGAAACTGAAGGGAATCTAAGGATAAAAGCAGGACAGGAAAAAAAAGCAAACTAAAGTAACACGAATACCAGGAGCTATAAAGCTCACTGCAGAGCAGAGGCCACACTTACCTGGAGTGGGTGGAGAGGATAATTGAGCCAGACTTCTCGCAGGTCCTGGAAAATGGAGTGATGCCTTTAGTGCTCAAGGGAGCCATTTAACACGCTCTAGAGTACTAAATAAAACGCCGTTATGTGGAATCCTGAACTGTTTCAGATGCTGACTCCACTTATTGAAAATTCAATAGTGCTAGCAACTAATTTTTTTAAGTGTACTCACCACTCAAACTGCCTATAGTGACTCCAATTAGCCTATTAAGCGGGGGAGGCAAAGAGCCACCCCATCCCCAGGAGTGAAAGACACCTTTTAAAACTAAGTTACATGTTTGCTTAACCTAATACCACTGGGTAAAGTGCTACTTTAATCCTATTTTTAGTTTACCATTCCCCAGAAATGTGCATCAGCTGTGCCTTTTGTAACCAAAACTCATTCAAATGTCCCTAATTTTAGGTAGTCATTCATTATCATATGAGCTGTTTGAAGACAGAGTGAAGACATCCCACATCTAGTTCCTAAACTCTGAGGTCGAGAAGACCACACTTGTACTGGGAGTCACTACAAATGTTTACTTAAAAAATGGGAATGAGTGAATTTTGTGGAAAAGCCCAGTACATTATTTAAGCCATTGACTTAAATCTAGAGAGAGTTATAATCAGAACTTCCTCAGGATCAAAGTGGTTTTCTTGCCGTTTTAGACCCTAGGGAGGCTCTGACTGAATCTACTCCCTGGCCTTGATGTTAGGTTTTTGAAATAAATAACGAGAGGGGTTTTTTTTAAGAGGGAAAAATATTTTTCAAAAATTTAAGGATGGGGTGAAGTATAGAAAATTTACTATCACTTGTGACACATGATGACAAGGGGGAAAAATACCTCATCCTTTTGTACAACTTGCATCTTAATAAAATACACTTGGGGTGGGGGTTTTTGCCAGTGTTAAAGAAAAACCAACCTTAAACATCAAACTATTCTTTTAAGGCATTTTAAAGGACTTCTCTTAACCAACTTCACAATCAACCTTTCCCTTGAATTCTCAGTGGCATGAATTATACTGAATGTGATTCCCTTCTGGCAACTTTCTCCTGTTCTCTCAGTGCTTCTCTTCCTCCTCCCACACCCAAAGGAACATCCACCAGACCTCAGCCTCCCTGCAGACCTCATCACTACCAGCTCCTCCAGAGCGCTCTCTACTCCCACTTCAGCCACCTCCTCCGTCTGGATGCCTTGTTCATCTCTGCTGCAGTTCTGACCTCTCATCCAAGCTACAAGTGCCTTAATGAGCATCTTTCACCTCACACCCAAATGACCAAATAATCACCTTTACCTTTCCTTAACCAGGGAGTATGGTGTTAGGGAAGCCTGCCAGTTCTGGAGGCAGGCAGCCTGGGTGCAACCCTGATGCCACGTCGGCCATGGCTTAACCTCTCTGAGCCTCCCTTTCCTCAAGCACAAAACAGCATCTCAGTACCTGTACCAAGTGCTCTCTGATGCCTCATGAGCATTAACTCAAAGCACAACCCAGTGCTGGCACAGAAAATGCTACTGTCAAGAAGCATTAAACCGCAACAACGAACAGCTATCTCTTCGAACTACCTCCCGTTTCCGAAGCTCAAAATTCTCAGTTCCTGATTCATCTTTCTCCTTTCTCCTATGTGTTTTACACTCAAAAACACTGTGTTTCTATTTGATGGCTGGTGCTTTTGGTGTAACAGCATTAACACCTCACTCACAACAAGACTATTTCCACTGTGTCCGTCTCCTTTCATCCTCTCTGCACCCGGAGACGAGGTTCTGCTGCACCTGGGTGTCAGGGAAAAGGTCCAGATTGGAATCCCAGTTCTACCCTTCATCAGCTTTTAGGCAAAGCCTCTACCTTCAGTTTGCTCTCATGGAAAATGTTCACTGACTCTTGGGACATCTATTTGTGTATATTTTTATTGAATAGCTGTTATATATTAGCTTATTAAGATAAGACACAATCCCTGTCCTCAAAGAAGCCTGGTGGAGAAGAATAAAGGTAAATATGTACAATTTAATAAACTCTGATAAGTTCTATAACAGGGATATACACTAAGTGCTAGGAAAATGCTGCCTGAGGGTGTCAAATAAAGCTTCAGAGAAGGTGACTCTTCAGATGTATCCAGAAGAACATGAGAAATCAAGTAGCAGAGGGAGGGAATTAGAACCAGGGCACCATAAATGCACAAATAAGTCTCCAAGTATACAGGCCCCAAAGGGTCACTCCTAATCGGCAGAGCACAGAGGATTTTAGGACAGTGAAAACAGCCTGTATGACACTATAATAAAGGATACCTGGCATTCTACATTTGTCAAAACCCACAGAATGTAGAGCACCAAGAGTGAACCCTAATGTGAACTATGGATGGAGTTTGCAGGATTATATGTGTCAACGTTCCCTGACTGTAACAAATGTACCACTCTGGTGGGGATCTTGATAAAATGGGGGAGGCTATGTATGTGTGGGGGCAAAGAATATATGGTGAATTTCAGTGCCTTACTCTCAATTTTACTGTGAACATAAAACCATTCTTTAAATAATTTAAAATTGGGGATGAGGGAAGGGGGGTTGGAGGGGATCAATGGGGGGAAGGGGGGGCACCTGTAATATTTTCAACAATCTCAAGATAAAATTTTAAATTAAAATTAAACAAAGGTAATTCCTAGAATGGCACAGAGGGAGTAAAAAGCAAGGAGACTGAAAAAATAGGTGGGAGTCGAATTATGAGAACTATTCAATGCCATGCTGTGTGGTACAGACTTGGGCAGGCAGTGCATTAAAAAGAAGACACACCTGAACGCGGCATGAACGATGGCCTGGCGTGGGGGGTGACAGGCAGCTCAATGTTCCGGTGAGCAATGAGGACAAACCCCAGAGCAGCACGACGGCCAAGAGTGAACCAACTGAAGAGATATTAGGAACAGAACTGAGAGGAGTCTGAACTGAATGGAGACAGAGAGAAAAAAGCTTCAGGGTAGAAGGAGAGCCTAAGGTTTCTGGTTTAGATCATAAAAATAAAGGAGGAGAAGGATGTTTGGGGCTAAGATGATGAGTTCATACACTGAACCTGTTGAAATGAGGTGTCTATGAAACGTATATAAATCTGCCCAGCGGCAATCTGAAGACAGTTTTTCTAGTTCCTAGAAACTGGGACAGATGTGTAGAGACAAAGGAGGATGGGAGAGCGAGAACCGGAAAGTTTACAGTCATCGCCCCCTATCTTTCTAAGAGGGCCAGTGGGATGATCAAATTCAGAGAATGGCTCTGAATGTACGGGGGAAACTGGGAAGAGTTACACACACCAGAAAACACAAAACCATCAAAAACTGGGCTGAGAGAGTAACAATCAGTTCAGGCTGAGAGAGAAAACAGCCCTGCTATTACCGGCTGGAGGACGACACAGAGAAGGCCAGCTGCAAGGCTAACCACGTTTCCCTCAAGGCCTGGCAGCAGCTGTAAAGTGCCAGACCACCCCTCTTTCGGGGCTACGGCTTTCCTGCCAGTGCTGCCCTCTGACCTACTGTGCCTCGTCTCACCCCCTAAATAAACATTACTGGCGACACTCAACTGCTAAACTGTCCTCTTGACAGTACCCAACCCCAAAGTAATCCCTTGCTTCTTCTAAGCCGGCCTCTGCCAACCAAGAACGGATCCCTGCTCCCTGCTCCCTGACCCTCCTCAGCATCAGTGGGCACCAGCCCGGCGCAGCAAGGACGGCCGCTTCCCTCTGTGAGCGCCCGCCCTCCTCGCGTGGGGTCAATATTTCAGACTTTGTCGGCGTACAGGTCTGTCCCTGGCTGTCTTGGGCCGACTAGACTTTCACAATACCATCACTCAAAAAATAAACAAATAAATCAATCAATCAATAAATAAAAATACAAAGGTTCACCATCGTCTCTCGCGTACTACAACTAATAGATGTAAACCAATATGCAGATGCCAAATGAGTCAGAATGCTCGGGTGTGCGCACCTGAACATGCTGAGGTGGGAAGACCATATACTACTGAGCCCTGGTCTGTGTCATAAAAGGCGCACGAGGAGGCCTTCTGAATCTCAGCCGTACCATTTGTAAGATAATGTTCAGACTCTGCTTTTTCATTCTGTTACTTATTCCTTTCATTTCTTTAACAAATATTTATTACACACTGCACATGCCAGCACTGCACTGGGTACTGGAAAGAGAAGATAAGCTTGCTAAGTAGACGAGGGGGAGAGAAGCAGTTTAAAGGGGGAAAGGAATCTAAACAAAAACTGATGCAATTAAGCGCACAAGGTGTAAAGCTGCATTTAATTCAGGAAAACGGGAATAGAGTGGATGGGGAGTGCAGATAAGATGGGAGAAAGGGGCAGGGAGTAGGTGGGGGCGGGGAGGAGTTTAAGGAGTGAGGAGGCACACAGACGTGAGACTGGAGGGAGGAAACAAAATACAGAGGTGGCTGAAATTGCCAACAAAAGAGAAAGGCCAGAACAAAGATATTTTCATATTTGAGAGAAGGACTTCAAATGCATTTGGTCTGCTATGGACATAAATCAAGATGCACACTTGTTTATGGGTGCAGGACAAAACGGGGGACATGGGACATCTGTAGATAATTTTCCCATCAGAAGGAAATTCAAACATATAAAATCATCACATATCTATAAAAACAGATTTAAAAAAAAATCATATCCTCAAATAGGAATAGCGTCCAGGTCCCATATTTCAAAACTATTGATTCTTTTTTTTTTTTAACCACCCTAAGTAATACAGTAATAACATCTGACAGCCACTTAAGCTGAAGGTTGCACAAAAGCTTAAAACACTGGCTTCCTATGTTCTTTATTGCTCCATGAGGGCCATTTCATTCAATTATAATGACATTTCAATTTGGAATACAGAGCTGCCTCTCCCTTTAAATGTTAAATTGACTTGTTTTGGTACAGAAAGCATCCAGTATGCTCTATTACATGCAGGATTAAAAAGGTAGCTCTAGAAATATTCATAGCTTAATACTTTAGTAACAACAGACACTATTTCAGAATCTATCATTTTTCTTAAACTATAATTTACTTGTTTTTAAAAAGTATTTCCATACTCTTTATTCAGAGCCCTATCAGAAACTCCCTATGAACTGACTTTCTTAAATATACATTTATCTAGTCTACATAATTTACATGATAACAAAACATAAACAGAAAAGCCAAAAGGCTAGAGCTTCAACTAAGCCTGCATGGGGTAGGTACTCAACGATGATGAAACAGAAAATCATAATTAACTCCAAGACACTTCAAAATAAACACAGAAGAAGACAAACTCCTCATGTAAATGTCCACAGACCCTCTCCCATCTGCACAGAGTGAATAAGCTATTTTTGGTACTTACTTCTACCACCCTCTTTAAAACACAAAGACTAATTGAATATAAAAATTTCTGTATGATATGTAACTGAGAAAAAT
>NW_005871048.1:53793695-53905043 GCF_000147115.1 Myotis lucifugus | reverse complement strand
TGTTTGGCTTCCCCAGACCTCCCTCCATAGTAAACAGCTCCTAGATAAAAGGAAGATAATGCCCTTAGGAAGGTTGCATTAATATTCACAGAAAATTACATATCTCTATAAAAAGCAAAAAGGCAAGCCAAAACCCACTCACAGAAATAACCGACAAGATCAGAAGCCATTGCTTAAAAGTAGCATTTTTCCGCTTTCGGCTATGCTTTGTGTTAAAAATGAGAATGAAATACAAAATTCAATTGACTAAAATCTAATATTATAAGTAAAAGAGGACAAATACGAACTATCATAAAAGGTACATACAAAAACTTGACTTTACAAAAATGTTATGTTTTATTTTCTATATTTATAGTTTTTGTTTCAGACCACAATAAAACCTGAGTTCAGATCAATGAATGTTTCTGCAAATAAAAACCAGGACAACCTCTATCTTTAATTTAAAATAATTATTTAAAAGTTTTTAAATAATTAAGCACTGTACACACATTTACCATTAATCATTACCAGGAAGTACTATAGTAACATTTTAATTGCGTATCAAATAACTCTGGAGTAGGGTAGCCATATATTCTTGAAATCATATTTTTGTATCTGTCATCAGAAAGGCCACTTTTCATGTAAAATACTGAGACACTTAGTCATTAGAGCTTTTGATGACTAAATACATTAATTATCTATTGATATTTACAGTAATAATAATAACAATAACAGTAATGATCCTACTGACAGGCCAGACCCTGCCAGATCTCTGATCTCAGGGGGATGGCAAGGAGCAAGGAAGACGGGCTTGGATCTAAGTGACTCCATTGCCAGGCAAACGGATCTGGACTGAAACCAGCATTTGTGGAGACCTGGGACTGTCTCTATTTATATTTTAACAATGGATTTCAAATCAGTATCAGACGCACTCTCTCCGTTTTACCCTAACTGGAAGTGTACAGTGTATGAACACCAGATTTGCCGGAATAACAAAGCATGCTTTTAGCCTGTTGAAAAAAAAAATCTCCAGACCATTAAAGAGTAAGATTCCTAATAACTGTCTTGTATTGAGAATAGATTTTTACATGGGAGGGTTTGGGGGCACTTCTGCCCTGGGCACTGCGCAAACCATTTTCACATGCTTATCTACACTTTCATGGGAGCCTCAGTAAGAGGGTGTTACCAAAAAAGGGGGACATGTGTAATACTTTCAACAAGAATGATAAATTTTTTAAAAAGAATTACAGGATTTAGGCTCATAGTAGGTGATTTGGGGTAGGGTGAATGCAACTTTGCTGTGGGTTGGATGCAGCCAGGAATGGATATTAAGATCCTTACAATAACTCTGTGAGGTAAGTAATACCATCTCCATGTCATAGATGAGGAAACTGGAGCTTAAAAAGATTCAGTAACTTGGTGAAGACACAAAGGTGGGAAACGATGCAAGAAGAACTTGAACCATGTCTGCCTGGTTCTGGAGCCAGCTCTAACACTGTCAAAAATATTATGTATACAGGGAACAGTAATTCCACCCGACAAACCCTGAAAATAGGATACATTTGTGCAAAAAAGACATAGCTGTGAGAAGACTGGATAATGATTAAACATTCCCTTGCCACCATCATCAGCACAAAACTATAAGCTTTTATATGCATTTTCAAAGGAAGAGGGCAAAATTGATAAGGCAGTACAAAGGCCTTTGAAAAATAAAACGTATTCAATCATTCATCTAAAAAAAAATCAAGAAGTTGTCAATCTACTGTAACGTTTCATTGTAAAGCATACTTGCAATCACCAGCTAATTAATGCTTCACAACTTTCCTGTAGCAATGACTGACTGTACTTTGGTTACAGTAAAAACGAAACCGAGGAAGTAGAGTGTCTGCATCAGTCTTGCTTCAAGAGAATAAATAATAGCTGTAGAGACTCAAGCCCTGGGGTTTTAACAAATGCCATGTTTTCAAGAGGTTTAAGTCCGAGAAATCTTGTGAATAGTTTAAAATGTGATCGCAAACAATATTAGGGCCTCGCCAGCAACTGAGTTACTGTTTATTTATGGATGTGATTCTGAATCAAATCTGGAAAGCAATCCATCTCCATATTAATTCACTTCAATTCAACTCAGTGTACACATCTAAGCATGTACATGACAACAGACCATCCCAGGCACCGGGAATGCAGGAAAGAAAGCATGACTGCCCCGGAGGAACCACAAAAACGACAGCACAATGAGGGGGGAGTTATACTAAGGGCCTCACATGCTTCGGGAAAAAGTCATTCTGTCCCAAGTCTCCACAATGAATTTTATGTGCTCTCCAGACATTTTAGACATTCAAGAAACTAGATTATAAAAAAAGAAGTTACCTATTAATGCTTCAAAACAATTAGCCATTGCATGTCGAAGGTCTGATTCTCTGCAAAGGTCGGGTCCATGGGCATAAAGCATAAATCGATCCAGTTCCAGTTTCTATAAAATTCAAAAATGACAAAAAGAAAGAATTTGGCAAAATCAAACTGTAATAACTCAACATTCCTAGGGGTAAAGGTAAAAAATTAATTGGCCCATGTCAGTATAGAAAGAAAGCTGAGTCTACTATTCATCAGGAGTCCTTACCTATGGCTCAGCTCTGACAAACCCTGACTTTTCCCCAAGCAGGCTTCTTTCTATAAACCTTATTCCAAGTTCAGACCAAGCACTAGCTCAAGCTGGAATAATACTTTGCTAAAAGACCATGGGCTCTTGGGCTCACCCAATATGTCCAGGGAGACACAACCCCAACCCAAAGTTAACCTCTTTGATCCCAGGGATATGCGATACTTATAATGCTGGTAGATTAGATTTTTATGTGGCAAGATAAATGAGGACCCTCAGAAGACTTCAAAATGCCTTACATCTCAAAATCTTTTCTTTTGATTTTGGTAAGGATTTGGCAGTCCCTATATCTTTGTACCTGTGTCCCCTTCATGAGGTCTCTATACTTACCTTTTCAAAGGCTCAGTGAGATCCTCTCAGCAATGGGTTGAATTTATTTTAAGGGCTCTGGGAATATTGTTTGTAATTAATTACGTTTCCCTTTTTACTTGACCTTAGAAAACTATAAAGCCAAATTTGTGGCCCAATCCTACAAATTGTGTAGGACTTATGAATATATCTGTGTATATTAAACTCTACCTCTGGTTTCATTTTATTCTTATCCATATTTTCTCTTTACCTTGAGTTCAGTACCTACTTATTTCTTATCCTGTTGTATTATAATATACAAATCAATTCAAGTCCTGTTAGAACTAGACAGAGAATGTACTTTTTAAATAAAACTCCTGAGATTGAATTAATAGAAATTAATTCTTTCCATAAAAGGAGATGCAGCATTCCATAAGGATGCACTTAATCTGTTTCCATTACCATGTAATTCAATTCAATAAATACTTACTAAACAATAACATGCCATGTAATATGGAACAAGACACAAGTCAATGAACAACCTAGGACAGTATGAGTCTCAGATAAAAGACTCAGATTTTGTATATCTCAGTATACCAGTATATGTAAAAATATCTATATCCACTTATGTTGGAAAAAGACAGAGACAATAAAAACAAGACACATATGCTACCAGTATTTTGTACTGTTAGGAATTCATGAGTATAAAATAAACTCAAATGAGAGTATTGACTACCACAAATGCAACAGCAGAAAACACCACTTAAAAACATTGATCCCCAAGTGGAAGAGTTTATACCAAAATATGTAAATTTGATCTGTTTCACAACTTCACTGGGAAAACTCAATTGTTTGCCATCTCTGGAGCCCTGCTTGAGAACAGACTGCAAGCCATATTTTATATTATAAACAACTATTTTGGAATCCTATGAATTTTCCAACTTCTCATAATCCCTGCTCTATATCCTTATTTTTTTCATGAAGGCATTAGGGAAACTTTTAAAAAGGAGTAATGTTCAACTTGCATGCGTTAAAATGTTCATCTGTCTGAAGAGTTGACTTAGAGCTTTCACTAAATTCTCAAAGAGGTCAGCAATCCTCCATCAAGTCCCCTCCTCCCAAATGGTCAAGATCCACTGGAACAGACAGGAGAGCAAGACCACCACTGCCTTCTGCAGGAGCAGACGGGTGTTGTGTGCTATGGGAATGTTGGAAGTTGGTGTGGAAGAAGATCACATCGAAATTCCTGAAGGGAAAAACTGGCCACCCCTCTTTGTAAAGCACCCGATGTGTTACATGACTATTTCTGTTTTCCTGATATGGCACCTTCCCATACTTTGTAAATATCCTCCCTAAAATTATTTGAAAAATAATTATGCAATTTCATTATATCTGAAACTGGAAAGAAAACAATGGGGGAAGGGTGACAATCTATTTATTAGCATGTATTTCCAGTGGACATTAAGGTGGACCAGGAAGCAGCTTGACAATTTAATCAACTAAACACTGAAGCAGTTTTACTTAGAGTTGAGGAATTCTGTGCATTGTGAGGCTGCTAAAACCAAGTTAGCACACCTGTTGCCTATCTTTCTCTTCGAGGCATCATTATTTCTATTCTCAGATGCCACTAAAGCTGGGTCAAAGTCTACCTGTAACTATGATGATGATGCTGCTACAGAAAACACAGCAATGCACTCTTGCTGCACAAAAACCAGGGTATAAAATTAACCACAATTTGAATGTAATTAATGCCTTGTCAGTCATAAAACTAGAATGGATTTTACATAGTCACTTCTATCAAATTCCATCATTCATATCGAAATGAAGAAAACAATAAAAATTACTTAAGGCAAAAATGAAGGTAAACTCACAAAAGCTTTTCAGTGGATCATCAGTTGGGGGTTGGAGGGCCACCGTCCCCCTTGCTATAGAATAAACCCACAGGTCTATAAAATGTAATGATTTATAATGAGAATAGTGGCAGCAACAGAAACAACAAACTCCTTCTAACTCACTTACATGTGTGGGTGATTGCTAGGATGAACAGGCATTGTGCTGAGCCCTGTATAAATACAATCATTAACATTCAAATGACAATGTCATGTAGTTCTTACAGCTACTCTGCATGGCAGGTGCTGATGCCATCTCCCTCGTGCAGATGAGAAAGCAGAGGCCTGGGGAAGAGAACGACACTCAGTCCCGGGACCCCAGTTGCAAGAGGAGGGGTGTGGGCCAGAACCTTATGGCCAATGCAAGTGCATATTGCCTGTTATGATCTACTATGATGAGACACTGCACAGAGATAGGAACATCAAATAAGATAATGAAGTTACATGCCTGCCATGAATCTAAGTTGAAAAAGGTTCTGGTGGGTGGGAAGAGATTAACCACAGACTTAAATGCATGTATGAATAACCCATGGACAAGAGTCTGGTGAAGGCCTGAGGCAGGGGGGAGGGGCGGGCTATAAGGGGCCAATGGGGGAAGTAAGAGGGACATCTGTAACACTTTCAAGAATAAAGATAAATTAAAAAAAAAAAGGTTCTGTTAGTCACTCGGCTCAGTAAAGGAGGCTGGCTGGACAGCCTAAACCAGTGATGGCGAACCTTTTGAGCGTGTCAGCATTTTGAAAAACCCTAACTTAACTCTGGTGACTTGTCACATATAGAAATTTTTTGATATTTGCAACCATAATAAAACAAAGATTTATATTTTTGATATTTATATTATATATTTAAATGCCATTTAACAAAGAAAAAGCAACCAAAAAAATGAGTTCGCATGTCACCTCTGACACGCGTGTCATAGGTTCGCCATCACTGGCCTAAACCCTAAATCTTAATTAGTGAGATTTGTAATTTCGGGGGATTCTCAAAGATCTGTAAAGTATCCCCTATGTATATAAATGGTCTGGAGTATTCTATTCAAAGCTATAATTCTACTTGTTAAAGTAAATTAAAAACAAATATAATACAGAAATATTACACAAAGGAAAATTATTTAAAAATTCAAGTCTTTTGCTCTGCTCTCATGATCCTTTTCCCCAAATGTTTAACTCTGTTCCTGCACATCTGTCAAATTTTTCCCCTTCTGTTATCAAGTTACCTCACCATGGAGTTCATTAGCTGCTGGAGAAACTCACAAAGGTAACCAAACTAATAAGGCTGAATCCTTAAAACCCAAACAAAAAAATCTTTCCTGGTCTATAAAATACTAAGCCCTAACACACGCCAAAGAGGTACTGATTCAAACGCAGAACTATGCCCGGGCTGAGGAGGAGGACGCCAGGCTCCACGCCAGGCTCAGAGGTCGGACACACCTTGGCTAGCATGGCGAGGTGTTGATTCTGGACGATGGCAGTCCGGTAAGTCGCTAACCCTCCTTCCTCCAGACTAGGAAACAAATAGTACAAGTGGACACTGCAAAAAAAAAAAAAAAAAGCACATATATAAATATGCATCACACCATTCTGTCTGTGGCTCTGAGCCACAAAAGTAGGCCAGGCAAGGGATCTGCACAGGAGACACCGGCTGAACTGAACTAAACTGGAGGGTTTGACTGAAAGTCTTTGAAAGTTTAACAGGAAGCACAGTATATCTGCATGTGCTGAAACCCGAACAGCACCATTCACTCATGTTTTCACAGTTATTTCTGTTAAAAGGCTCCTCGGGAATCTGATGACAACAAAGACCTGAACAATGTCACACATGGCTAAGAGCAAACCCATGTGACACTCACAAGTGGGCCTAGAAACAGTACTTTTCTTGGGTTAGGCTTTGGGCAGCCCCTGAAGAGAAGCCTGGGAAGCCCCGAGCAGGACAGCAGCGGAGGCATGTTCTTCACGAGGACGGACAGGAACGGAACTGAGATCGGCACATGTGGCTGGCTGTGCTCTAAGAGCGAGCCGACAGGGGCTGACTAGGAAATGCAGGAACTGGGAGAAGCCACGTGGAACACCAGTTTGGACCACAACAGCAACTGTTATCTCCTAAATCTCACACCGGGTTTTAGATCCACTGAGCTTGGTTAGTCCTACGTGTCCAGGGAAAGCAGGCTTAGACAGCAGCCCCTTTGGCTCAGTATATCCTTCTTGGGAAAAGAAATGACCTAAAGAGAATAAAAAATAGCTCAATATAGTTCCAAGAAAAGCATGTGTTACCTCTCTTTAAAAGAGAAATTATCTATGAAAAAACAAAACACATTTTCCTACCCCTACCTCCAAAATAAGGACCCTAAAACATTTCTGGGGAGAAAACACACACATCCCCAAATCTCAACATTAAAATTACTTGTAAGCTTTACTTCCCTTGAGATCAGAAAGAGTGAGAAAGGGATCAAAGACAAATCCTAGAAAATGAAATGACATTTTAAAATATCATCCCTTCCTTTACAAATTGAATATAATCTCTGAAGCATCTAGAACAAGGCCAGCTGATCTCTGTGGCTGTGGCAACTTGAACATAAACTTGACAGGACAGAGAAGCGCGCCTTCCACCTTGTCATCTTGCTCACTGCAGCATCAGCAAGGGCAAGTTCTCAGGGCAGGAGCCACAGACCCGGGGCTGGCAAGCTCCACAGCAGGGACAAAACACAAGGCGTTTCAATGGCTTATTTGGCTAATTACACAGAAGGCAATGTATCAAGCATGTTTCCTATAAAATGCAACTAAGGGGGAAGAGAAGAAGAGCCGCCTTACCTGGTCAGAAACTCAACGACAGCATCACCCAGGAACTCCAACCGCTCATTGTGGTTAATCCTATAGGAAATTTTTAAAATCACTGATAATAGCATGCGTTTACATTCGCTCCCTCTCCCCTCAAAGAAAGAACACATGAGGGTTAGCTCTTTTAATATGAGAACACCCTACCTTGTTTTGATCCCTGGGGGTGCATGCGGGAGGCAACCAATGTTCCTCTTTCATATACTAGTAGATCTCTCTCTCACTCTCTCTCTCATTCTCTCTCTCTCTCCCTTCCTCTAAAATAACTTTTTACAAATCTAAAACAGTAGCAAATCTTTTGTTCTTCTCCCACTGTTTATCCTTTCTTAATCATCCCCATTATAAATACCAGCAAGCTCCAACATGAGATGTTTACTGAGCAGTAAACACTCCACTTGTTTTGGAGAACTGAATCAACAGAGGCATGAAATCTAGATTAACTGTAACATTTATACAGCACATCTGGTCTGAGGAATTCAAAGCACTTTATAAAACAACAGTCTCCTGTAACAGTGATTACTGTAAGATATCATTTACTTCATGGAAAACCATCTTAGATTTGGGCAAAGTCCAGGGGGAATTGCTAGAGTGAGAGTATGGACAACATTTTCTCACTCCGCCTTCTAAGCCTCAAGCAGTGCCTGGTAGAGTAGAGCTAGAAGGGGCCCTGTAGCTCCGTTGAACCTCCCACCCAATTCAGGAATCCCTTCCATTCATTACATCTATGTACCTGGACACTTGTGGGGAAGGGAGGTGATGGGGCTGCTAGACCTGAGACCCACTGCAGCCATGGATCCCAGATTAAACATCTTTGGGATTTAACCTGAAGCATTTAAGTCAGTAAATCCACTCAGTGGAATTCATATATATTGAATGTGTATTGTTACTGTGGTTTTTTTTTATATATTTTATTGATTTTTTACAGAGAGGAAGGGAGAGAGATAGAGAGTTAGAAACATCGATCAGCTGCCTCCTGCACATCTCCTACTGGGGATGTGCCCGCAACCCAGGTACATGCCCTTGACCGGAATCGAACCTGGGACCTTTCAGTCCGCAAGCCGACGCTCTATCCACTGAGCCAAAACGGTTTCGGCTGTTACTGTGTTTTTAAGGCAAAATACTTGTGTATAACTGATTTAAAATATACTTTGCAATGATCATTTCCTTAAACACACAGACATTAACAAACAGTACACAAGTATCTCTCTTTTGGTTGAATATATTCTTATACATTCTGTCTAGCAATAACACTACCAATCAAATAAAAGCAAAACAAACCAAGGCCGCTTGATTCTCTCCTTTTTCCCTCACCAGTCTTCTGGCCCCTTTCCCAAAGGTCTTGCTGATAATACATGGATTACTTAAATGTCACGAAATACCTAATCCTTCAGAGACCCTTTCTGTAGTAACATTTCATTGCAGTTTGCAGGAGTTAAATATAACTGAAATGTATGTGGCTAAGCAGTAACACTTTTTAAAATTACAGGTAGCGTATTCACTTGAGATGATGCCATCATAAAAGTTAATTATTTTGTAGTTTTGATAGGCAGACAGGATTTTATCTATTAATTTTAAGTCTTCATGACTTTTTGTAAATCCTAGCTGATCCCAAATCAGATTAAGTAAAATGCTAACCAGCCATTTAAACCTCTGCTGATGGCTCTGACCATGACCCTTATTTTTTTTTTTTTTTTTTTTTACCATGACCCTTCTTAATACCCCAGCTCCTCTATTGCTAGCCAACAAGTAAATAACCTTGGATAAACGTACTATCATGAATGACATTCTTTCCTTTAATACGTATTACTGAGGCCCTGCTCTGTGAAAAACACTAGTTGCAAAAGGAAAGGAAATTTTAAAAAAGAAAAATAAGAGTAAGACCATAGACCTTCGAAATGCTTACGGTATAGACAATCAGCCCATCACCTAATTATGATACATGGGAGAACCAGAATATGCACCATAAAGCAGATGCCTGCAGGCTGTGGGCAGAAGTCCCAGGTTACAGGGCATTCCACAGGTGGCTGTGCAATGACTGTGGCATTCAGGGAAGGGAGACAGTACACTTGGCAGCACAGTAAGTACTTCAGTCTCACTGGTGTGTAGTGAGCCACAAGGAAGATGTGCCTGGAAAAGTGACCTGGGGCCAAGCCATGCTGTTGGGACTTCCAGGTGGGGAGGTTCCAACTTATTCAGTGGGTGACAAGACGGCCCAGAAAGCTTTCAAGCAGGTTGCCACTAAGAACGAGAATCAAGCTCTAGAACCAGCAAGCTGGCTGGCTGCAGTGTGAAGGGGAACTGGCAGAGCTGGTCACTAACTGCAGGGTGGGCAGGTGGGAGGAGTGGTTTTCCGGGGAACTAGAAGTCCATTGAGAGCCCCTCCTCTCGGCCCTCTCCCCGGCCTGCCCTGCTCGTCCACCTTCCCACGGCCATCAGTGCCAAAAACCGATTTCCCAAACAACTTAACTGGCTCGCTCGCTCTCTCTTCCCTTAATTCTGAGCAGGCTTGCTTGGGAGGAGATATAACCACTGACACTTGCAGTTTAATGGTGTTTGCTTCAAAGATATACAAACACTTCTGAGGAACAGATGCATCTCATTTTATAATAGCAAAGTAAGAAACAAACCGAGGAGAGGGCAAATCATCGCAAGTGAACTCAATTATTCAATGCACAGTACAAAACTGACCTGTGACCCCTAAGCAGCCAGCAGAGCTGTCCTTAGCCCCACAGCAGTCTCGTGTGTACATTCTGTTCTGACCTTCACTGAAGCACTAGCAGAGTCTCCCTTGTAGTAAGTACTTTATGTTTATAGCACTCTCTACCCACCGCAGGTAGCCAGGCCTCCTGGTGAGTGCAGCTTGGACTTACTTGCCTTGGAATCACCTAAAATACCTACAAACTGCCTCAAACTCAAAAGGCACTGGCTCAGCATCTGCTGAATTACATTTGTGTGAAGCTTCTGAAGTACTGCTCCCAGGGCTGTGCCCGCTGGGGAACGCTGGATAGCAACATTGGAGCAGCAGCAGACCTGGCCCTGGAGGCCAGGAGGCTCTTCCTGGATGGAAACTCCAGTCAACTCTCAATCAGCAGAAAGATCACAGACAGGGCTGAAGACTCTCAACATAAGCATTAAAGGCCAGAAGTCAAAGGACAAAAGAAAGTGTTTATTCTCTGTCGATGGTATCATTTTCAAAATGGGAAATTCAGAAAGAACGTTGTTTCTCAGATATCATTCCTTTTGCCATGATAAGTAAGCATCTCTTTTTTTTTTTTTCGCTAAAAGTATTACAAAGGGTATTACATAAGTGTCCTTTTTTTCCCCCCCGCCCTTGAAAGCATCTCTTTGTAATAGCACAAAAGAAAACATAAATCATGAGGCTTGAAAATACTACTGATGACATAATTTACATATCAACAACTCTAGTTGGGGCAGAGGAGACAAAGAAGATTTAAACCTGGCCTCATCAGCCATTAGGCACCTGCTTTCATTCAAAAAAAATTTTTTAAATATATTTTATTGATTTTTTACAGAGAGGAAGGGAGAGGGATAGAGAGTTAGAAACATCGATCAGCTGCCTCCTGCATACTCCTTACTGGTTATGTGCCCACAACCAAGGTACATGCCCCTGACCGAAATCGAACCCGGGACCCTTGAGTCCGCAGGCCGACGCTCTATCCACTGAGCCAAACCGGTCAGGGCTGCTTTCATTAAATTTTTGGGGTGAATTTATATAGGCCTAGCCCACTTTCTTCCCAGATTCTTCAGGGGCTCAAGGCCACACAAAATACGAGTATTAATACATGAAAGTATCTTTTAAAATCAAGAAATAAAATAAGGAAAGCTAACATTTAAACTTTCCAACCCCTTATGTAAGGCCATTATTATTCTAACAATGAAACCTGATAGAAGCATCACAGGAAATGAAAACTACAGAATTGTATCTTTTATGAATATAGACACAAGAATCCTCAACACTAACAAACTAAATTCACAGCATACAAAAAGGACTATACACCATGATCAAGTGGGATGTACCCCAGGAAAGCAAAGTCAGTTTAACATCTAAAAATCAATTACTAATTCATCATGGGAGTAGAATAAATGGAGGGAAAAACACATGATCTCAGTAAATGCAGAGAAAACATTTGACAAAATTCAACACACTTTCATAACAGAAACATTAAGTAACTAGGAATAGAAGGGAATTTCTTAAACCTGAAAAAGGGCATCTAAGAAAAACCCAAAATTAATATCAGACTCAATGATGAAAGATTGAATGCTTTCCCCTTAAGATTAGGAAAAAGAAGTAACTGCTCTCACCACTTCTATTTAATTCTAGAGGCTCAGTGTATGAAATTCATGTGGGGGGAGAGGGGGAGGGAGGTTCTCTCAGCCCGGCCTGCACCCTCTCACAATCTGGGAAGCTGGCTCCTAACCGCTCGGCCTGCCTGCCTGATGGCCCTTAACCACTCTGCCTGCCTGCCTCATTGCCCCTAACCACTCTGCCTGCCTGCCTGATCGCCCCTAACCACTCTGCCTGCCTGCCTGATCGCCCCTAACCACTCATCTGCCTGCCTGATTGCCCAGTACAATCAGAAACCTGAAATACTACTGTTGGGAATATAAAATGGTGTAGCCATTTTGGAAAACAGTCTGGCAGTTTCTTAAAAGGTTAAAGAGAGTTACCATATGACCCAACAATTCCACCCCTGGGTATATAACCAAGAAAAATCAAAACATCTGTCCAGCCCTGGCTGGGGATCAGTTGGTTGGAGCATTGTCCCACACACCAAAAGGTGGCAGGTTCAATTCCTGGTCAGGGCACATTCCCAGGTGGTGGGCTCAATCTCCAGTCTGCGCATGTGGGGGAGGCAACTGATCAATGTTCTCTCTCTCTCTCTCTCTCTCTCTCTCTCTTCTCTCTCTCTCTCTCTTCTCTCTCTCTCTCTCTCTCTCTCTCAGATCGATAAAAACATATCCTTTTGCCCTAGCTGGCTTGGCTCAGTGGATAGAGCATCGGCCTGCAGACTGAAGGGTCCAGGGTTCGATTCCAGTCAAGGGCACATTCCTGGGGTGTGGGCTCGATCCCCAGTGGGGGGCGTGCAGGAGGCAGCCAATCAATGATTCTCTCTCATCATTGATGTTTCTAGCTCTCTCTCCCTCTCCCTTCCTCTCTAAAATCAATAGAAAATATATTTAAAAAATAAATAAATAAATAAAAACATATCCTTGGGTGAGGATTAAAAAAAACCACACAAACATATGGCAACACAAAAATCTATACACAAATATTCATAGCAACATCATTCATGATAACAGAAAAGTAGAAACAACTCCAAATGCCTATCAATTGGTATATGATTAAATAAAATGTGACATAACCATACCATGGAATATGAATAAGAAATGAAGTACTGATACATACTATAAGCCAGTCACAAAGGATCACGACATACAATATATTGCCACTAATACAAAATGTCCAAAATAGACAAATTCATAAAGATTGAAAGTACTAGTTGCCTAAGGCTGAGCAGGCTGAAAGAAAGGGCAGTAACTAGTAAGAGGCACCAGGTTTCCTTCAAAGGTGATGAAATGTTCTAAAATTAGGAATGATCATGGCTGCACAATGTTGTGAACAAACTAAAAACTACTGAATTGTATACTTTAAATGGGTGAATTATATAGTATGTGAATTATACTGCAATATAGCTGTTATAAAAAAAATCTACTGTACCTTGAAGGAGTTGGGTCATCTTGGCCAAGGCGTGACATAATATTTATTAAGGTGTTAATTCCTATTTTAAAAAAAAAATACACAAGTAAATACTGTTAGAAGCATTCTAGGGCCATGATATGACATATTGGAAAAAAATTATCTAGCTCATCCCAATATGACTTTAAAAAGTTTAATATCTGCATGTGTACAAATTTAATCAACTTAGTTACTTAAAACACTAAATAGGAGGAATAAGTTTTTCTAAAAAAGTCATCCATCCTATTTCAATGCTCTGCTCAACATGATTATTATTATGTATGGGGCAAGAAGCACTGAAGAATGAAAGGATGGAACAGTCACCAGGGAACCATTCCCAGTGGAGATTTAACCCAGAACACAGGCCAAAGCACGAGAGCAGAATCCAAACACACCTTTTTTCCGCATGTGCATGTGATGAACTTTTCTGTCTCCATATTTGGGCTGGCGAATTCCACAGTTAGACAAAGAATTCCTGGCATGATCAGGATTCATTCCAAAATTCAAGTGATGGCTCGGGTGGGTCATGGCCAGCTAAAATTTTAGTGAAATAAATTCAGCCTTAAAAACTCAACACAGAAATGCCATCTTTACATTATCCACCAATGAAACAGGAAAGAGATCTGTCTAGCCAGTCGACTTTTAAGCCCTGATCTTTCCATCTATCTCCTCCAATTTCCACAGCACTGGTGCAAGCCCTCTTCTAAAAATAAATCTAAAGTCTACATCTTTTGGAGGAGAATTAGAGTACTCAACACCTAGAAAGAAGAGCCATAAAGAAGGAAAACCGAAAGAAGGGGCTCCGGTTTGACAGGCAAATTTTTGCTTTAGTTTGTTTCTTTAGGGACGGCCTCAAAAAAAAAGGTGAGAAAAAGGGTTTGAAAGGGGCAACCAAAATAAAGGAGAGAGCGGTTTCTAAACATCGTCATCATCTCCCAGAAGAGAGAACTCAATGCTCCATCTGAAACCTGCAAGATGAATTACTGCTACCCTGTTATCATGTGAGTGTACAGGAGAGTAATTCTTACCTGTAACAGACAACGATCTTGGAAAGTATACCCTATCAACTTGTCCAGGTGCATTAGGCATTGGTGGTAGCGAATATGATGGGTCAAAACAGGTAGCATCATTGCGTGCTTAAAAAAAAAAAATCAGTATGTTTAACTCTATAAAACCTTTTAAAAATGCAACAAATGAAAACTATTTTCGCAACCCAAATTCCAAGTCAATGTCTTGAAACAGTTTAGTGGGGGCATGGCATCCTGATGCACCATCTACAAAGGGTAAGGGACCTTAGTTGTTTGGGGTATATTCTCTGGAACCAGAATGCCTGGGTCCAAATCCTGCTCTGTTACTCATTCATTGTGGGACTTAGGGCAAGTTATTTCACTTCTCAGCCTCAGTTTCCTCACCTGTAAAATGGGGGAAATCATTATAGCTACTTTCAAGGACAGTTAAAAGGATTAAATAAACAAACATAAAAAAAAACGGTTTAGGAGAGAACCAAAATGGCGGCATAGGTAAAAACATGTACTTGCTGCCTCTCACAACCACATGAAAACTACAACTAAAAGACAAAACATCGATAATCCAAAACCATGGGAAAGCTGGCTGAGTGGAAGTTCCACAACTAGGAGGAAAGAAAAAAGTGCACTGAGACTGGTAGGAGGTTCAGAGGTGCGGAGTTGTGGAGGCGCGCGCGAAATGGGCTGGCAACTGGGTGCGCTATTGTTTTTTTCAATCGGGAGGGAGATACAAGCTCCCGATTGCTCTGAACTCCAGTTCCGGGGTCGACTCTGGAGACCCAGACTCATTCAGGGAGAAACTGGACTGTCTGGCATCGGGCTGGAACACGAGGGCGGCTTTCTCTTAGAGGTGCTCGCAGTGATCATTGTTCCTGCTCAGGGATGCAGATCGAAGAGACGCGGGGACCTCTCCAATGAAGAGCTGACTGGCAGCCATTGCTATGTGCTCCACCCTGGTGATTCCCAGAGACCCCGCCCCACCCAATTTACAACCCCACCTAAGCTGTGCGCATCGGCTTTTGCATATGAATGGCCCATCCTTTCGCAGCATAAAACCTAACAAACTGCAGCTGGGTCAGAGAGCTCCAGAGCTTCCAAAAGAAGCCCCAAGGCTCAGCAACAGCAACCAGCTTTGCTTCACAGCTGGGCCCATCTGGGCACCTCCAAACCCCAAACAAAGAGGACGAATCTGCAGATCTCTCTGTTGCTCCTGCTGGGGAGGTGCTAAGTCAGGCAGTGGCTGACTTAGCACCTCCTTGGAGATCCAAGAGCCAGTGTACCCAGTGGTCAGTGTGAGACCATACCAGATTACAACTCTTCACATCCATAAGGGACACACTCAAGGGGAAGACTCAGTGAGCACCAAAGCCCCACTGAAGCAAGTCCTGCCCCATAAGGGTATCTCCGGCACAGCAGTTCTTCCACTGTAGACACAGCTGGTCCTCACAGCCAATTGATCTGGAGGTCAATTCCTCCCAGTGATACCAACAGCAATCAAGGCTTAACTACAACAGGACTGTGCACCCAGCCCACAAAGGGGTGCACCAAGAGTGTCCACCTCAGGTGATTGGGGAGGCTGAGCCACTGGGCCCTAGAGGACATCTACCACACAAGGCCACTCTATCAACACAGGAAGCAGCCAAATTGTGGAGACAAAGAAACAAGTCACAAATGAAAGAAATGGATAAAAGCAAAATACTGGATATAGAGTTCAAAACCATGGTTATAAGGTTACTCAAGAATCTTCTAGAAACCACCGATAAATTTAATGAGACCCTCAAGGATATGAAAAAGGACCAATCAGAAATTAAGCATACACTGACTGAAATAAAGAATAATATACAGAGATCCAACAGCAGACCAGAGGATCCCAAGAATCAAGGCAAAGATTTGAAATACGAAGAAGCAAAAAACACCCAACTGGAAAAGCAAAATGAAAAAAGAATCCAAAAATATGAAGACAGTGTAAGGAGCCTCTGGGACAACTTCAAGCATACCAACAACTGAATTATAGGGGTGTCAGAAAAAGAGAGAGAGAGCAAGATATTGAAAACCTATTTGAAGAAATAATGACAGAAAACTTCCCCTACCTGGTGAAAGAAATAGACTTACAAGTCCAGGAAGCGCGGAGAACCCCAAACAAAAGGAATCCAAAGAGGACCACACCAAGACCATCATAATTAAAATGCCAAGGGCAAAAGACAAAGAGTGAATCTTAAAAGCAGCAAGAGAAAAACAGTTACTTACAAGGGAGAACCCATTCGACTGTCAGCTGATTTCTCAACAGAAACTATGCAGGCCAGAAGGGAGTGACAAGAAATATTCAAAATGATGAATAGCAAGAACCTACAACCAAGATTACTCTACCCAGCAAAGCTATCATTTAGAATTGAAGGTCAGATAAAGAGCTTCACAGACAAGAAAAAGCTAAAGGAGTTCATCACCACCAAACCAGTATTATATGAAATGCTGAAAGGTATTCTTTAAAAAGAGGAAGAAGAAAAAGGTAAAGAAAAAAAAATTATGAACAACAAAGTGACAAGAAATACATATCTATCAACAAGTGAATCTAAAAATCAAGTAAATAAAAAATCTGATGAACAAAATAAACTGGTGAATATAATAGAATCGGGGGCATAGAAAGGGAATGAACTGACAATTCTCACATGGAAGTGGGTGTGGGGAGTGTGGGAAGAGATCGGACAAAAATCTTACACCTATGGACGAGGACAGTGGGGGGGAGTAAGGGCATGGGGTGGGGTGGGAACCGGGTGGAGGGGAGCAATTGGGGAAAAAAAGAGGAACATCTGTAATAATCTGAACAATAAAGATTAATAAAAAAAAAAAATAAGTGAAACAACAACAACAAAAAACGGTTTACAACAAGTCCTATTAGCCCTCATTCAAGTAGGAATGGCCCTGGTTCAATCAGTACTCAGCAAGATAACCTCGACAAGGTCACAAGAACGTTTGTGTAGCCCTGACCGGTTTGGCTCAGTGGATAGAGCGTCGGCCTGTGGACTGAAAGGTCCCAGGTTCGATTCCAGTCAAGGGCATGTACCTTGGTTGCGGACACATCCCCAGTAGGGGGTGTGCAGGAGGCAGCTGATCGATGTTTCTCTCTTATCGATGTTTCTACCTCTCTATCCCTCTCCCTTCCTCTCTGTAAAAAATCAATAAAATATATTTAAAAAAAAAAAAAAAGAACGTTTGTGCCTCCTTGTCTATCTTTAATTACAAGGGAATGGATTAGGACTCACCAATCTGGGAACTTTGTCATGGTCAAGACACTTCTGAGAATCTAAGGAAAATAATTCTTTCCCCTCAAAATGCCTCTGCACACAAGCATGCAAAATTGGATGCCATTTTAATGGGCTCAGAACCCCTGAAGCCCATCACTATCCTTTAGGTAAGACCTTCTCAACCAGGTGATCTTCAAAGGCCATTCCAGGTTTCACACTTAATGGCTTAACATTGTAAGGACAACTTTTATAGAGCCACCGATACAATAAAGGCACCCGAGAGCATGGAACTTTTGTTTTTTGTTTCAATCACTTTTCATTTGGCTATAGATACCTCGTTGGGAGATAATTTCATGAAAGGTATGTCTTTTTCTGTTCTTTAATAATGGTTCCCTAGAACTTAAGAGAATAAAGGAGTCATTCTTATTCATCAGAGCCTGGAGGATGGGCACAGCTCACAGAATGACTGACATATGCTTTCTACCATTTTAGTCTTTGAAGTATTTTAAGCTGGCAGTATTTAAAAATACATGAAAATGGATTTGCTTGAAACTATAGAAATCAGTTCCCTGTATTATTAACTTAAAAAGAATGATTAGTTCTCCCAAATAGACGCTCTGATCAACAGAATGTCTTTCGTTCCAGTTCAATTCAATAAAGACATACTGAGCACCTCCATGTGCAAGGCTTCCAAGGGTGTGGAAGAGAAAAAGATGAAGACACTCTTTTTGCCCTCAAGGGATTCCCAGAGATGTGCCATTATGATTTGAATTATTGGCATTTTGTCCACATAGTTTTTATAAGTGCTGTATTTAAAAATATAGTAATATGGCAGTGTGTGGCCCAAGTATAATATGGTTTTACAGGCATCTAAATTGCAGGGAGCTCAAGGGAGTCAAAGCTAAACACTCAAGGTGGACAGGTCATGAAGACTATACAGTGCAACTATCTTTCTAAAGTGTGAACTTAAACTGGTGAATTGTTTATTTTTTAATACCTCCAGTGAGAGATCAATAAAGCCCTCTCTAGAGTACTCTGATTACCAGATAATTTTTAGAACATTAAGCCCAAATCTGTCTCCTTATCCCTTGGAACCTAGTTCTACCCCTAGAGACAAAATAAAAAGATGCATTAAGTGGCCTGGCCCCTACATCGTCTCTTGGTTAACCTAAGTCTTATTTCCTTGAACCTTGACTCATATGAAACAGCTCTTAGTCGCTTCACCACTTCTTCTAAACTTGCTCCAACTAGAGCCAGTTTCTCTTTCCAAAAAAGTCTGTTTCTTGTGAATACCATGGAAAGGAAAGCATGACCCACGTCCATCCCAGGCAACAAGTCTCAACATTAACTACAAGACTTGTATCTCTAGCTCAGTTTTTTAAAATACCAACCTCTGCAATGTTGAAAGGCACATAATCACTGGGCATATTTTTGCTCTCCCTCTAATTCAAGCCTGGCAACTGCTTTCATTTAAAAAAAAAGTTCCCCTAAAAGAGTGTGAGGAAATGGCCATGTGTAACTTTAAGAATATTAAAATTCTCCCATAAATATAGAGCAACCAGAATAGCAAACTAGACTTACAAACAATATATACATAAAAACTAGAAGACAAAGTATCCCCATGAGCTCCTAAATAAGAGTGCGTGAGGACAAATCCCTGTGTGGTCTCGCACCTGTGAGAGCGAAGACAGGAAGTGTAGCAGGGCGTCCGAGGGCCCTGAGAATGAAAGAACCCAAAAATTAACATCATGCATTCACTGGAAATGTGACCAAAACCGGAGAGGGGTCTGCAGAATCCAAGTCACTGGGTGAGTACAAGAGGACAGTCTAACAGAAAGCCAAGTGAGGACAAGTCTCAGAGATTCAAGAAACTGGCACGGACCAGAGGAATGGCTTTAATAATTTCCACCATGGAGCCTCTCACTTGCACAGGTGGCATTCCTATATGGTGATGTTTTAAGCTCAGTGCAGGTAACAGTTTACTTTCACAACTCCAAGAAAATTCATTGATGGTGGAGTAATATTTAATATATCAAGGTAGAGAAATAGATACTTCACCTCTCCACCTAACGGTGACAGCTACAAAATGCCTCCAGGATGACTTGATTTTGGTACATAAGGAACTATTTCACCAAAACATGGAATTTATGGTTTTATCACTGTTTTTAAGAGTCCGAACCCCCTGCCCCCCACTCCCCCATTATTGCTCTTGTACCCAGATTTCTTTCTCTTCTGCTTCTATCAACTTCTCAGGTAGCTGGCTGGCTCACACTTTCATTCATTTATATGTAGACATTTTCTCCTTTTGACAAACCATACAGCAATTCCTGTATTCAGTATATGAACTCAAAGTCAGCAATTTACAGTCTTTATCAAGTCATTTAAATGCGAGCATAATTTTACTAAAATTAAATAAGACTTCATTAGGAGGACAGGAGAATGTAATGTGAACCCTGAGGGAAAAAAAACACCTACTAAGAAGGGTTCCTGATGGCTAACTAGGCTCAAATTTCTGAAAAATAGAGCCTAGCAGTCATTTCTACACAGGGGCCTCTCACACACACTGCTCTTCAGGGAGAAGCCTGCACTGAACTACCTTCCTCTGCAATGAACAGTCCTGCCATCTGAGCCAGCCCTTACAAAGGAGTTCCTAGAATCCTATTTCAACCAATAGGACTGAGGCTTTCCCCACATCCAATCAGAGCGGCTCTATTCTGACCAGTCAGGACAGTGCCTTTTGGACCAATCAAACTGCAAAGATTTGAAGTCCTCATTTGCATGAGAGCAGACCAATCAGGGACCACTGGCAGGAACTTCTGTCCATACAAGCCAGCTCTCCACTGGCTCTGGAGTGCACTTTCCATCAAGGACTGTTTCAACTGACTGAGCTGAAACACCAAAGATGTCTTGTGGAAGCAAAGGGGCGCAGACCAGGGCAGGCCAGAGCAGACTGTGGAGGAGTAGAGCAGAACAGAAGAGGGGCCTGGTCCCAGGGCTGCCTCACAGCCCTGTGGTAACACAATTGAGCCGCTATTATACATCTGTGCTGTTTTCACAGCCTAGCTGTTTCACAATTGAGCTGTAAAGTTTCCTTCTTCACCACACCCCAAAATGGGGATTCCAGTTGTCACTGAATTGGTGCGAATGCCATCAATTGACAGTAAGCATAGCTTCTAAACAGTTACCAGTTGTCTTGGAAGAATGGGAATCCTACAGACGGAGGAACTATGACCAGATCAAAAAATATTCACCTTTGTATACAGTTTAATCAGGATCCATTTTCTCTGACCAGTCAGTCAAAGAAAGTCACTGAGTGCTCCTACCAACCTCAAAGCAGAATGAAAAATATAATATGTATATAGAGAAAATAACCTAGTCCTCAAGCTATGTCTAATCTAGCTGAGGAGCCAAAGTGAGGCATCCGTGATACACAAAGAACGGAAAACTGCAGTGGAGCAGATTATTGAGCGCCCCTATTTGTTTCACCAAAAGAAAAGGGGAAAAGGACTCGATACTTTTTAAAAAACTGCGTTCAGCGGAACAAAACTGCCTTAGGGACTGCAACCTGGGGTGGGAAGAAAAGCAAGTAAAATAGGATAATCCCTCCACACCCACCAATCAGACAGTTATTGCTTTATCTTTTTATAAATTAGGGCCTCACAGGGTTTTGTTAAAAAACAAAACAACTTCAGAGTTACCCAAAAACTCAAGTTTAAAAATCACTAAACTAGAAGATCTCTAAGGTCCTTTCCAGTTCTCAATGCTCCACAATTTTAGGATCTCTCAAACAATCAACTCCGACTTGTCACTGAGATCACCAGGTTTGAGGCAGACTCCACTCATTGTTCAACATTCCACTCATTGTTCTTATGGTGTCTACCTTAGGATGATGTTATGGATTCGGAGAAACACTAGCAAGCAGGCAATCAGGTGATATGACTTCAAGTGACTCTCAGAGAGAATCAACAGAGTAAGATATTCACTATTGAAAGTACTTAGAGAAAAAAAAATGTGGTCAATTGGCAAAATAATTGAGGACCTGGAGGATGCTGGCTACCACTGTAGATGATTATTCTCAAACTATTTAGCAGTACTGCATCAATAGCAGTTCATCTTAAAACAAAACTATTTAGCTTTGGACATCACATGGGAAATGAATTGCACAGTAATACCTTTAATTATTGGATTAAATCCCACTGTTCAATATAATAATTAAATGCCAACATTGATTTTTTTAAAAACACACTGATTATGATGAAATGAATACCTGAGAGTATCGAAACTTATTACAATATATGCTACCATCAAAACAGATAAGTGGAAGCCTGGAAAGAATTCTTCCAAAAGGCTGAACACAGCTAATTACATTACCTGACCCCAGCCTGGGTAGTCATTTTCCTTTACTGTAATTTCTCTGCAGCGCAACCAGTACCAATCATAACAAAAAAAATCAAGTGAGCTTTGGAGCTCTCTGATCTGGTAAAAATTCCTCCCACAGGGAAAACAAAATACTTATTAGTGAGTCAGCATATATATCTGACATATTCCTCTATTGAGTTCATCAAATGAAAAAATACTATCATTTGGGTCAAATATGAAATTTATACTGATTCCGTTCATCAATGCCTTCAGTTTCCTGCAGCATAAGCTTGAGTCACAGGTCATAGTATGTACACATGGCCTCCGGGAATCTGCCTGTAGAGCTGCTGCTGTGTATCTTTTTGGACAAGCACCTGCACATGGCTGCAAACAGACAGGTGCATTTGAAGAATGGACTTGCCTTCACTCAATATGCAGAGACAGCGTCTAGCATTACTAAGTGCCCCCCACCCTACCACTGTGCCTGTGAGTGCACGCACGCGCGCGCGCACACACACACACACACACACACACACACACACACACACACAGTTCATCAAGATAATAGCAAAACTGACAACAAAAACAAAACCCAAAGGACACAAAACAATTTATGGGTGTCCCATTTAGCTACAAGGTAATATGTTCCGCAGAAACTTCTCAGAATTAGGAAAACTTCAGCACCAATGACTTTTAAAGGAAGAGGTATACAGGATGACTGTATTCCCAGAAGCATCGTTACCTGACAGACATCAGAACGGATGCCAGTTTTCCAGAATCCTTGGCTACTGAGCTCCACTGTTACTTCTCGCCTCATTGTATTCTTCTGTCGTATTTTTTGGAGCGCTTCCTAGAAGAGAACTCATTATGATGAGTCACCTGATGGTTGCAGAGCAATTTTAAGCCAAACATCAAGCATTAGAAAATAAGCTAGATTCATTCAATATCACCCTTACATCCAGGCACTCAAACCTCTTCATGCCAAATTACAGTAATTTACTTGAAATGATGGCCAGAATGCTCAAAGCCTTGGGTAACTAGATAAGAAAAAGATTTAAGCCAAATCTACCATTCTGGCAAGTTCAAATTAAAAATGACCTTTACTGATTTTTTAAAAAGTAGTGTTTGGGTTTTGAAATCAGCATGTAAAAATTATAATTATAGCAAGCCTATGTTGTCAAGCCTTTACATCTAAGAAATACAATCAATAAATTAACCTGCAACCCACGTAATTCTAAAAGTCGCTTTCAAATTTGCCAACCCATTATAACAACTCTTATTGGGAGGATACATTTTATTTTAAAAAATACAATAATCTAAAACTTCTGCAAGACATAGTCAGGAACTCTTTCCTTTAACTGCACTTCAAATAATTAATCATAAAAATAATTTTATATTTGTATACTTACTCAGGAACAACCTCATAGGAATTCATAATACAAAGGAACCACCACCACCACCACCACCTCCACCCCTGATTAGAGGAAAGCTCAATGGACTATTTCAGAAGTCCACACAACCACCTTTTTCCCTGGGGCACCAACAGCGGGACAGCTCAGTCAGCCTCTCTCAGCCCTGCTTCCCTCCTCTTTACCGAAGCTGACTGGCTCAAGTCACAGTAAGTGACGAAGCCAGAATTCAAACACCTTTCCCAGCCTCAGAGCCTTGCTCTTACACCACCAAGCAGAATAAACCTCACTGAGACAAAATCTATTTTGATACCAAATTCATTTACTCTTAAAATTATAACTAAAACATAAGTGTTCCTGGAATATAAAGATAATATGACCCATTAGTAAAGACATGTGGAATGTAGAGCATAAAACCTTACAAAATAAGTTCACCCACTAAACTGACAGGCATATGGAAGACAATCTTTTACAACCTTAACACCAAGAAATTTGCATAAGATCCAAAGTTATATGATGTGCAGTCTAATTATGATAAAAAGCTGATCCAGCCAGTTTTATATTTTAGTTTCTATAAAAGATACATTTATTCCCAATGGTAGCAATCCTTTAGTTAAGAAACTATCCTCCTTTATAAAAAAAGAAAAAAGTATCCTTTTTAGGAGGAAAAATGGTTCCTTAGATACTAATAAGATGAAAAAAAAATCAATCAGCCTACTAATGTGAGGAGGGGAGTAAACTATGACTTTTTGAAAGTCTTTTCCCATCTTATTCAAAAGTGTAGTGCCATGCGACAACCTTGAAATCAACCTGAAGCGCATCATCAATCACAGAACAGAGCTCAATACCCACCTCCCTCTGGGCCAGTTTCTGTTTGTCCGTTTGTTTGACTTTGGGACTATTTGCTAGGAGGTGGCGAAGTTTCACATAACTCTTCCACAGTTTCTGGTACCTAAGGAAAAGGACAGACAGACATCTTCAACAAAGAGCAGGCCAATCTGAAGCACAATAAAGCCAGTTGTCTCAATAGCCCTGTTCAATTATAAACAGCATTCTTTTTTTATACCATAATGGCAGCAAACCTTCATTCTAAGGAAGGATATGGTTTGGGGGGGTTGAAGGTCAGGATGACCAAAAGCTATCTGGAACCTAGTTATTAAGCTGATTATTGCTTATTTTGGTTGAAAAATGAGGTGTCACTACATGGGTGAATCTATCTGGAAAGAATTCCAAAGGAGATATACAAAGCCAATAGAAACATATGCTGTTTCTCATTGTTACCTCCTTGAAAGTGACAAATTTTATTTAAACATGTACTTTTTGATGTTTGCTGAGAGAAAGACCCCTCAATAAGGATACTGTCAGTCTCTGAACGGCCTAGACTGAAAGTAAAATTTGGAGAGTATTAGAAAGAAAGCCACATCCGTGCCAATACCCTCGCTACATAGCTGTATCCATTTCTCCAGTGGGGAGGGGGAAAGATGAATGGTGTACACTCATCTGTATATATCAGGACAAGAATAAGCACGTTTGTAGCCAAACATGTGGTAACCTAGATGGGCCTGAAGGATGCTGTTAAAGTGCCCGGGGAATGAAGGGGAGTTTTTTATCAATTCACACTCCTGCCACCTGAGTCCACGAGAGCCTAATCACATTCTACTAACATTTTTCTGACAAGAAGGGGCTTTCAAAGGGTTTTCTGTCATCTTGAAGCTGGTTCTGTCATTGAAACTGCTCCTTTCTCGGCCTCAGCTGGGTCTCTTTTTGATAACAGTTTCTTAGAGAATGGAGGAAAGAAAGAAGTACTTACACAGTGCCTGGTTCACTGCTTTATACTTTTATCCAAAGAGGGGGGAAAAAGAATAAAACCCTTTAGCCTCTTCTAAGATATTAGCCAGAATTGTATTTATGAATTAAAAAGCCCAAATGCCCTTTTCTCTCATTATGAATCCTTTAAAAAAACTTTTAACTCAGTTAACTATTCGTTTGTTTAACAAGGTAGGAAATTCAAACATTCCTGAAGAAAATAATGGTAATATTTCCAATATCACACATGTTCATCTTCTCCCAGAAAAACACTAACATGCCAGTTAGAAAAACCCAAATGTGGAAAATAACATCAATTCTGAAAGTCAGAAGCCACAGCTTCTCCTTCTAACACGACCCTTAGCTTTGCATGGGGTCTTAAGCTCTTACTAAGGTGCTCCAAAAAAATAGAATCTGTATGAATTCAGCAGTGCTAGGAACCAATATGATGCTATTTTCCTCTAGAGGGCACTGAAAAAATAGTAACAATAAGTATTATAAGGATGAATAAATGAAAAGTTCCTTAAAGATTAAAAACATACAGGACTCTTGCTGACCAAGACTGCAAAGGATAATCTATTGAATAATAATTTCCTGTAAGCTACCAAAATTTGTTTCATTTGGTGACCTAAATTTGGAAACATGGCTCATTTTAGTTCTTAATTTTCAAAAAGGAAAACATCCGCTAAAAGGTATTCCTCTGCTAATGAAGCTGTGAGTAGAAGGTGAAATTGGCTAAGACAAACACCGAGAAATATCTTACTGTGGGTCTCCTGCATAACTCAACTGTGCAGGGCGTATCCCAAAGTGAACGATTATTGGAAAAGTAATCACATCGGGGTTGAACTGTTCACGATCCAGTTGATCGATGCGGACAGAGCTTGGTTTCTACAGAGAAAAATCAAAGCCATTTATTCCCATAAGAAGTCTGTAAGTATTGACTTTAACCTAAGTAGGAAAGAAATTAATCGAATTTTTTTTCTAGGAAAGCCTCATCCCCAAAGGGAAAATGTCACTTGAACCCTTTAGTCATAGCAGCTACACTATATAAAAACTATAATGTCATCCCTGTAAATGAGTCCGTGCCATTTGGCATAATGAACAATGATCTTGTCCTTTTTTGCAGTCCACATGGAAACCTTTAAAAATTAAACTTTTAAAAGGACACCTAGTCAGATATAACTTTTCCTTAACCTCTCCGAAGGCACCGGGGAAGTATTCCACATTACAAGGAAGAAACGTGCTGGCTTATTCTGTTTTAAGTTCACATTTCAAATGAATAGCTTACTTCTACTCAGAATGCACAGACAGATGCCTCTATATACATGTTTCCCATTAGTTCTCTCTGTACCTTATTGTATTCCTTTAATTCCACATCTTTAAATTAGAAGGTATGGTAGTACAAAAGCCAAATGGTTAAGTTCCTCTTATTATGTCCATGTAGGCCATTTTTAATTTTAATAGAGAGCCTCATATTTTTTATGCAAGTCTAATAAAAATAAAGTGAACAGCTAATTCCTTCTTGAGTTGCTAAAATATGAGGAACCGTTTATAAAATACCTTTCATCCTGAAAGCTTAAGTTTGTAAAAAGAAGGTAGAATCATGGAGAGAATGTTTTAGCAACCCTCTTGCTTATGCCCAATTCTCTGGCAGGCCTCTATCATTACAAACTAAACTCTTACTAGGGGATTGTGGAGTCTTTGGCTCAGCTGCTTTAAACCAAAGGCTACAGAACTGATCCACATGGAGGCCAATGAGCTTCATCCTGTCGCCCAGCAATGACCAACAACTAGAGTCTGGTTGGTGGTCTGAACACATTGTTTGCGGGTAGTAACAGGTGGCTCTACTACTTACAGTCAACGTAAAACTATAAATACGTTTCCCGCATACAATGTGTGAACTGTCCAGGGCTGAGGGGTTTCAACGCTAAAAGCGGACAGCCCCCAACAACTGGGACAAGCCGTTATCCTGCCCACAGCTATAGCCCCAGGCAGCCATCTGACAAATCCAAGTAGGGGACAATGGGAATAGGTTTGTGTAAATCCATCCACATTAGTTTAAAAACAACTTACACTTAGGTTTTTAAGGAATATTTAAATGTGATTTAACAATCAAAATTTCACTAGTATCTTAAAAAGTTAGCCTCTGCCGAATCCGGTTTGGCTCAGTGGATAGAGCGTCGGCCTGCGGACTGGAGGGTCCCGGGTTCGATTCCGGTCAAGGGCATGTACGTTGGTTGCGGGCACACCCCCAGTGGGAGGTGTGCAGGAGGCAGCTGGTCGATGTTTCTCTCTCATCGATGTTTCTAGCTCTCTATCCCTCTCTCTTCCTCTCTGTAAAAAATCAATAAAATATATTAGAGAAAAAAAAAAAAAAAAAAAAGAAAAAAGAAAAAAAAAAAATTGTTTCCAAAAAATAAAAAATAAAAAAAAAAAATAAAAAGTTAGCCTCTGCTCTCAAAATTAACAACTAGAGAAGATGTTGGTCACAGGTAACCAAGTATAATATTATGTAAGTGCTTATCAACAGTAGCAACATATTTTCTTAAATTTATCTTTATTGTTGAAAGTATTATAGATGTTGCAACATATTATTTAGGCCTAAGAATTGGTTCCAATATTTTGTGCATCAAAGCACCAAGAAAACTGCACATCTGAAAGGTGCTAGTGAGTTATTCGTGTTCCCAGGATTTTAAACACCATGCTATGGAATCAACAAGGAGATAATGACTTAGAATATCTATAGTATCTCTAAATTTACACGTGTGGGGAGGTGAAGGAAATCAGTTTTAGAATTTGGCCACACTCTACGACAGCTATCCTACCATCTTTGTAGAAACATAAGAAAAAAACATTCTCACTAATGACCAAAGTATTCTCTGGTAGAAGCAAAGTGCCCAAAGAGGGAGATTGAGTCTTTTAAATTCCGTAACAATAAAGTACTTAATGTGACCATAATGGCTTGAAAATTTAATAAATTCCCCAATATTCTTACCATTGGGTGATCTTTCAAAGCAAGTATGAAATGTACACTTGACCCTATTCTCAAAACAATATAATGGAAGATGTTTGAATCAGACTGAGTTTCCAGAATATGTTCCTCCTCTAAACATATTTTTAGGTAAATATTAAAAAAGAATTAACTTCAACATGTCCCAAAGCCTGGCATCCAAATTTACGTTTTCTTATTTCCACCTACTTTCCAACATAAACCTTTCATCCTGGTTTCTTCATTATCTTCAAACTGGCCAAACACTATGCCAAGTATGTGCATTTAAACATGCCAATAATTTATACAATTTCTCAATTCCTTAAAGACCTTCCTGTGGTGTTTATGAAGTATACTGGCAGCCCAGCCGAGTGATCTCACATTGATTCAAGGGTTCATCACAGACTCCTTTTACGTGGATATGCTGTGAGACTGCACCTGGACAAGCGTCATACACATCTATATACTTCACTAGCATCTGGCTCACATGGTTGTCCCTCAACAGTAAGTTGAATGATGACCCTGGTCATGGAGTAAATGTCCTCCATGCCATCAGCTCAGTAACAAGCAACGAGTGACTCTGAAGTCCCTGGGATTTTTTTTTTTTTAACTACAGATCCTTGAGTGCCTGGAGTATATAGGGTCAATCATGGCATTCTTATATTTTCAAAAGCTCTCCAAGTGATTCTAGGACATCAGGAAATGTTAGCCAGGACATGGAAGGAAGCTCCAGGGAGAAAGTGTTCCCAAAGTGTCCACTGTAAATCATGGGATGCTTGGAGTGGACTCACCAAGATGAAAAGATCATGTCTGCCACCACCATCACCTGAACCCAACTTCTGACCCAGCTATAAACCTGACAGAAGAAATGTAAATTTCTGCAGCTGTTTAAAGGAGAAAAATCAAATTCACAATCACACTCTCATAGTGCTATGATTTGTATATTTCTTTTAAAGTTACTTTAACAATGATTTATGTGGCTTAAGAATATAACAGTAAAAACTGTATGACTTTTTAATTTTAAATAAATGTTATGTTGAAAAACATTTTTATTAAACACTTTCATTTTCGAGATCTGTTTAAAATAACTGGCATTAGCTGGAGTGTTTGGTTTGCAAATAACCACATTTTGTTTGTGCAGATGTTGGTGTCATGCTACAGAAAGTTGATCCAGAGTTTTTATTTTTATGAATCATGACAATTGAACAAATTTGGCAGCCTTTTTAAAACAACAGCTTTGTTTAAATAGATTACTTTGTTTCTTTACATGGAAATATTTTAATTCTCCCTTTCTGGAAAAACTTATTCTGATAAGATGCCAATATATATTTTATGAAATAACATATTTTGAAGAAAAAATAATTTTAATTGATATAATATATAAAACAGCATTTTCTTTATAAGATAAATCTAGTTATCTTTTAATTCTCTCTTTTAAATTTCACATGTTTATTTCAACAACTAACATTAGAAGCTAATTTTAAAACAAAATAATAAGAAACAAAAGAAGTGGGAAATATTTGTAATAATTATGGCAAAAGAGCAATAAAAGGATCAATAAAAAAGGACAAATACCACAACAGAAAATTTGACAAAGGATATTGATAGGCCATTATCAAAAGGCCAATAAACATTTAAAATATCAATTTTTGTTAGAAACTAAAATAAACACAAAACTGAACTAAATAATATTTTTCCCTATCAACTGACAAAGTTTGTTAAAGTAGTAGAATACTTTCAACAATAAAGATTTTTTTTAAATTTTTAAACAGTATAACCAATATGAAGAAATGGGTACCCTCATATCTTCCTAGTCAGAGCACACATTTTACAACCCTTCTGGAAGGTATTTGCCCTACGTATCAAAAGACTTAACATGTGTATACAGCCAGACTACTTCTTCCTAAGGAGTTAAATGGATAAATATTCAAAGACACATACATATACATATGTACATGTACACACATATACAAATTCAATATAGCATTATTTGTTTTAGTAAAAGTCTGGGAGCAACCTGGGTACCCAACAATAAGGAGTTAATTTTATAACTTAAAGGTCTTCTTTTTTTAACACTCCTAAAGAAATTTATGACTATGAAAAAAATGATATTTTGTGGTTGTTTCTGGCGGATAAGGAGGTCTAAATATTTAATATAATACCATTTAATAGAATGATGCCAATTTTGTTTCAAAACAATATGAAATATATCCTAGAGACCAGAAAACTGAATACTATCATCTCTGTAGAATGGAATCATGGGTAATTTTTATTGCCTTCTTTGGGCTGCTTTTTGATTTTCCTAATTTTCTATAGTGAAGATATATTACTTTTATGCCTAAAAAAAAAAAAATCAGAACTGAACATACCTAAGAACTTTAAAAGTCTCCATAAGGAGCAGAATAAATTTACCAATAAGATGAACTTACTACCAAACGCACCTATAATATTTTTCGTATCTACTAAATAGTTAAAAATTACTCAAGGATGAGAGGGAATGAGTACATAAAGCTTTGAAAATGTTGTCATTGTTTTTCTGAAACATTCACACCCAGAAGGAAGGTGGCTGGGTCTGAGTGTGTGAGCACCAGAACCTACCGTGCCGGGGTTGGTGACAATCATGCCTTTGCACTCTTCCGCATATTTCTGCCACTCAAGCTCTTCCCACTGCAGCATGTTGGCGATCTCCTCCTCCGGGACCAGCGCTTTGCTGCACCGTAACAAGTAAAGGAGAATCTGGTGCATGGACAGCACTTCCTTCCCTCCATCTGGGGTGAGAGTAGAGAGAAAGGGGAAAATGAGGCTACTCAATGCACAGCCAGCCATCAGCCAAATAAGGAAAAACAAGACAACAGAGACAAAAGAGCGTTCATAAAAAGGTAATTTAGAATTTACATTGTTTAACCAGGTGCCAAATAATCCGAAAGCCATTTGTTTCATTGATAAACAGTGCTCATAAACCATCTCATTTACTAAGACGGTAAGAGCAACATTCTAAATGATAAAAGGCTCCATTTGTACGGTGTGAATATAGAAAAAGGTGTCTATCTAAATAAATTTAAAACCATCGAGCATGAAGAACCACAGCTTACAATATACAGAACTTAAATATTTTATCATTCTTTCTAGGTAACAGATGAAAGCTCTTTAGCAGTGATGTTATTATCTTAAGGATATTCTAAGCTTTTGAGATATTTATGGATGTTTTCAGCTTACTGTGTGATGGTCTAATTTTTTGGTGCTAATGTGCTACACCTGCCGTGATGAATAGTCCTAAAGAGCCTGTACTAATATCATGAAGATCATTATGGAGTTAGTACATGGAAAAATAGCAAGTATTCTGAGGCTTATGGAGCACATATTACTAAGTACAGAAGGTAAAAACAACAAAGGACATAATTAAAGTGCTCTGGAAAAAGCCAATTAATCTGGTACTTGATGAACCAAAGATTCATTTAATGTGAGCATTAATTTCCGGTGCTCAGGTTTCTGGCTTCTCTTTGGACTTGGCTTCTTGACCAGTATGTGTAACTACCTTATACCCCTTTTCTTGACTTAGGCCTACCCAAAGAAAGGACAAGAGCCCTGAGGATTTAGAGGACAATGAGTACCCTCCCCAGGTCAAAAAATATTCTAGGAGCCCCAGTATGAGGCCAACACTTCATGGAGAATGAGGAAACCAAGATTGTGGGGATAGGTGGGCACAAATGAGAGTGTCCTATTTGTGCTAGAGGAGTTAGATACCCAAGGAACTGGGGCTACCAGAAAATGAAAAGGATAAAAGATTTTCATACACGTTGCTATGGGCTAAAGCTTGGACAGGCCTACACATCTGAGAAAGAAGAAAATAAGTATCAAGATTTCTCTCTGGTGTGTATGAGGTTTTTTAACCCCAGATGCTATTCTGAAACTAGATGACATTGCTGCTACAGAGCTACTATATATAGGCATCCTGCATTCATTCATTAACCTAAATATTTGTCCATTCATCCAACAAATCGTTACTGAGCACCTATTATGAAACAGGCACTCTTCTAGACACTGGAAACAGTGTCCCTATGTCACTTTTATTTGACACACCAAGGGTATTTCCCAATTTAGGAGCATATTCACAATATAAAGAAAGAAAGTCACCACGTGCTCACCAGAATGCTTCTACCTAGCCTGGGCGCAAAGCTGCCAACAAGCCCTAGCCGGTTTGGATCAGTGGAGAGTGTCGGCCCACAGACTGAGGGGTCCTGAGTTCCATTTTGATCAAGGGCATGTACTTTGATTGCAAGCTGGATCCCCGGCCCTGGTCGGGGTACGTGTGGGAGGCAACCAATTGATGTATCACATCCATGTTTCTCTCTCTGTGTCTCTTCCCATCCCTTCCACTGTCTCTAAAAGTCAATGGAAAAATATTCTTGGGTGAGGATTAACACATACACACACACACACACACACACACACAGCTGCCAACGAGGCAGGAGAGTTTTACAGCAGCATAGAAACTAGAAATACTTTTCTTAAAAAAAACAAAACACATCAGGTGCAAAGTCGGTCATGCTGAAGGTGAAAGTGTAAATCCATGTTGAAATCTGCTAAATATTTAAAACAGCACCCAAAACCTAAAAAGACAGAGATTTACCACTGTGAAAAAATGTAGAAACCCAGAGCAGATAACCTAAGGAGGGGGACTGAGGCACTGCTCCAGGGGCAATAATGAGGTGCAGTCCTTATGGAAATACGAAGAAGGTAGACTAGAGAATCCTGCCAGAGCCCATGCAAGGGCTGTATTCTCATACCCAGCCCAGCAAAAAAGACCCTCATAAATATTTGAAAAGTGACTTTCTGAAGCAGATAAATAACATGGCCACTTGCTCACAGACTGCCATGAATTTACCAATGTTAATGAATTGGCTCTTTTGGTTTGTCTGCTTTGCTACATGTTTATGTTGGGGATTTATGGAACGGTGTCACTGAGGGCTAAGAAGCCATTTTTATCTCGCTGGCTGAGATAAATAGGACACGATACAAATGAGAAGTGAGAGTGGGTACGCTAAGGTTAGCAGGCGCTGTGCCAGCACTGGGACTGGAGCCGTGACAACGGGTCATTATTCGAAAAGAACTGGAGTTTGTGTTTCAGGGAATGAATCTGGACAGTCATTAATGAACTGACAGACTTTATAACTGTTTCTTAGAGACCCAATACTCTCCATTTATGTTGTCTGATTATTTATAACGTTATTTGCGGGGGAGGGCAATTTGTTAGAGAATTTGTGTTAAGAATATGGCTGGTTACACAAGTGCTTCTCAACAGTCTAACACTCAATTTTAACAAACACAAACACGCCTTCCTCCTTCCTTACACTAGGAATAACTATACAGCTGCATTACTATGTCCCCTGTGTATTCCTGCTAAGATGCCTCTAAATAATCTTGTCTAAAAATCTGTATTAACAGGTATTTTCTAAGCTTTCCAAATACAAAGTTATCCCATATAATAAAAGGCTAATATGCAAATTGTTCCCTCGACCAGGAGTTCGATAGGGAGTTGGGCCAGGGGGAGGGGCCAGCCGGCCAACTGCTTGCGGCCCCTCCCCTGGCCACCACCATCCCCGATCGGCCCCTCCCACCCAGACTGGGGGCGGCCAGCCAGCCAACTGCCCAAGGACCCTCCCCCCAGCTAGCCCAGCCCAATTGGGGTGGGCTGGCCGGACCCCACCCATGCACGAATTCGTGCACCAGGCCTCTAGTACTATGATATTATCTCAATTGATATTTTTTTAAATTAAATCTTTATTGTTCAGATTATTACAGTTGTTCCTCTTTTTTTCCCCCATAGCTCCCCTCCACCCGGTTCCCACCCCACCCTCTGCCCTTACCCCCCCCCCCCACTGTCCTCATCCATAGGTGTACAGTTTTTTTCCAGTTTCTTCCCGCACCCCCCACATCCCTTTCCCCCTGAGAACTGTCAGTCCACTCCCTTTCTATGCCCCTGATCCTATTATATTCACCAGTTTATTCTGTTCATCAGATTATTTATTCACTTGATTTTTAGATTCATTTGTTGATAGATGTGCATTTGTTGTTCATAATTTTTATCTTTACCTTTTTCTTCTTCTTCCTCTTCTTAAAGAATACATTTCAACATTTCATATAATACCGGTTTGGTGGTGATGAACTCCTTTAGCTTTTCCTTATCTGTGAAGCTCTTTATCTGACCTTCAATTCTGAATGATAGCTTTGCTGGATAAAGTAATCTTGGTTGTAGGTTCTTGGCATTCATCACTTTGAATATTTCTTGCCACTCCCTTCTGGCCTGCATAGTTTCTGTTGAGAAATCAGCTGACAGTCGTATGGGTACTCCCTTGTAGGTAACTGACTTTTTTTCTCTTGCTGCTTTTAAGATTCTCTCTTTGTCTTTTGCTTTTGGCATTTTATTTATGATGTGTCTTGGTGTGGTCCTCTTTGGATTCCTTTTGTTTGGGGTTCTCTGTGCTTCCTGGACTTGTAAGTCTATTTCTTTCACCAGGTAGGGGAAGTTTTCTGTCATTATTTCTTCAAATACGTTTTCAATATCTCACTCTCTCTCTTCTTCTGGCACTCCCATAATTCGGATGTTGGTACACTTGAAGTTGTCCCAGAGGCTCCTTACACTATCTTCATATTTTTGGATTATTTTTTGTTTTTCCGGATGGGTATTTTTTGCTTCTTCATATTTCAAATCTTTGACTTGATTCTTGTGATCCTCTAGTCTGCTGTTGGGAGTCTGTATAATATTCTTTATTTCAGTCAGTGTATGCTTAATTTCTAGTTGGTCCTTTTTCATATCTTCGAGGGTCTCACTAGATTTATGGAGGGTCTCACTAAATTTATTGGTGGTTTCTAAAAGATTCTTGAGTAACATTATAACCGTGGTTTTGAACTCTATATCCAGTAGTTTGCTTTCATCCATTTCTTTCATGTGACCTGTTTTTCTGTCTCCTCATTTTGGCTGCTTCCCTGTGTTGACAGAGTGGCTTTCTGTGCTAGGTGTCCTATAGGGCCCAGTGGCTCAGCCTCCCCAATTACCTGAGGTGGACACTCTTGGTGCACCCCTTTGTGGGCTGTGTGAACAGTCTTGTTGTAGTTAAGCCTTGATTGTTGTAGGTATCACTGGGAAGAATTGACCTCCAGGCCAGTTGGCTGTGAGAATCAGCTGTGTCTACGGTGGGAGAACTGTGCTGGAGACAAGTGTGTCCCTTATGGATCTGAGTTGTAATCTGGATGGTCCCACTCTGACCACGGGTACACTGGCTCTTGGATCTCTAAGGAGGTGATAATTTAGCCTCTGCCTGAGACTACTCCGAAGGAGCTACGGAGAGATCTGCAGATTCCTCTTCTTTGTTTGGGGTTTGGAGGTGCCAGATGGGGCCCAGCTGTGAAGCAATGCAAGCTGCTGTGGGGCCTTGGGCCTTCTTTTGGATGTTCTGGGTCTCTCTGACTCAGCTGCAGCTTGTTAGGTAATTTTAAATTGCAAAAGGCCAGGTCATTCATATGCAAAAAGAGCTTGGGTGGGGTGGGGTCTCGGAAAATCAACAGGGCGGAGCTATGGCTGATCCTCAGTCCTGCCCTAAGAGGCCCCGGGTCTCAGTGTCCACGGTAATCGCTGCAAGCACCTCTGAGAGAAAGCCACCCTCGAGTTCCACCCGACGCCAGACAGTCCAGTTTCTCCCCGTATGAGTCTGGGTCCCCAGAGACTCGCCCGGAACTGGAGTTCAGAGCAGTCAGGAGCTTGAGACTCCCTCCCAATTGAAAAAGACAACCACGTCCTCAGTTGCCAGCCCTTTCCGCGTGTGCCTCCATACCTCTGCACTTTACTTCCGCACCTCCTCTGAGTCTCAGTGTGCTTTTCTCTTTCCTTCTAGTTGTAGACTTTCCACTCAGCCAGCCTTCCTGTGGTTCTGGATGGTGTCCGTTTGTCTTTTAGTTGTATTTTTGAAGTGGTTGTACAAGGCAGCAATTTCCGGTGTTTACCTATGCCGCCATCTTGGTTTCTCTCTTGATGTTTTTTTTCAAACCACGCTTGTCTCCCTGGGAATATTGAGATACACTCCCACCTGCTGGCCTCTGTCAGCCACAACTGAGAACTACTTCTCCAGGGTGGGGCAATTTCCAACAATCAATCTGCTAGATAATCAATTTGCAAAACTGATTCAGGATTTCCAAAGCTTTACTACAACAATGATACAAGCAATGAACAGGCTTTCCTGTACATGCAGCCTTCCTATCTTGAATTACACCAAGCCCCAGCCCCAGCTATAGTCAAATAAAACCTTAAACAGGCTCTAGGAGAGTTCATTTTAACTGTCTGACTGCTACAGGTAGAGGTAGGGATAGAAAAAACAAAATCAAAAAACAACACCACAAAAATTTGAAAAAAAAATCTTAATTTCAATCAACTGGTTGTTCTATGGTTTAACCTCTGGAAAACTGACCTTCATTGAATAATCCTTGATTTAAACTATAAGCTTAATTTTGAACAAATCTGTAGAAAGCGACTGAGATAGCTGTCTTTAAAACAGGTAAACTGGAAAACTGAAGAAAAAATATGATGCCTAGAAAACTTTCTATTAGAGATAATAAACTGAAATAAATGAAAAGAGAACGAGAGGACCGTGAAATACCTGAAATATATGAAAGCTGCTCATTCTCAGAGTAGTCCAAGTAAAATGCAAATGATAACAATGAGATGACCTTTTGCCTATTAGACAAACTATAGAAGACGAGTATTATTCAGTGTTGGCAGATGTACAGAAAATAGGTACTGTTAAAAATGTTGGTGACAACTACAAATTATGTGCTTTTTAGCGAGAACTTGGCCAGTATCTTTCCAAATTTAAAATGTGCATATTGTTGTAACAAATCATTTCACTTCTAGGAGTCTACCTTATAGAAACATTGACCTAAATGCAAAAGGCTAGATGCAAAAGACAATTCCTGAAGTATTTATGCAATGGGGAGAAAATAGCCATCTCCAAAATATTCTTCACTAGAAGAAATGTCGAAAAAAATTAGTGTCAGTTCATACTGTGGAATTCTATGTAAGTTTTACAGAATGAGGCGATGTATTTACATGGAGGATATCTGAAGTAGGTGAGTATAAAAGCAAGTTGCATAACATGTTGTTAGCCCACTGAAACAAAAAAGCATTAATTCTCCCTACACAGGTTAAAACAAATACAAATCAAACCACTCATAGCACCTACTCATTTTTACATGTCTAGAGGGGTGCTCATTTTTACAGTATACACATTTGTACTGTTTGTCACACACATGTGCACGCGCACACACACACACACACACACACACACACACCCCAAGTCAACCCAATTGAGGGCAGAGAAAACCCTTCAATTAACCCTTCAATTCACTTCAACCGTCTTTTCAATAAATGATGCTGGATCAATTGGATTTCCATACTGAAATCTGCAAGTTTCTCTAGTATATTTTCAAAGGGAAGTCTACTGAAAAAGTATATCTTGTTTGAAAAATAAATCAAAAGACCTCTTTTAGTGACAACATAAATTTTATCCCTAGTTATGGAAAACATTTTGTGAGAGTTAAAATCCCACAAAGTAAATATCTAATGTAAGATTTTTCTTTAAGATGCTTTTAAAACTGTCCACTTTGTCTTAGAGATTTGCTTGGTCATAAAATGCCTAGAGGCAGACAGTTACTGAAAGAAAAGGCTTTTCAACAAACTCACTGCAACACCATTTTATAATAAGTTCACTGCTAAGGTGCCATTATAAAATCAAAGATACACTCACTTGAGAGAAAAAAAAAGGACTCCTCAATAAAACAAAACCAGATGTACAAAGGGGGAAAGCTTTTGAATACATTTCCAAACAAAAAAAAAAATGATAACACTGAAAACATGAGCAACACTATTCTAAAATAAAAATAAGTCATTGTGACTGAATGCCTGGACCAAGGAAAGGACAAAATCCTGAGGACAATCTAAGCTAGAATAAATGGACAAGAAACAAAAGCCGCAAAGGGACACATCGGAGCTCAGAGGAAAGTTAAGGGCAGCTCAGCAGAGAGACAAGGTGAGGGCCCAGGCACCACCTTCAGGAAGAGACTAAAGCGTGTCCCCTGGATTTGGTCTTTGGGAGGCTGGCTTTTTTTCTTTAAATATGTTTTTATTGATTTTAGAGAGAGGAAGTGAGAGGGAGAGAGCGATAGAAACAACACCTCCTGCTGGGGATCAAGCCCACAACCGAGGCATGTACCCTGACCAGGAATTGAACCAGTGACCTCTTGGTGAATGGGCTGACGCTCAACCAATGAACTACACTGGCTGGGCTGGGAGGCTGGCTCCGACAGCAGCAGCAGTGGCAGGGTGGGGATGGGGTTAAGGGGGCGAGGTGCCATAGCAAAGGCAGGTGTGGCTGGACCAGGGTCTGACAGTCTCTAGGGTAAGTTCCAAGGCCTGAGAGGAAGGCTTCCTGCCCCAGAAGGACAGCAAGCATAAGGAGAAGCGCATGAGCCTAAGGCTAAACTTTTGAAACTGTGGATATGTAGCCTGGGCTGAAAGCTTACATGCTGAACAGGTGAAATTGTAGATCACAGATTTATTGCAGCTGCCAAACCTTTTCGCCAATATCACTGAGCAGCACACATATAGGGGGGAAAAAGGCAAATGGTGGAGTTGACATTTCCATGGAAGTTGGTGGTTAGCATAAGGCACCGAGGCCCCTAGAGCCGAGAGACAGAAGTCAGAGCACAGGACTTAATCGAGGAAGCAAAGAAAGGTGACTATGCAGAGAGCAAAAGGAAGATTCAAGTGGAAGCAAAGGAAATAAGGGCATGCATGGCCGGAAGTATGAGCATATCACTGGAAATACCAGTGAAGGAGAAACCAGAATGAGACCTGGGATGATTCCTTTAGGGTGGTGAAGACTCTGCAAACAAAAAGGCACCCAAAGATTTCATTACAAACCCAACCATTTTTAAAAACACCAAATATAATGCCATATCTCATAGCTAGACTCTCAAAAAAATTTTTCAAAAACAGTTAAAATGTTGCTTAAAAAACATGTCATATAGTTACTTATTTTAATTGAGTGAGAAAATAGTTTTTTCACTGTAAAATAAGTAGAAGTCTATGTCAAAAAAATAGAAAAAAGCAACTGCAATGCCACTACCTTCATACAACTACTATTGCAGTATTTTTTAGCATATAGTCAGATTGTATATAAAATGTTGTAATTATTGTTTTCCAATTAACTCTTTGCATTTTTAAGCCACATGCATATTTCCATATTAATTTTAACACGTGATACTTTATCAAGTGAAATTTCAAATTTTATCAATCAATTCTCCCACTGCTCATCTAGTTTGGGGCTACCATACATTACGTAAGGGTACACAGCAGCATGAGTAATTTTACATTTTACGCCTGACCTAGAAGTAGAAAATTACCAGTGTCTGTGGTGGGGAAGTTGTCCGAAAGACTGGAAGGAGAATGGCAGGCTTATTTTCAGACACACTATTTCCACGGGTCACAGACAAGCCAAAAGATTTACCTGGAAGGAATCTTACAAAACGTGGCATGAAATGAAATCTTGGGCAGCAGGGTGGGCTGTCTTCAAACAGAGGACCTACAGCAAACAAGTGGAAATACAAGAAAAAAAATTAATAAAAACAGGCTTAGAAAACAAATACTGCAACTTAATTCCTAAGATTCATTATAATGACAGACATCACTACAAGTAGGGGCATAAAAATAAAAAAAGGTCTTCTTCTTGTACATCAGTCCTGTGGTAACCACCACAAACATCCCAGAAAGACTGAAGTGAGGAGACTACCAATGTCAGAGGAGAATGAAAGCCCAAGGACATGTGCTTCATGGTACACTAGAGGCCTGGTGCACGAATTCGTTCATGGGTGGGGTCCAGCCAGCCCACTCCAACCAGGGCTGGGCCAGCCAGGGGGAGGGGCCATGGGCAGTTAGTCAGCCAGCCCCACTCCCGATGGGCGTGAGGAGGGGCAATTGAGGGTGGGGCCGCTGGGGGGAGGGGCCACAAGCAGTTGAACTACCGGTTGGAGGGACAATTTGCATATTAGCCTTTTATTATTTAGGAGGATAAGGGAAAACTATTTTTAGAAAGTCAAAACATAAAAAGATTTTTGTTATAACTGAACTACTGCATGATATAATATGCTTGTGTTTTAATTCCTTTCCATTTTAATCAACAGGACTGGAGAAAAATAGAGAGAAATACTACTAAAAACTTGGTTTGAAAAACCATTCATCAATACCCGGTTTAGCAAATAAATAAGTAACTGTCTGCTGGAATGCAGACACCTCCTAAGAGTAACTATTATCCAAGATCCAAGGACCAGGTGCCAATTCGATGTAGCTCTCAGGTTTTGAATTGTGTTTTGAAGGCAAAGCAAAGTTCTGTTTTGATAAACTGTTATCTTGGAAGTTCATATTACAGTAAAGTTCAATAGATTTAAAATATTAACTAATGAGGCTTTCACCAATGCACCTAAATCAATGTAATTACTTGTAATAACTGATACCATCTTCTTACATATCAGTTAGGTAACGGATAATGGTAATCTTAGGCAATAGACACCGTCAAACTCTATTAAAATAAGACCCATGAGAACTTATTCGTGTCAGATGATAGCAAGCATTCCTATGAATCACACTTTTCCCTGGGTATTTCAAAAAATAAGAGAAATTTCAATTATGTTCCCCCCACCATACACCACAATGTTCTTTCAGCATTACATTTTTCTTTAAATCCTATTATTTACCTTTAAGATTCCAGTCATACAATTCCAAAATATCTCTGAATAGGAATAATGAAAAGAGTTCAAGTCCCTTCACACAAAAATTCTGAAAAATAAACCAAAATCAAATTACTATAATAGTGCAAATATATATTAACTGAAGGTTCAACTTGTTCTAGTCAAGTGTCTTAAAGTGTCTGTTGAAACTATCCTAAAACCATGTACTTTCCTAAAAAGTTTGACCACCATCCTACAAAGAACAGCTCATTTGCTTGAGAGACAAATGAAGTAGGCAAGCGTGGCTTTAGGTTTCCTAAGAAAATGTGAGCACAGCCCTTCCCAATGTACGAGGAAAATGATGTGAAATTAAAACACTAAGTCATCTTATGAAGGGAGTGGAACCAGAGACATGGAAGCATGGAACTGAGTGCGGCGGGTTCGATTCCGGTCAAGGGCATGTACCTGGGTTGCGGGCACATCCCCAGTGGGGGGTGTGCAGGAGGCAGCTGATCGATGTTTCTCTCTCATCGATGTTTCTATCTCTCTGTCTCTCTCCCTTCCTCTCTGTAAAAAATCAATAAAATATATTTAAAAAAAAAAAAAAAGAATTATTATTAAAAAATAAAATAAAATAAAATAAAATAAAACAAAAATGAAGTCGTCTTTATGTCATATTTTTCTAACCCAATTATAAAATCAGGATCTCCTGGGGACTTTTTGTTAATTCAAATGACACACACACACACACACATATATATGCCAGCAGGCTCTGATAGGTTTGTCCCGCTCACTCCACCCCTGTTCCCTGCCATCCCCCAAACACACCTAAAATCACTGTTATAGTGACCATAAACAGAGGTCTTTCATGCCAAAAAGTTAAAATTCTTAATGAAGGCAAATAAAGGGCTACAAAAAACTACAAAACTTTGGATGAAAATTTCTCCAGTAAACAAGCTTAACAGATGATATATTTGCAACTAAGACATGTCTCATAATTCTTCCTTCCTATTTGTTTTGCTCAGGGTTCATAAATCACCCTGCGTGAGATAACTCCAGACGCATAAACCTTTACAATAGCAAATGAAGGCTTATGACCTTAAAAATCGAAAGGAAGCAAAAAGCCCTTTTAAGCTAGAGAATGAGGGGGGTGGCCCTTTCTCTTTAATTCTTTTTGAAAGACAGGTAGAATTACCAGGACTTGCTTTGAATGAAGTAGGTGCAAACTAAGCATGTATGTCATGCTTATCAATTCCCGCTGGTGCTCGGCTGCCCATGACAGAGCTGCGCTGTTAAACAAGGTTTGCAAGGAGAGCCGGGGGCTCAGGAAATCGACCCCAACTCCAGCACAAGGTTAAGTGCACAGGCTTGTTTGCTGTCTAGTTGTTATTTCTTCGTGTGACTTGTTGACATCACTAAATTCAAGATCAGGCAATGAATCATTGTGAGATTCACATTAATCTTGCTTTGGAATTTTAAACCTCTTGCATATATTTAGATAAATCTGCTGCTGAGCAGCCGCAATGAAAAACAATTAGGAAAAATATGTAAATATATGGGAAGAAAAATGAACCAAGCACCGATCTTGTCATTGGAGATAATGAATAAGATTATTCCAACAGCTATCAGATTCGGTTTCACTACCCTAATTTCCTCTGATAACAACCAGTAATCAAAATCTGTCCCCTATCCAAAACAAACCAGAAATGAACGTAAAGTTACTATCAGTAGATGCAAAACAAGGAGAAATGGATTCAGAAGTTGAAAAATGGCCTGAATTTTAACCTTGTTCCTAGAGCTCCATCTCACTGACCCTTGTAACAGTGACCACAAAACTTTAGGGGTATTTCTGAGGCCAAAGCCAGAGCTGGCCATGTCCAATGCTTTCAAGATATAAGCGTAGAATAAACAGAAGACAAAGCTGCTAAGCCATCTTCTGCCTTACCTCAGGCATCATCTCTTCGATGAAATGGATCGTGTAGTCTATGTTGAATCTGATCACTTTACACAGCGGAATCTGCAAGAATAAGAAGAGGTTCAGTCTGCAACACCATCCCGGAGGCTCACAATGAGCATGTGTTGGCAACCTGACCCAGAAGGCCATGACCCAAACGAGAAAGTTCCACTTAATCTAAACTGCTCACAATGCTGCAGGCGAGCTTGACCACAACGGCTGGGTTTTCATGGCAGGCACCCAGCTGGCGCTGCCTCTACAGGAAACCTGCATAATGCTGGTGCTTAATTAACTGTATGAGCAACAACACAAACGTGACAAGAACCCATTAAATCCAACCAAATTGCCTCTAGAGAATTAATAAAACCACTTAAATACTTATTTTTCTCGTGTTTTTTTTTTCTTAATCTTTCAGAACTTTGGCTTTTCAGGCAGATCAGGGATAGCAGGCTGACAACTCATCGGTTACAGATTCCTAAGTCACTACACGCACACAAGTCCAGCTGTCTATCTGGCTCCGGAGCAAAACCAACCGTGGTAATAATCATAATAAAGCATGATATGAATAACAACAGATAGCATTTCCTGAGCCAGGCGCTATTCTAATGCTTCACATATGGTCACCCATGTAGCCACCCCTATGAGATAGGCACAATTTATTATCCCCCTTGTACAGTGGAGGAAACTGAGGCAGAGTCATCAGGTACCTTGCCTAAGGTAACCGGTAGCTGGTGAGTTCAGAAATGTTGCTCTAGACTCCAGCCAGCTCTAAGCCACTAGAGTATAATACCTCTCATCGCCTGTTGTAATACTCAGGGTTCATGTGAAAATGAAGGAAGGCTCATGTTAAATAACCCCACACCTGTCTTGTTTTACCAATGTGTCATCAGACACTAGCCTAGTGCCTAGACATAGCAGGTTTTCCTTGAGTATACTTGTGAATGAGGGAGGAATGAGAAAGGGAGGCTGTGGAGTTACCGCAGTGGTAGCCCTAGAGATGTGTTAAGTTGGTTTTTCTAGGCACTCAATCTGTCTGTCCAGAAGACAATTTTATATAAATGTAACCGTTTTTACAAACCATAGCAATCAGAAAGAAACACATTTTAATTCTAACCAAAGGAATGGTAAGAAAAACAAAAATAGTCTTAGGAATGGTAAGAAAAACAAAAATAGTCTTATAATGCCATCTACTGGAAACTTTTTCTCAGAAATGAAATTTAGTTCTTAGGTGCTTTTTCATTTTTTAAAAGGATAACGGCTAATTTGAGTAAAATTCACATTTTAATAAGAGATCCATGTGATAATAAATGAGTTCTAAAGCCACTAACATTTTAAGGTCTTTTTAGTCCTATATTTAAAAATGATGTGAGAGCTACAAATTTGGGCATCATTCATATTTTGTAAATACCTATTCTTTGCTAACAATGATGTTAGGTTCACAATTACCCTAAAAGAAGTCGCAGCCCCTACCATTTTAAAAGGCAAGGATCTAAAAGAAGAACATGGTACAATGTAACTTGTAAGTACAATTAAAAACAAATATGCAAACGGAGAGTATAAAGTTCCAAAGGACCAAAGGAGGTAACATTTGAGTTGAGTCTTCAAAGAGGGGCAGGGATTTTCCAGGTCATCCAGAAAAACTAACTTGGGGAAAAGCAGGCATTTAGTTTCGAGCAAGACAGAGAGAAGGGAGCCCGGGGAATAACAAGTGATTTAGCTGTTCAGGAATAAAATGGGTGGAGAGAGAGAAGCAAGGTATTTCTAGACAGGAAAGTATGAACTGTATCAGTGGTCGCCAACCAGTGGTCTGTGAGGTCCGAAAGGTTGGCGACCATTGAACTATATTATGCAAATTTTACAAACAATGTAAAGGATTCAGGGCTTATCCTATCAGTGAGAAGTCATTCAAGCAGTTTAAGGGAGAGACCATCACAGTTCACACTTTGGATGAGTGGCTATGTAAACGGTGCGGGGATGGTCTGGACGGAGCGAGGCAGGAAACTAGAAGACCAGAGTCTAATGAAACAGTCCAGGAGTCAAATGAAGAGAAGACTGGAAAGGAGGGGAATATTTTAAACATAAGAGATGTTACTGAAATACACAGTGACCGTTCTGATGTGGAGGCAAGAAAGAAGAATAGGGAATAATTTCTGGGTTTCTGGCCTACGTGACCAGACACATCACAATGGCATTAATACAAAGAAATTCATGGGGTGCTCCCCGCGTACTCAAACTCAGTCTGTGGGAAAGATGACGAGTTCGGTTTCACACAGGTTGAGGATGAGGTACCTGAGGGGACATTAAGGTGGGTGTGCCCAACAGGCAGTCTAAAGTTGCCGTGTGAAGCATGGAGCCCTATGTCACAGCTATAAATATCAATTTGGCGGGGATCAGGATACACATAGGAGGAAAAACCGTGGGTGAGCCTCCCTTACTCAGGGAGAGGGTATCCGAAAGAGAAAGGACCAGAGGCCGTGGGAGCAGTAGGGAGCCAGGCAGAGAGAGAGCACAGTGTCAGCCTGAGCCCTTCTCAGACACACCATTGGGAAGGCAGGATCTCCTCTGCTAGTCAAACGTTCCTCTTCTCTAAGACACAGAGAGAACTGGTCATTTGCCAACATAATCGGAATCTTGACTGATTGGAAGCTTAACTGGCCAATCAAATAATATAAATACCTACCATCATTTCTTAAAACATCTTTGGACACTGGCTGACACTAACACCTATCTCACCATACCAAAAACGAGCAAAAAAAACCCCCAAAAACAAACAAACAAACAAAAACCACTCCTAAAGAAAACACCCCTTTCAAAAATAAAGATAAGTTTAAAAAAGAAAAAGAAAACTTCCTCAACTCTACTACTTCCAGACACTAAATGACCAAATCCAGCCCAGTGAGGCTTCTGGAAATGGGAAGCCCATGAAGGCAGGAGGAAATGGTCAGGGGGCTTCCTGGGGCTTTTGTGGACAGGATAAAGTATTATGCACCTAATATGTTTATCTTTATAATTTTGGTTATATTGTCAAAGCCCTTAGTAGCATCAGGTATTATAAGTACTAGTAACTGTACTACATAAAAGAATTAAATTCTCCCGGAATGCTCTATACTAAGCCAACAAGGCTTTCCATCCACTTCAATTCCAGTTCTGAAGAGAACTTGTCAGAACTAGATTTGGTTGAGATTCTCACATTACAATCATTTGCATGCCATTCTTCCTGATGTGCTCTCTCCAACAAGAAAATGAATCAGATCAGTGCAGTGATTTAATAATTCCCTTTCTTGGGAGGTTATTTCAAATTCAAGAGGCCTTTGATGGATCTAATTCCTATGAACTGTACAACACTCAGCTTAATACTTGATTTATTTTATCAACATCTCTAACATAAATGATGGGGCTTATCTTCTCATTACAGAGTTAAGTTCTCAAATTTTGAGAACTTGAATATTTTTATATAAAATATATGCAGAAGCCCAGGAAATTTTCAGTCCTATATTTTATTTTATGATAACAGTAACAACTGCAATTAATTTAGCATTAACAGCCTATCAGTGCCTGAGGAATTTTAATAAAGCTCATAGAATCACTTGTCCAAAGTCACACAGATATTAAGAATTAGTTTTTAAAAACAAAAAAGAATTAGAAGATGCAAACCCAGGTCTTTCTGACATATTTTCCAAACTAAGAAGTTCAATATTTGTTGTATGCCAACCACTGTATGATAAACACTTTTCATGTTTCATCTCATTTTTTTTACAAAAGCCTATTGCTAAAACTAATACCTCTATCTTAAGATAAGAAAGGCTTATAAAGACTGAAATGTCAAATCATACAGATAGTAAGAGGAATTCAATAATGTTTAAAACTTTGGTCTCTCTGAAGCCAAACTGCTTTCCTTCTTTAATGAAGGTGATCCTAAAAGTTAAAGTAAGATCTACACTATTCTAGGGAATTAAAAAATAAGATAGATATTTTGAAATATTTTCATGGTAACTAAATTATTTGTTTTGCAAATCCTTTGAAGGGCAAAAAAGAGAGAAGTGCAATAGGGAGGGGAAGTTGGACTAGAGGACTTCTAAAAGCCTTTCCTACTCTAAGACTAGGAGATTTGATGTCACAAAAGGTCTGAGTGCCTCACTGAGACATTTAAAAAAAGACAACAGCCCTGGCCAGTGTGGCTCAGTTACTAGAACATTGTCCCATGCACAGAAAAGTTGCTGGTTTGATTCCCGGTCAGGGCACATGCCCAGGCTATGCTTCTGTCCCCGGACGGGGTACTTACGGGAGGCAACCGATCAATGTTTCCCTCTCACATCACTGTTTCTCTCTCTCTTTCTCTCTCTCTCTCTCACTCTCTCTCTTCAAAAAAAAAATAATTAAAAAAAATAGATATTTACAAAGACAACAAAACCATCAAAATTCAAAAACCTCCTAATGCCTTTTCATATAGATTAAGAATAGTCCAATATAAAATTATGTCACTATGTAAGGTGACAAATGTTAACTAGACTCATTGTGGTAATCATTTCACAATATTGAACCATTATGTTGAACACCTGAAACTAATACAATGTTAAATATTAATTATACCTAATTAAAAAAAATAAAGAATGGTCCAATATTATACCCTTTTGTATACTATGGTCCATCCTGGAGGTAAACGTGGTATGTATTATCAAATGATTTTATTTTTACATTTACAATGTACTCATCTTCTCAAAGAAAACTGTCTAGGATAAAATATACTGTGGAATAAAAACAATAAAAAGACAATTTGTTTTAAATTAGTATCACTACTATGGAATCATGTCCACTTATAAAGAAAAAAAGAAAGGATAGAAAGAAACAAGGTTTGGCAAAGATGTGAATCTTCACTCTCCAGAGGAACAGAATTTCAAGTTTTAAATAAACAATACTAAAATAACTTTTCAAACTGTATAATTTCTTGTAACCAAACCAGAAAGGTTAGAGAACATTCTATTTCGAGGTAGCTACACCATAGCTATAACTCAGTAAGTTCTATAATGACGTCTAGGCTGGATGAAGTATACTGCTGCACTCTCCCTGAGCCGCCAGCAAATTCACTCCATGACAATTCCCAAGACTGCCAGCTCTGAGACAAAGCTTTAGACTCATAGATACAGAACTTCCATTTGAACCGCTTACTAACAGAGCAGCCTTAATACCTGTATAAAAACATCATAGATCTGTATGTCAGGCAAAGTCCCTTAAAGAAGACATATTCCTGGTATTCAAAAGCAGAAAACTGCATGAAATTAATTCAGATTCCAGATGTCCTAAACCAGCTCTATTTCTTTTTCTATTGCTCAGAGACTAAACAGCAAGTTCTTCTTAAAACTTTCCAACTTTCCTTTGAAGGACACCCACCCCCAAATAGCTCTGACACGTTACTCCACAGTTAATCCTTCTTTTTCAATCTTTCACACTCTCAAAATGTTATTCTGACACGTTTACTTACACCATTTAATGGGAAACAAACCTGTGACTCATTAGCACAGATGTCACACTCCCACCTGACACAGACTGCCATAGACTTCCTGCAGCTCAGGCAGAGGGAGGACACAAAGTAAATGTTACTTAGAAGTCAGGAGAAAGGAAATTTATTTTGATTTTTAGAACAATGAAGGGAGGACAGGGAAGGTGGGGGTGCAGGGACAGGAAAAGCCAGCCAATGAGCACATACTTACATTAGTTAGAGGGGCGTGTGCAAACATAGAAAATCCTTCAAAGATATACTCATGGTCATCATATTCTATAACAGTGGGCCTGTCAGTCTGAAAGCAAACAGAAACACACACTTGAATTAAATAACAGCATGATTTGCATGTGCAGATATTCATCAGGACACACAGCAACCACCAGGAAAAATATCAGGACTCCACAAACTTTCTTAATGTTTGTCCAAACACTAGGGAGAACTTAAAAGTTTAATTTTAGGAGAAATTGTCTGGCTTGGTGGAATTCTCTGGCTTCAGTAATATTTATATACTGAGACAATCAAGACATTTTGTTACAGATGCCAGAAAGGGGGGGAAAGGCTATCTGACTTCATTTTCTAGGAACTTGCTGTATTTAACCCACAATACTACCAGTCCTGTTCTTATTGATCTATATTTCTGAACTAACAGAAGTCCTAACAAGAATAAGATAATAACGCAGCTGACTCAAAGCTCGAAGTGAAAAAAAGACTCAGCATCATGATGGTCAAGAGTAGACTAACCACCTGGAAGGCTCTGAAAGGGCCAGGTGCCAGATCTCAGCCCTCACAGTTCCATTCCCAGGCCTTCCAAGGAGAAGCAACCCACCAAATTTGCAACAAATCAATTCCTGCATGATGCCCAAGATCTTAATTACTGGAAACTGAATCTGTAATTAAAACATACAAATGTTGCTCTATGCATGAGACTCTTCCTTATGCCATTCTTATAACCCACCATTTTTAATCCTAAATGCTAAATATGGAATTATCAAGACTAATAACCTAAAAGATATGTTTTTTACATAGGTACTGAACATTTCGCGCGCGCGCACGCACACACACACACACACACACACACACACACACAAAGAACTTGACAGGGAGAGAACTAAAGAATATCCAAATGTACGTTATTTGTTTTGTCAATATTACTGTTACTTTCTATTTGAATAATTCAACAAAGTTGGTCTAAATTAAATATAATAAAAAGAACTTCTAATGAAATAATCATGGTACAACACTCTGGAAAACAGTTTGGTAGTTCTTCAAATATTAAATATAGAGTTACCAAACAATCCAGCACCCCAGTCCTGGGTTTATGCCCAAGACAAATGAAAACATACATCCACACAAAAACTTGTCCACAAACATTCACAGAAGCATTTTTCATAATAGCCAAAAAGTGGAGACCACCCAAATGTTCATCAACTGATGAATGGATAAATAAAATATAGTATATCCATAGAATGGAGTATTATTTGGTCATAAGAAGGAATGAAGTTGCATGTTACAACATGGGTGAATCTTGGAAACCCTATGCTAAGTGAAATCAGAAGCCAAAAAGATGATATATTGTATGGTCCCATTCATATTAAATATCTAGAATAGGCAAATAATAGAAAGCATCTTATTGGTTGCTGAAGGCTGGGGGTGGGAAAGAATTGACTGCTGCTGAGTACAGGGTTTCTTTTGGAAATGATGAAAATGTTCTAAAATTAGACTGTGATGATGGTTTCACAACTCAGTGAAAAGATGAAATATAAAATATACACTTTAAATGGGTACATTTTAAGGTATATGAATTATAGCTCAATAAAGTTGTTAAAATATATAATTATTAATATCTAACTTTGAAATTGAAATCTCTTGATGATACAAGTAACCAGAACTAATACAATTTTATATTATGAAAGGCAGTATAACATAGTGGAATAGCATACAGCCATACGCAATGGTGTCAGACTGCATAGGTTCAAATCTGTACTCTGCCACTTCCTACCTGAATACTAGTAATCTTGAGCAAGCTACTTAACCTCATCTGTAAAATATGTTCTACTGCTCCACCTGTAAAATGGAGATAACAGTGTCTGCTTCATCAGTTTGTTGTGAGAGATAAGTTAATACATGTCAAATACTCAGAATGGTGCCCAATACCATAGTCAACAAGTATTAAGTATTATTATTACTGAAATACTGGTAGATACAATAGATGTTCTTGTTTGGGTCACTAGATAACATATTATCTATTTGCTGATTTTTAAGAGATGTGAAATTGTTCTATGCATTCTTCCAACTCCACAATGCCACAATTTTTTGACTATTATGTGGTACCAACAATATAAATGAAAAAAAGTACCAAAAATAATCTGGTAAAAAGGTAAAAATAAACGTCATTATGATGAAGGCCAATTTTATCAACATAGAAATAGGATATTTTAAAAGAAAGAACATTTAAGAACTGAATCAATATTTAGTCTATTCACATTTTAACCTAGTTACACACATTCAACCTATTTACATTTTAAAATAAATGAAATCTGATTTTGTAAGGAACTTACTAAGAAGTTTGTAGGAGGGGAGACTGTAATTCGATAGTGGAAAAGTCTGCCAGCATTGTTGGTCATAGGACGACAGGGCTTGATGGCCTGAGAGAAAGAACATAAGTGATATTGAAAGTAAATAAGCAAAGTATTTTTATTTAAATTAGACTGTATTTTCTAGCTGCATGTCTAACTACAGAGGTTCCTTCACCGGCTAGCAGGAAAGAATAGTATTCACTCTACCGTTAATTAGACGAATAAAAAAGGGCTGGCTGTATTCAATTCATTTCTTCATGTGCAATAGGACAGTTTGAGACAACATAAAGATCTTTATAGATCTAAATTTATATTCTTTTTTTGGTAAAATAACACAATAATTGAACTTTGGCTAAACTCCCAATAAACTGAAAAAAAGGGGCAGGAAAAATCACCTCCGGGGGATTAGCAGGTTTTAATGGGGGTGGGGGAGATAGTGAAAAGATTAAACATGCTGGTGAAAACAGGAGGGACCAGAAATGAAGAAGCGTGAGAGGTGGTGGGACAGGATATCATGGAGCTTAAGTCAGGAAAAGGAAAACTGACAGCGAGCAAAAGAAGCATCAGTGGACTGAACCGTGGGTGTGCCGTGACAGACACAGAGAGGCGTGCCCCAGACCATGCACGGAAGGACCGCTGCCCACTGTGGAGAGAAGTATGAAGGCCCAGTCAGCGAAGCCCAAGTCAATGGACAATACTCATTCCTCGGCTGATGGGGCTTTGTTGGGGCTGACTCATAGTTTGATTAATCCCTCTGTCCAATCCTGCTTATACCTTCTTCCTTTCAAAGAAACATCATGCGCCCCAAACTCCATCTTAGCATCTGCTTCTGGAAAATCCAGTGTGGGACAGTTGGTACCAAGAGTGACCCAAAAAAGCAGGAGAGATAAGATGGGGTTTGGGAGAGAAATCACTTACCCTGCAACTGGCAATAAAGACCCCATCATGGGGGTAGGTGGAGCACACAGCCCCTGGCACCGGATGGCACACCTACTGAAACTTTCAAAGACGATGAAATGGGAGGCTGCACCAATGGAAGCAGGTGTTTAAGACTATGAGAGAATAGTAGCTCTAAGGACAATGGATAGATGGCTACTCTACCATACTCCTCAAACTTTAGTGAAAGCACCTGAAGGGCTTGCTAAATCTCAGACTGCTTGCTCCCCATCTCCAGAGTTGGACTCAGAAGCTGAAGCAGCTGAGAACCTACATTTCTAACAAGTTCCCAGGTATATGAATTAATCTACAGCAGGGATGGGAACTTATTTTCTGCCAAGGGTCATTTAGATACTTATAACATCATTCTCGGGCCATACAAGATTATCAACTTAAACATTAGCCTGCTATACTTGGTCAAACATTTCATTAACTCACCCCTAATGCCTTGGCAGGGCCAGACCAAATGATTTCATAGGCATCATAAGATCCACAGGCTGGACGTCCCCCACCCCTGCTCTATAGAAGTGAACAGCAGAGGAGAAAGGAAACTGAAAGCCAGATGGGAAAACTAGAGGGTGTGCTGGGACACACAAAGAAGCTCTCACCTGCAGTGAGAGGTCAGAGCAAATCAGGACCAAGCCCAGGGCTTATCAAAGTCAGAGTGGGTGGACCTAAAAGACAATTAACAGCCAACCAAGATAGGTCTGCTATGCCAAAGTCAGGGACCAGAAAACATCCCCACTCCAGTACCGAATCAGTCTCCCCTCCTGGCTGACAGACCTATAATTAGGGTCATTTCCCCGGCATAGCCTAGCTGGGGAGGTGCTGGGAGGAGTTTATGCCCAGAGGGCCTGTAAGCACTAGCCAGCGTGTGCCAGCAGGAGTCTGCACAGGACCGGAGGCTGAGAGTGCCTGACCAAAAGGGCCAGAACACACAACTGGTTAAGGAAGACTTTACTGACTTGGGAGCATTCGGGATGCCAGGATGCCAGGAGATGCTGGCAACCCCTTTCTAGGGTGTCTCCCAAAAGCATGAAAAAGTGATGGCCCACACAGAGTACAGTCAAAATACCAAAACTGTCATGATGGACAGAGGAGGAAGAAATCCAAAGATTCAAAGAAGTGGGCACATTGGAATGGACATAATAGCTATGACTGAAAAAATATACCAGATAATCATATTCTATGGGAAGTACAGAGGACAGGACAGCTACCAGGATCAAAAGGAATGTGCTGGTTCAGGGGTGGCCTTCTGTCATTCAGACAGTCATTCAGTGTCTGAGAGTGTCTGGGCCTTCTCCAGGGCTGACTAGAGAGGCTGTCACAGAGCACAGCTTGCTGACAGCAACCATATGAAAGGACTCTGAAACAAGGGAGGCCAGACAGACGATGGGGCTGTTACAAGCTAGGTCACACAATTATCATTAGGGCCAGCAAGATCGAAGGGGCAGCCCAGGGAATCTGACACACAGTCATGCAAGAGTCGACAGAACATGGTGTCCTTGGGCACAAAATAGATGGGAAGCTGACAAGAATACCAACTTAGTTTGTACCAACAGAAGAAATCAAGAGTGATAACCAAGTGGCTAAAGGGAGGTTGCTCCAATAAGTCATGTTCCCTTGCCCAGTTCCAGACCTGATCAAGTTTTTGAACTGATATCCATTGACGAAAGAGGTGGCCAGTTCCCAGGAAGCCTTGCAACACCATTACAAACAAAAATGTTCATGACAACACTGTCCTTCCCCAAAGAACCTATGGCCATTTACCCAAGTAACAGTAGACTAGGGAAAGAGGAAATCCTGACAGTTCAGATGCTGACACAGCATCTGAATCAACACTAATTCTCAGACACTGAATGACTGTCCTCATTCCCCCGTAGAGTGGGGGACATGAGGCCAAGGTAGCAAACAAAACCTTCACCGAGGTCCGGCTTACAATAGGTCCACTCTGTTTACAAATCCACCCAGTGGTCATTGCCCTGGTCCCCAAATGTATCTGGAATTGATGAAACTGCCTAAAAGTATTCAACTTAATCAGTCAAGCATATTTGGAGTGTCCCTGATGGACCAGGGCTGGGGCACAGCACTAGAACAGTCCATGTGCTACTCAGGGTAGTGGGAACACAGGTGAACACATACAACAGCATTCCCACGCCCCCCAAGGAAAGCGGACATGTACCTTATACACTTTAGAGAGATCGTTTCTCCGGGGTACTTCAGAGCCAATTGTGATAAGAACATAGAAAAAATATTACACCAGGTACAGTTTTAAAAGAATAAAAACCAACTCAAAGACACTTGGCCTATTTGATGGTTTCCTTGATGATATTCCCCACTCCAAATCCAAACCCAAGTACTTTTCTTCTCCAATTATCACCGGAGACTATTGGGGAATATGAAAAGGCTTTTCAATGGTCTTGTTTCATTTACAGGGGAAAGAATAGTCTACTGCTGGCTTCTCGGTGCATACAAATGTAACAACCCAAAGCCGTTACCTCTTCTCCGGGATAGATGCTGTGTCTAATTCCTGTGCGTCTGGCTTTTGCGCTGCATTTGCAGAGTGGACCATCATTCATCTGTCAGAGACAGAAAGGAATTAGTTTTATTGGGGGCACGTCCCCCCCATGCAAGCTGATGTTCCATGGAATTATGTGGGTTTTAACATCAGGAGTCCTGAAGCTCTGAAGAGGCTGTCACAGTTAGAAAATTACACGGATGATCCAAAACCAATAAAGCTGCACACTGTCCACACTGTCTGGTAAAAGGAGACTGTAAGGCAACGCTTGATCCCCCAGTGATCTGTGCAGCCAAGCAGAAAATATCAGTGTCCGCGCACTGCTCGCCCCCATCTTCTCCGACCACTTTTCAGTATGTTCCTTCTATTTCTTATTTCAGGAAAAATGGCTCTTCACAAAAGAAAAGCATATTTTATATACTTTGAAGCACATAAAATGCTTTGAAGGTAACCAGATTAAATGTTTTCAAAAGAGAAACATAAAGGTATCTGAAGCATAGAGAAGAAAATGCCTGCTAGAACCAGGAAAACGTTCAGCACTAAGCAGGTAAGCCGATGTCTGGTTTTTCACCTGAATTCATTTCACTGCCCTGGACTCTACCCGCAGGATTCAATAAGGGCAGAATGCCTGAGTGACGCTTGGGTGGAAAGATGACTGCTAAGCACTGGGGAGGGGAGAGTGATAAATAGCTCAGGGTCCCTGTACTCAAGGAATATTTATTCTAGGTAAGAAATCGCATACATATAATATGCTTAGTAATTTTAAAGAAAACGGAAAAATTGTCAGTGCAGATGGAGATACCACTGGCTTCAAAGAGACGAACTATCTGAACAGCCGAACAGGACAGGAAAAGCAGATGGTTATGCTACTTGAGGCACCAGCATGAGGAACAAAGCGAAGGAAGAAACCCAAGGTGATGCTCTCGGGACATGACAGCCACCTCGATGGAATGGGTCATTTATGTGAGCAAGAAGACCAAACAAGCAGAACTGAGGTTTAAATCTTAAAGGTTCTTAAGAGTCATCTCATGACTTTATTCAACATAAATGGCAACACGGAATCAAAAGGAGACCAGAGCATCAGTTTGGAGAATAAGGAAGCTGAATTCCATTTCTCGCTCTCTTTGTATTAATACATACACACACACACACACACACACACACACATAACACATTATAACATATATATTTACACATACACATATTTCTTAAAGGTCTAGGGATTTGTGACTCATTGTGTCCAATGACAATATCTCAATACAACTTTGAAAAAAAATATTAAAGTGAAAAACTATAACTTTCTTTATCTTTTTGGGAAATCTAAAGCTCCAGGTGGTACATCAGAGAAATAACATTGTTACCTTAAAAAAGATCGGGTAATTATCCCAAGTAACAGCTGGCAAACAGAGATGTGATGGGGTGCCCTCAAGAGACACAGCACACGCCCAGTGATGGTCACAACTCATGAGGGAAAATGTGGAAGATCACCTCGTGCTCACTGATTTTCAAGGGAGCAGACAGACACCCCACATTCCTGCCTCTACCAGCGGCTGGGCCCTGACGCAGATCAGCCCTTTTAAGGCTCGGCCGTACCTAGGACACAACACCAGATCTAGTGAACAGAATGGTGAGGCTGCACAGGGTGCTCTGATGGACTAAGAACCCTCAGAAACCAAGGGGCAGGCTCTGGACAGGAGAATAGGCCATTAAAAAAACACACACACTGGGGGGCAGAGGAGTGACTACTGATGGACACAGGATTTCTTCCAGGGGAGATGAAAATGCTCTAAAATTGGATTGTGATGATGGCTGTACAGTCCTGTGAATATCCTAAAAAACATTGAATTGTGCACTTTAAGTGTGTAATCTATACGGTAAGTAAATTAAAACTCATTGAAGCTATTTAAGAGATCATATGCATGATTAATATATCAAAGTAAGTTTCAAATGCATTGACAACTGCAAACATTTCTGCTCAATTCCAAGAGAGCAAAAGGGACCACAAAGTGCGTTTCTGTTGGGCATTCTAACTATATGAATTCTATTGAGAAAGACAGTTTAGTTAGCCATCCTCTAATAAGAGCCCAAAGAACATTCAATATAGAATGGTATGAATTTATTTCAATTGTAAATTATCTTTTTATAGGTATGTGTTTTATTACGCTTAATAACTTTATATGCATTAGATGCTATTTTTCTTGCATTGTATATTTGTAAAATACCAATCTCTTATAAAGATACTATTTTGTATTATGTAGTACTTCATAAGAAAACCCTAAGTAGAAATAAAAATATGTCCAGCGACGACATCATTAGCTCAAACATACTTAACAAGGAAGGGAGCTTCCATGGAACTGTGACTATTACTAAGAAATATGAAGTTTTATAGGACTGAAGACATTGTGTATTATATTGCTGTAAGATGCCTTCCAGACGAACTACTTTTAAAAAGACCTACAAGTCCTCTCGCCCTCACTCTACCGTTTGTCTCCTTCCGTTTACTGCAAGTTTAATGAGGCAGCGCCATTATCCGGTTCCCTAACCCAGGATTTACCAACGTCGTCAAAAATGATTCAAGGCACAGTTGCTCTGGTGCTTATGCTTTGGAGCCGCACTCTGAAGCTGGAGGAAATGAGCTCTGAAGAATGGCTCACAGCGCCCAGAGGAAAATTCAGTTTCGCTACCAGCCGACATGCATCTTCTGGACCTGGAGTCATAAATGTGACGTGTGGTTTGCACCCTTCCCAGCAAGAACATAAAACACATGCGCACCTGGCCTGGGTCATTGTACCAGAGTTCATCGTGAAGCCGGTCGGGATGGGCCTTTTTGCGTTTAATTTCTGCTATGACGTCAAAAACTTCAGAGTCGGAGCTGCTAGAACAGGTGCTGTCCTCATCAGACTCACATTCGGATTCACTGGAACTTTCTAACAGAGGTGAGGGGCAAACACGGAGAGAGGCTGAAGAAATTCACAAGATGGTTACACTCGGAGACTTCCCAATGACCCAAACCTCTCAATGCAAGGACAGTTGTTTATCCTTTCAGCAAATATTTGAGTGCCAAGCACTCTGCTCAGCAATACCATGAAAAGTCATACAGCCCATAATGCTAAGTCACGATCTCGCTGGGAAAGCAAACAAAGATTTTTACAGAGAAAGGCTTGGTGCCGGAGAATATGCAAGCCACAGTAGCACGGGGTTACATATTTTAAAAGGTGCAGCAATTCAGACAAGAGCAAGTCCCTGATCTGGAAAGGTCACCCGCGGTTTTCTGGAACGGGTGCACACCACCCAGGCAGGGAGGTGGGGTGGGTGGCTGAGGAGGAGGCAGCAAGAGGAAAGGAACAGAGGGAACACTGCACGCAAAAGCATGGAGGCGACAGCACGGGACACAGGCTGCAGCAAAGGCCCCGCAGCAACATCCTGGGGGTGAGGGTTGAAGGGTCGTGACTGCCAGACTGATGGCTCTGAATGCCAGTCTCGAGTTTAAATGTTTCTCTCAATAGTAGTAATAAAAGATTTTAGACTCTGAAAGTGACTGGATAAAAACAGACCCAGGATTATGCTAAGTGCGCCAGTCCAAAAAGACAAACACTGTGTGATTTTTCTTATAGGAGGTGCCCAGAGTAGTCAGATTCATAGAGAGAAAGTAGAATGGTCAGTGCCAGGGGCTGGTGGAGGGAGATGGGAGTTGCTGTTTAATGGGAATAGTTTCAGATTAGCAGGATAAAAGGAGTCTGGAGATATGTGAAATGTACTTAACACTACTGAACGGTACTTAAAAATGATTTTGTGCTATGTGTATTTTAGCACAATTAAAAAACAGATCTAGAATTTAGATTAATCCTACAAAAGATTAATGCACAGTAATAAAACCCAACCCCACCCAGGCAGTGTGGCTCAATAGTTGAGCGTCAACCTATGAAGCAGGAGGTCACCGTTAAGATTCCTAGTCAGGGCACATGCCCGGGTTGCAGGCTCGATCCCTGGTGGGGGGGCATGAAGGAGGCAGCTGGCCAATGATTCTCTCCCATCATTGATGTTTCTATCTCTCTCTCCCTCTCCCTTCCTCTCTCTGAAATCAATAAAAATATTTTTTTAAAAACATAACCCAACCCCTACACAGTTGTATTTTCAAGTGTACACCATGAGACCGATGTCATCCCTTTTTTACAGATGACAAAAGGGAGGCAGAGAGAGTTCAATCACTTGCTGAAGGTCGCATGTCAGATGGAGGAGAAGGGACTCGAACCCAGGCCAGCCGGGTCAGTGAGTGCTTTTACCCACCATGGACACTGCGTCTCAGCCTGGGAGACACAGTGAAGGTGGCACAGAGAGCCAGAGAACAAAGGAAAACGCATAAGGAATATCTCAGCTGAGCATGGCATTCTGTTAAGGGCCAAGGACACAAAGTGGCAAAAAGCATTTCTATCCTCAAAGATCTCAGCATCTACTTGGAACCTCAGACACTTGATAAAATAGACCCCATATGAGAAAGCTCTGGAAAGTGTCTCTGCGAGTAGAGAGATGCCTTCCAACAGAGCTGGGCTACAGCTGCACTTGCTCATCAACTCAGGAGCAGCTGGCAGTGGGCAGGGCCCCGAGGGGAGGCCTGCCTGTCAGAGGCACCAGGAACTGAGAACAGGCCCCCTCGATTAGTGGGAGGCTGGACTATATGGTCCCTCTGATTCTAATACTAGACAGTTCTACAAGGGACACAATTATTAGTGTGCCTTGCAAATGAGATCTCTTATGTATTCTGCTGCATGTGACTGGGAAAAACTAACTTCAAAAAGAAGAAAGTTCCATTGCTATGTATTTTGCTGACTATATTTAAGGAAAATAAAATGAGCCCTAGCTGGTTTGGCTCAGTGGATAGAGCATCGGCCTGCGGACTGAAGGGTGCCAGGTTTGATTCTGGTCAAGGGCACGTGCCCGGGTTGCGGTCCTCAATCCCCAGTGTGGGGCATGCAGGAGGCAGCAGATCAATGATTCTCTCTCATCATTGATGTTTCTATTTCTCTTTCCCTCTCTCTCCTCTCTGAAATCAATAAAAATATATTTTAAAAAATAAAAATAAAAAATAAATAAATAAAATAAAATAAAATGAGAGGGAGGAATTTAATCTAGGATGCCCAAGGACACATCCCAAAGGTCCTGGATGAAGCAGTAATAAAAGCACAGGGTCTGGTCTGGTAGCTGCTGACTCACCTAAATCTTCATCCAGCTTTGTCTTGGGAGGCTCCCACGGGGGCCTAGCGGCTTTGGCCTTTTCTTGCCGGTTCCCCAGCTCTTCCTCAAATTTGTCATATAAGTCTCGGAGCCTACTTGTTCCAACTACAGTAGAATCCCCCTTTGAAAAATAAAGGATCAGTTTTAGAATCTATGTTTTAAAAAATCAGTATTAGAATCTATATTAAAAAAATAGTCTTTCCAAAGAAATGTAAGACCTCACAAATAATCAAAGATTTGTAACAGCAACATGCCATTTTCAACCCGCAATTTAACAAATAGGTAAAAACACCCAATGCTGAGAATTGTGAATCAAACACACATCCATGCTGTCACATGAGGGGGCACTCTGCCAACATTCACAAACATGAGGACTGTTTGTCTTTGCCTTTTTGAAATGACAAAGAAAATCATGACCCCCTGATTTCATAATACCTGAAAGTCTGTCTTCCACATTAATCCGATGATCAAAGAGAAATATCCTATATATCCCACACATACACCCATATACACGGAGACACACACACACACACACACACACACACACACACACACACACTCACTCTCCACAAACCACAAACACAGGGTTCTGTACTACAATCCTAGAGGAAGTTTTCCACTTTTCCCTACTCTCTTCCCAGGCTGAAAATCATCTTAAAGGTCCATACTGTTTGACATAATTTTCAAAATGTAAGAACCAGACCTTTCAGACGTAAAAAGAAAATTAAAACAAATCCTACAATCTGCAGTATACCCAAAAGGGGGTAATTGCTTTTCCTCAGTCCCTCCTCATTACTGACACTGGTGATGCTGAGACCACACTGACATTCTCAATACCTCACTGCACCAGATGACAAGATGCAAAGGCAAATGCTGGGCTCCTGGTCCATCAGCCATCGTTCTATGCTGGAGTTTTAACACACCCATAAAAAATGTAAGAAAAAATAAAAGTTCTGCCTGTTTAAACTCTCTGAACCTCAGTGCCTACAACTTTGTTGTTTTCTTTTAAGAATAATCCCTATGGCAGCCACTGTCCCCTTCTTCCTTGCTAATAAAACCATGATTTCCTTCAGATTTGGGGCAGAGACCTCCTCATCTCAGGGTAGGTGGGCTGAGCCACAATACCCCCATCCCCAAAGATGTCCCCGTTTTAATCCCCAGAAACTGAACATGTTACCTTACATGGCAGAAAGGACTTTGCAGGTGTGAAAATGTTACAGATGAGATGGGCAATGTCTAAAGACAGCTTTGGTTAACACAACTGGGGAGCGGTTCTACTGGCATCTAGTGTGGAGCCCAAAGATGCTGCTCAAAATCCCACAATGCACAGGGCAGGCCCCACCAAAAAGAACTATCCAGCACAAAATGCCCATAGTGCCAGGGTTTAGATGCCAGTCTGTAGCTTCTCTGCTGCCTCAGACCTACCACCTGATCCATGGGGTCACTGGAGTAGTAGTTTTCCGAGTGGGTACACCGAATCCACACAGGCTTAAGGAGCTCCTCCTCCTCCTCCTCATTCTTGTCGGGCGGCGCCTCCTCCAGCTCCTTTTCCTTGATGGAGGTATAATTCTTTTCTTTGCCAGAGCTCTGGCTGTCACTCCATCTGTCTTTTTCTTCCTCCCAACGAGCTCTCTTCTTCTCCCTACTGGGGGAGCGACTTCAAAAGGGGGTGAAGGAGGCTAATTATTAAAAAGGTTCTTCTGCTTTATCTGCTGTAAAACTATTCTACTTCACTTTGTTCACTTTTCACATAAAATAAAAATGCCATGCCAAACCACCACATTTACTTTTTGTTAAACCAGCGAACCCCAAACACCAGTCTGGTGGCATCAGAATCACCTGAAGTGACTTGTTTAAAAATACAAATCCCCAGGCCCTACCCCAGATCTACTTACTGATTCACAGTCTCCGGGGGTGGGGCCCAAGAATCTGTATTTTTAATAATCTCCCCAGGTAATTCTGGTGTGCATCCAGCAGGTTCAGGAACAACTGGCAAACCGTAACTCCTAGAAGAGAAAGATACTTGGGGAATATCTGGAAATGTCTACATACAGGCAGTTCCACATGAGAACGCTAGTTCTGAGTCCTCCACATCCTGCTCTGCTGAGGGAAAAAAGGTTTCGCAAAACATGGTCTGAACTTGGAATAATGTTAGCCTGAGGACCATAATCTAAAAGTGAACCAGTTACATCATCCCTAACCGTCTCTCCGGAATCCCACACATGGGTATTACTACTTCATGAATCACCACTTAGATTTTAATTTAAGCCCCAGAAATTTAGGTGAGACCTGTTCTGTGAGCGTTATCTCCTTGAATTTCTGAGGTTTAAATTTTTCAAAGACCCAACTTACGGATGTGCTTGAAGGGAGAACCTACAGGATAGATTCCATCAACCCTACCACTAACTTCTAATTTTATGACAGGGAAAGTGTGAGCATGTAGGTGTGTATTCATCGGGGGAAGAGGTGGGTGATTAGAAAGATAATATATACTGAACTTACTAATATAACTTCTAAATATTATAATGCACATCATTTGTTACCAGAAGAAAAAAGTTACTGCAAAGGAAAATGTACATTTGTTCACTGTAAGAAAAAAATTAAGCATTAACAAAATTAAAATCACCCATTCTACCACACAGAGATAACCACCATATTTCACTATTGTGTTAAAACGTATAGATATAAGAATATATATAAATATACACAAGCTTCAACCAAAAAAGACCTCTATATATAGCAGCGGTTGCCAACTTTTCAGACCTCACCAACCACCAGTGGTCCGCGGACCACCGGTGGGCGACCGCTACTCTATAGCCTGTCCTTCTCACCCATTGGTAAATCAAAGCCTTTCTATTTCAATACATCTACATCTGAACCACTTAATAAATGCATATTATTATTTCATATGCATATACCATAATTTAACAAATCTGAGTACAATCATTTAGGTTGTTACCATTTTTTTGCCATTGTAAACAATGCTACCATGAACACACTTGTGTTCTCTGCACACTTACACTTGTGTTCTCTGCACACTTGTCAGATTGCTTCACACTAAGAGTGTGTGTGCACTTTTCTCAAGGCTTCTCTACAGGTAGATAGTACCAGGTTAGACCACCATCAACACCGTATTGAGTTCCCATTTCCACACACCCTGTCAACATGATTGTTTTTAATCTTGCCATTCTGATGAAAAAAGTATCTCATTAAACCTAACTTGCTAATTTTTATCACTACTAAAATTACACATTATTTGTTCACTTCTTTCATGAACCGCCCAGTCATATGCTTTGACAATATTTTTAAAATTAGGATTGTAGTCCTTTTATTTATTGACTTTTTTATTAAGATTATCACCATTCTTCTGTCTTATGTATTGTAACCTTTCTCAGTTTTTTGTTTTCCTTTTAAATTCCAACTGCCTATTGCTACCTATAACTTTCATTTGGCCAAATCTAGAGACTTTTAAACTTATGCTTCCTCCTTAGTGTTATGCTTACAATCCTTTCCCATCTCAAGGTTAAGTAAATATTTTATATTTTCTTCAGTTACTTATAACACTTAATTTTTTAACTTCATCCTTTTATGATATATGGCATAAATTTCAGTTTTTCCCTCCAAATGGCTTGCCAATTGTCCCATCAGTTTTTCCTCTGATTTGAAAAAACAATTTTATGATAGATGTAAATGTTTATATATACTTAACTGTTGCTCAGTATTAGTTTCATTGATCTATTTACATCCACATCAAATTGTTTTAACGCTTATGTGTTTATAGGACATTTAATACTACATTCTCATTTTTTTCCTTATTCTCATTTCTATTCCAAATAATCTATAATAATAAAAGCATAATATGCTAATTTGACCGGACGTCCTTCCAGACGAAGTAGGGGCTGCGAGGGAAGCCCAGGTCCCGGGTGCCAGAGGGAAGCCGGTGCTGTCAGCCGAGGGAAGAAAGGCCTACTCTTGCACGAATTTCGTGCATTGGGCCTCTAGTGACTCATAAAGTTCTAAAGCCCATACTTCAACTGGTTACATTAAAATTACAGATTTTGAAGAAAACTGGTATTCTTCTACCTCCACTATGGAAATATGGCATATCCTCCACTCTTTTATATTACCTCTTTGTCATCAGCTACTTATGTTTCCTTCCCATTGTTCTATATATTTTTTAAAGTTTTATTAAGATATTGAATTTTAATTAGTATAAGTTTCTATAGTGAATCTACATTTTTTTCATTACTTTCTAAGTAGGTTTTCCTGGTTTATGTAGGAAGGCTATTAATTTCAGTATTTTATAAATAACTGTCAACTTCAGTGGGTTAATCTTCATTGTTTCTTCACTGATCCACTTGAATTTTCCTGATACACCAATAGCTAATAATGGCAACGTAACTCCCGATCGTGTGGTTCTGTTTGTTTTAGGTGCTTCCTGTGAGCCTGACACTCTGCTAAGCACTTTACTGACACTCACATTTAATCCTTACAAGAAAGCTAAGAGGCAGATATGCACATCCCTCCAGAGGAAACAGAATTAGGAATTATGTCACTTGTCCAATATCACAAAGCTAGTAAGTAGTAAATGCTAATATGGTTGCTTGGCACAGACATTTTGACATGTATTAAAAATCCTGCCAAATGTTTACTATGATCAGGAAACACAGGTAAAAGGCAGCCTCATCCCCTCCCCTTTAGGCAGGTATACTGGATGATGGATGGTCAGGGTTGACTACTATAAACATCAATTAGGACACGTTTTTCTTTTCTTTTTTAATAGGACATCTTTTTTAGGTGTCTGAGGCATTCCAAATTTCAAAATCCAAATTTGAAATTGTTTCTTAACAATATATTTTATTACAAACTATGATAACTTTTCCTCCTTTACAGTATTTACATCTCTACTTTTTTTCTCACCTACTGCATTGGTGAGAACTCAAAGAATCCATGTCTGTTGTCTCCACAAGTTTCTGGGCACTGGAGAAGAAACCACTAGACTGAAGAGATTTCCATACTCGACACTAAAAATCATCAACCTCAAATGGGTCCCCAATGGTTTCCACCAACACAATATCTTGGCTTTTTTCTACCTTTATCTCCTCCCTCATCTGCTCCGCAGGGCCTTTCTCAACGAACAAACTCTTCCTGGTTAAACTCATTTAATCCATGGCAAGTAGTTTTTCCAACTGGGATCTCTTTTCTGAATTTTACACCTATATATCCAATTTACTACCACACAATTCCATTTGGTTGTCTCACAAATTCTCAACTACATATACCCAGGACTGAACTCATCCTCTTGCCTTTCTTAGTATTCCCCACCCTCAATGGGGAACATCAGATCTCACTGAGTCTTCTTCCCCCAGGATCAGTTACCAAGTCCTACTGACTCTATCTCAAAAATACCTCTACCACTCCCCACTGCTACTGTCATTACCCAGGTCTAGGCACAATTATTTCTTTCTGAATTACTACAAACACCTTCTAAAGTCATTCATTCCAGGCTTGACCTTCAGAGAGCATTTCTCGACACTGTGACCTTCACACATGCTCTTTTCTCTTCCCCCTTTCATAGTACATCCCTACGCATACTTTAGGTATCAGTAAAATGCCCATCTCTCTATGACTACCCTAGACTAAGTTTTTCACCACTGCATTCCCAGAGCAACATGTACTTGATCTATAAAAAGCATTTCTCTCAGCACTTAACCTTCTGATTCCTGTAAAGTGGGATCTGTTGTTAACAACTATATCACCTGCACCAGTACAATACCCGGGAGACACAGTAATGTAAGTATTTCATTGGCTTGTGGATTAAGTTATACAATGTTAGGCAACAGCGATAGGCAATGGAGCCCTGCCTTTTTTCTAACTTGTATGGGAAAGCCTGTAAGGTTTCAATAAGCCTGTAAGGTTATTTTGAGATGGTGACGACAATGTTCATCATGAAATAACGTCCTCTATCATGTTAAAGAAGTCTGCTTATATTCCTAGTTTACCAAAGTCTATACTCATAATCGATGCTAATTGTATTTGAAATATCTAATAGGCAGGTACTGAAAAAAATCTATTGATTAGGACACAAAAATTTAGTTACAGATTTCCTAATACTAACCCATCTATCCATGCAATCTCAGAATACATTCTCAGTTACTTTAACACACTACTGGAAACAACTTGCTAATGTACTACTCAGATTTTCATGTCCATATTTATAGGCGAGACTGTGTTTTAGTTTTCTTTTCATTGGTTAGGTTTTGCCATCTGGGTTTTCCTGATATCACAGCCTGAACTGAGCTTTCTTTCCATCTTCTTCGGAGTTCTAGAACAGTTTAAAACTTGTTAGTAGGTGGTACAAATTCCATTCTTTCAATGTTTTTCATAGTTATTGGCCTATTAAAATTTTCTGCTTCTTGTGTGAAGTTTGTAATTTTTGTTTTCATAGAAATCAACCCATCACATCCATGTTTCTAAAGTTTTTAAATAAAGCTTCTAACTTATGTCAATGTGTTGTAAATTTTAAATCTCCTTTATTCCTATCATGATATATTCTCTCTTACCTAATGCAATGTGTGTATTTCTTTTCTTGATTTGCCACTTTTTAAATTGTATGACCTTTCAAAGTCTTGCATCTGTTTACAAATAGTTATAGTGCTACAGTTCTGTTTTCTATTTCATTAATCTCTTTTATCTTTAAACTAGAGGCCCGGTGCATGAATTCGTGCACAGGTGGGGTCCAGCCGCCCCACCCCTGGTCGGGGTGGGGAGGGCCAATAGGGGGCAGGGCAGGCTTGGGGGAGGGGCCATGGGCAGGGCCCAGATCAGGCTGGTTGGCTGCCACAGTGCGCATCATAGCCACCGGTCGTTCTGGTTGTTCTGGTCGTTCTGCTGTTCTGGTCTCTGGGCTTTTATGTATATAGATCCTTTTTTCTACTTTTCTTGTACTCTACCAATTTCTAGAGCCAAATGATCAGGCAATAATTATATAAATACACAGTTAGCATTTATTTGGCATTAATTTTGGGTCCAGTTCTAGTGTTTACATGTATTATCTCAAAGACCCCCACCACTCAAGGCATTTATAAGTATCCTTACTTCAGATAGATATTGAAGCTTAAAAAGATAAATCAATTCAGTAACATAGTTGGGAGAAGTAATAATTGATCCCAAATCTGTCAGACCCCAGTGTTATTCTTAATTACCATTATATAAGACCATGCATTTTACTTCTCTGTATAGAATTAATTACATTCTGCAAGTTTTAGTTTATAACATCTCAATCCCATTTTTCTAAATAAAGTGTGACTGGAGTTTTGCTTTTTTCTGTAACAAGTAAATTTAAAAACATAATTATGAATTTCCACGGTGTAGTTTTTTTAAAAAACTTTGCATTATTAATGCATAGTTTTATAGCAATTGACGTCAGAAAAAGTGGCCCATATGATTTCTAATTTATCAAGATTACCCTTGTGCATAATCAATACATCTTGAAAGTAAAGTTTTTAAGTCAGTGGCTGCTTTAGCTTTCCACAGGGCATTCTGGAAGACTCTTGGGCTATTTTGGAGATGTGGCTGATACCTTGCATAAGCACAAAATCTGAATTCAAGGAGATACTCCTATGACTTCTTTCAGCGTGAACTCCTTGCTTACTTCCAGGTCTCTTATACTCTTTTTTGTAGGACCTTTCCAGAGATGGTGATCTTCGGCTGTCCCGGTGCCTGGGTCTCTCCCGTTCCCGCTCTCTTAAAGGAATTAATACACAGAGCTGTTTTCAACAGAAAGACTAAAAAACACCACCTCTTTTCACTGAATTCATCTTCTAAATCAATGGCCCTTCCCTAAGAATTTTTCAGGCATTATTCTCTATGGGACATTTTTATTCATCCTTCATTTATTAGAGAACAAAGGAGCTGTTCACTTTACAGAAGTTAACTGACTTGGACATTTTTTGCTGTTTTCTTTACAGAAAGAAGTCAACCCTGACGCAAAGCAAGAAAGGGAATTTCATCATAATCTTCTCTAGAGACCTTCCAACCAGCCAATTCTTAGTTATTTAACCTACAGGGAAAACTTAACAGAATTCTACTCCCTATTGATTTCTAGGAAACTCTCAATTTCAGCCATCAAGTAAAAGTAAATCAAAGCTTTGGTAGTAAGCATTAGAACTCGGTTCTATGATGAAAGAGTTCTGAACCCTTACAGGTTATCAGCCTGAGTTGTAGTTGTAGCAATCAGTAATGCCATGAGTCTGTACATCACTGTACCTTTAAATGCAATTTTCATCAGCAAAAAACTCTCAATGGAGACCCTGAGTTTAATATAAAAATAGAAGGAGGGATTTTAAAACCTTCCAATGTAAAATTAGACAAATTTAATAATAATAATAACTTCTGAGTCTATTTAATAAGTACAATGATCAGGAACAAAAATCGGAACTCTAGTGTGTTTGAATCAGAACTAAATCTAAGGAAACTAACCACCTGATCTCAGAATAATAATTTAAAAAATGCCATGTTAGCCTGAATACAGCAAATGACTATAAAAATGTCTGAACTCAAAAATATCCCCCAATAGCCAATAGAAGTGTAAATACTTTGAAACTGAGACTCATAAAACTGATAAAGATCGGTCACTACTTAGATATAAAAAACTAATATTGTGTTTTTACTTAATGATCACCCCCTCGTTGCCCGGCCAGCGTGGCTCAGTGATTGAGTGTTGACCTATGAACCAGGAGATCACAGTTCAATTCCCAATCAGGGCACATGCCCAAGTTGCGGGCTTGATGCCCAAGTTGTGGGCTTGATCCTTAGTGTGAGACGTGCAGGAGGCAGCCGATCAATGATTCTCTCTCATCACTAATGTTTCTCTCTCTCTCTCTCTCTCTCTCTCTCTCTCTCTCTCTGAAATGAATAAAAATATTTTTTAAATCACCCCCTCCACAAGGAAGCCTCCTTTGAATAATGTACTTTGACACATACAGAAGACTCAGGTATACACCAGCTATCCAAAATAAAGTAGCCAGAGCTTGGGAATCTACATACTTTATCAGATACCCTTCTAAAAGTCCAGTTTATTTTTAGGCAATTAATCCAACATGTAAGCAGTACCACATGACAAAGATATAATCTGTAGTGGTATGGCTGCTAAAAAGAATAATTTAAATTACCTATATTTCCAAATAAAAACTCTATTTAGAAGATATTCCTAATTTTTTTTTTTTTTTTTTTGGTTTTTTAACATCTAGGCAACAGAATTTTGCACTCAAGAACAGCACTGCTGATGACTGCTACCTGTGTGGGTATAAACTGAAAAGACCGATTTGGATATAAATCACCTTAGAAAACACAATATGATGAACACCTTTAAAGCAAGAAAAACAATGTTAAGGTTACTGTTCTCAAGACTCGTCCTTGTTTGCGAGCACTAAGGTATCCCTTAGGTGCAGAACACTAGCTCTCCGTCGGCGGCACGCAACAGGACAGCTATGGGGTTACTGTGCTGTAGCACCACTCACGATGGGAAGCCACGCACCGTCCTCACCACGCTGCACCCAGCAAGGTCAGTGCGCCATGTCAGCAGCTGTTTCTCTTCCCATTCCCCAGAGCCACCCTGACCTTTCCTAACAAGTACATATATTCACTTCCTCACAAACTTTCTCTAGCAATAGTTTGCCTAAAACGACCTTGTAATTACTGTTCAACCACATTTTGGAGGAGAAAAAGAAGGAAAGTGGAACTTGAAAAGGGACAGATTCACTTACCCCAAGAAGTAAGGGGAGAAGTGGTCAGAGGACAGGCTACAGAATTTGCATAAACTGAGCACAATCTAATGCATCAATGTGTGAAGCTTTGGTTTTCTCCAGTATACTTCCAGAAGTTACCCTGGGACTTCACGTGCCCCCTGTGTATTTCACAGAAGCATCCCATATGAGACAGCGACTGATTCCCTGCCGAAGACTCCAAAGGGAGCTGGTTATAATGTGACTGTGACACTAAGGTGGCTCCAGGGCAAACATCTCAAGTACAACATCATATAAAACAACTCCAATACAAATAAAGCCATTTAGAAAGATGAGCTAACTGCCTAAATAGGTCCTTCATAGTAAAGGAGTTATGGTTTAGGATAACAGTATGCTTTTGGCACTTCATTTCACTTATTGATAGACCCCTCAGTTTACAAGACATCTGAGTTTCTTCAAACACATGACTCCAATCTAAGCCTGGATGGAAAATTTTAGGATTTTACATCAGAGCCCTAAAAACTCAGATCTAACTTAAGTCCAAAACAGAAAAACAAATGCAACCTAGAATATTGAAGTTTGCAGGAAAATGCCTCCCCAGCGACAGGATTATTAACAATCACACTGAACTCTGAAGCAAACTCTTTCCAGTTTAGATTTGTATCATAAAACTACTAGTGGCCCGGTGCACGAAATTTGTGCACGGGGGAGGGGGTGTTCCTCAGCCCGGCCTGCACCCTCTCCAATCTGGGACCCCTCGAAGGATGTCCAACTACCGGTTTGCAGGGATCGGGCCTAAACTGGCAGTTGGACATCCCTCTCACAATCTGGGACTGCTGGCTCCTAACCGCTCACCTGCCTGTCTGCCTGATTGCCCCTAACCACTCTGCCTGCAGGCCTGCTCGCCCCCAACTGCTCCCCCGCCAGCTTGATCACCCCCAAATGCCCCCCGTGCCAGTGTGCTCGCCCCCAACTGCCTCCCCTGCCAGCCTGCTCACCCCTAACTGCCCCCCTGCTGGCCTGCTCACTCCAAACTGCCCCCCCCACTGTCCTGATCACCTCCAACTGACCCCCACTGGTGGCCTGCTTACCGCCAACTAGCCCCCCTGCTGGTCTGCTTACCCCCAACAGCCCCACCCCCCACCAGCCTGATCACCCACAACTGCCCTCCCCTCTTGGCCTCTAACCGCCTCTACCTCGGCCCCTCCACATGGCTTTGTCCAGAAGAACGTCTGGAAGGTCTCCTGGAAGGTCTCCCAGTCTAATTAGCATATTACCCTTTTATTAATATAGATAAAGTATGGGCAAAGGACCTAAATAGACACTTTTGGAAAGAGGACATACAGAAGGCCAAGAGACATATGAAAACATGCTTAAAGTCACTAATCATCCGAGAGATGCAAATCAAAAAGACAATGGTACCATCTCACACCTGTTACAATGGCTACCATCAACAAATCAACAAATGAAAAGTGCTGGCGAGGATGCAGAGAAAAAGGAACCCTCATGCACTGATGGTGGGAATGCAGACTGATGCAGCCACTGTGGAGAACAGTATGGAGTTTCCTTAAAAAGTTAAAAATGGAACTCCCATTTGACCCAGTGATCCCACTTCTAGGAATATATCCCAAGAAACTAGAAACACTAATTAGAAAGGATATATGCACCCCTATGTTCATAGCAGCACAATTTACAATAGCTAAGATTTGGAAACAGCCTAAGTGCCCATCAGCAGATGAGTGGATTACTGGAATACTACACTGCCGTAAAAAAAAAAAAAGAACTCTTACCATTCTCAACAGATGGACATTCTCAATGGATGGACATGGAGAGCATTATGCTACACAAAATAAGCCAGTCAAAGAAAGATAAATATCGCATGATCTCACTCATTTATGAAATATAATCAACAACATAAACTGATGAACAAAAATAGATCCAGAGACAGAGAAGCATCGAACAGACCATCAAACCTCGAAGGGAAGGCAAGGGAGAAAGGAGGGTGTAAGAGATCAACCAAAGAACTTGTATGCATGCATATAAGCATAACAAATGGACACAGACAGTAGAGGGGGTGAGGGCATGCACTGAGGGGTGGGAATGGCCAGGGAGAGGTAAATGGCGGAAAAAGGAGACATATGCAATACTTTAAACAATAAAGAATTTAAAAAAACAAAACTATAAAGTACACTATCCCAGGCCTCTGCTAACTAGTCCATCACAGAATAATTAAGAACAAAATTGACCAGAAATAGTAACTCACACTGAAAAGACTTAACAGACGACCGACTCTCAAATCCATCATCTCCACAGGAAACACATTCCCTTCACCCTCCCACTGGCATCAGGGAAAAGCAACAACACATCACCACTTACTGGCAAAATGTCCAATCAGAATCACACCAACAGCCATGAGAAAAATGTGGAAACCGAGAGGTGCACTAATGGCCCAGGAGCTGAGACCAGCTCCCTACAATCCCACACCGAGAAGTGAACTGGTGTGCTGAGCTCAAACGTGTGCAGCACAGAAGGTCCACAAGACAACCAAGGTAAACACGCCACAGGGGACAGAGGGAGAAGCACTGTTATCAGCTTGACAAGTGGAAAACCTCAAATCTTTATCGATATAAAGAGTTCACTGAAGGTACAAGTAAGCATTAATACAATCATTACCTGTCTGTTTTTATTTTTCCACCTAAACCAAGAGTTCTCAGACTTTTGGGATAACAGACTCACACCACCTCTTGAGACTCTGGTGTAAGGTACTGATTTACTTACAGGGAAAAAAAAATACACATAAAATTCTGCATATAACTTCAGAGCATTTCTAGAACGCCATCTATGGGTCCGTTTCAGTACACCTGCTGAAAACCTTATTCTCTTGTATATACAGTATTTGGTCTTTTGAAAAAAGGAAATGTCACCTGGAATGGAACAGTATTTTTTAAATACAATTTTCTTCAGTATGAACTTGTTTTAGTGCAACAAACGTGGGTTAAAGCTATTCTGAAAACTATAACTTTGATAATGGATAATATAAGCTTATTTTATAAAGAAACAGATCAAGAAGGCAGCAATGTACAATAAACTTCCATTTATCCTAAAAATCAGAAAGCAAGTTCTGCTCATTAACTAGTTTAATTCTTAATTGGTAATATAGGCAGATCATCAATTCCAAAAGAATGCAAGTACTGTAATCTGAGATGATGCTCATGTTGAACATAATTAAATATAATGCAAAAAATATATGGTTTTTCATTGGATCATCATTAAAATGTCAACTGTATTATGCAGAGTAATCAGCTTACATCCACTGAAAGGAATCTACATTAATAATTTTGGAATGCTTTTCAAAAGTGGCTTTTTCTGACATCAATTTCTTTACTTGTCAGTTGTTCCTTCCTCTTTAAAACAGCCCAAAATAAGATTTCCTTTTATACATCGAAATGCATTGCAGGATCTTTCTGGTTTGGTTTGCCAATAAGCAGAAACGGCCTCTGTATGGGCCTCTTCAGTTCATTAAAAAACACGTGTTTTACCTGCTCCGCTCATAGCTCCGGTGGCGAGATGGCGTTCTCCCTCGGTCATAATCGGATCTGTAGCGACTGTCTGCTCTTCTCCTGTCGGGACTTCGGCCTCGCTCCCGCCGGTCCAGGGACCGATGCCTCTCCCCTCGCCCGTGACTGTGATCCCGGTGCCGGTGATCATCATAGTGTTTGAGCCTTTCCGGGGACCTCCTCTCACTGGGAGCCTTTGGGAGTGGGTATGGAGGGAGATGCCTAAAATGTGGGCTGCTGTTGTTATTAGCACTGGGTGGGAAAGAACTGGGGCTGTTCTGGAAGCTATTAAAGTTGGGAGGCGGGAAATTGTGGTGCGAATACCCAGGAGGGTACTGATAATTGACCTGCTGGGGCATGACCGGAGGGGGTGGGGGATGGGGCATGGAAGGAGGGGGCATCATGTAGGGGAACGTGCCCTGCCCAGGAGGTGCTCCGGAGACTGGGGGGTTGTTAGGACAGGGCATCGGAGGCGGCATGGGGGGAAAACAGGGAGGTACGGGGAAGGGGGGCCTCATCTGGTGGTTGGGGAAGGGGGGCCGGATGGGGCAGGGGGGAAGGGGGCCTTGTGCTGATGGAGGCATGGGTGGAGGGAAGGGTACAAAATCCGGTCTCGGAGGCAGAAAATTGGGGGCTGGAGAGTTTGAGAAGCTGGTGGAAGGAGCACTTGGTGGCTCATATTGATATTGCACAGGAGGCTGCTGCGGGTGAAGCAGCCTTAAATTCTGAGGCCTGAAGGCTGGTGCTGAGGGTCTGGCTCCATGTCCTCCTCGCCCTCGGGGACACCCTCGTCCTGGGTGGAACGACATTCTATGACTTTTTGGAGGAAAGAAAAAGAGAAAAGGGGAAAAAAAACACCTCACTATGGAAACAGGGTTGCACAAATGCCTGAATAGCTTCAAGAGCAACTAACAGACCCCTTAGGCCACTGGCATAGTCCACCCACCTAGCACTGAGTTCTCCATAATATCTGACAGTCCTCATGGCTAGTAAACTTCTCTTCCCCTGTCTCAGCCACCAAACCCATTGCCGTGGTCACTCCCTGGGCCATGTCACTCCCTAAAGACACTCCACTTCCAAATGATGAATTCAACATCCCACTATTCAACCATGTGCTACCACGTCCTTTCTTAAGTTCCCCCAAAATCTTGACCTCACCATGTCATCCTGTCAGCATACCCCACGTTTTCTATATCTGTACCAGCATCTTCCTGTCTTCACCTTCTTTCCCACTCAGCATAGACTCTGCACATTCAATGCAACATGTCCTGAAAGGTATTTATGATCTCCCCCTCCAAGACACCACCACAAGCTCATTTCTATGCACTTCCTATCTCAACAGATACCATTCAGGTTCTAGGTACTTTCACCTTTATCATCTCTGCCACAGATATCTTTGCCACAAACATTTTCACTGCACAATTCATTGGCCTCAAGGCAACTTTTCCATAGAAATGATAACATGTAGTCCAAAGTCAGCGTACTTTCTACAAGTTGGTTCTCTGGCGAGTCAGTCCTTCCAACTAAGAGCTGGGTATCAATGGCTGGCCTACACCCCTAGCTGCTTGTGCATGTAGCTAGCAGGTGACGGAACCAGTGTTTGGCGGGCAAGGTGACTGCTCCAAAGGTTATTTATTACTCCAGGGACTATTACACACGGTTTGCACACGGCCCTTCTCTTCCTGGGACCACTGCACAATGTAACATCACTGCCAGTCAAGAGTAGGTCACACAAACCTGACCACGGCAGCAGCAAGTGTCTCAAGATCATCGAGAGCTATTTTAACTTTGTAGGTTGTACCTAACCAAGCACTTGTCTTCATTCCATGAGAAATATGGGTTCAACTCTTGCCACTCCTTCATATGCTCCTATCGATAAGTCCCCAGCAGTGCCCGTCAATAGCTAAATGCTTATTGACAACAGATTTTAATAACATCCCAGCACAGTGTCCTCAATGTAAGCAAAGTCACCTTTAGATCAAAACAACTTTACTTAGGGCATAAACAAGAGGATTTGAAACCAATACACAACACTTCATGGTGATGGTCTGAAAACAGCTAGCATTTCTTCCAGATGGCAATGATTTGCCCCAAGCGTTCATTTCTTATTTTGAAACACACTACAATGGGAGGAGAAAGAGAGACTGAGGACCCTCTTTGAGGGCAGAGTTGAACCCACATTTCCCACAGAATGAAGACAAATGCTTAAGTACAAAACCAAATCAGTTACTTGTATATTTCCATGAATCTATACACATTTTAAATGTATTCACAAGAAAGTCTTTTTCATTTTGTTATTCATTTTATCATGTTTCATCATGTCCCTCTTTCATACGTTATTATCGTTTTTACAGCAAAATTTCCTTACAGCCAATTAGTCACCCACAAAAATGAATGCTTATGGTGAAAATACCAGACACATATTAGTCCTAAAGTCATACACCAGAAAATTATCTAACAATTTTGCCTTCTTTACCCCTTTTAACTAAATATCTTAAAATTCCTATCATTTTTGCTTTGTAAATACTTGAGTCCATCCACTTCACACCATTGTCTCTGGCCTGGCTGCTACAATAACACCCTTGCAGGACCTTCTACTATCACTATCAACACCCTGCAGGCCTGTTAGGTTTCCTGCTCTCACACACTCTGTGCTTCTTCTTAGCAGGTCCTACAAGAATTACAATCCACCAACCAATTACCGAATTCCATCCTTAATGTCTGCCTGCACCTGAGAACTGTGAGTTCCATCACTGCAGGGCTCTGGGTTGTCTCATTAATGGCTGTGGGCTGAGTTCCAGCCATGTACATGGCCCAAATGAACACATTTCCTCCTCACGTCACATACCTAAATTCTCCCAGTCTATGACCCAGCACAGTGCTCGCTCCTCTCTGTTCTCCCAAAACCACTGCCAATCCCATCACCCCACTCACCATGTATTGCCTTGCATCATGAGGTGCTGTCTGGGTCAGAGTCACATCTCCCACAGAGACTATGAGCTCTAAAGGACAGAAAGAATAGGAGAGACGTAAAAAAGTTTCCTACACTGATAATGCTAGAAAATGTTTCTGCAATTATTTTAACACTAATTTTGAATTTTCCAATGCATTTAGCATACTAACAAAATTAAGAGGATGTTGAACCGAATTAAAGTTTACAACTAACTTTTAAGATGTCTTTAATACTTGTCTTGCTGACTCAAAACCATCAGTAGCTAAAAAGACTGGAAATTTGGGCATATTCCATCTCTAATTTTTTTAAATATATTTTATTGATTTTTTACAGAGAGGAAGGGAGAGGGATAGAGAGTTAGAAACATCAATGAGAGAGAAACATTGATCAGCTGCCTCCTGCACACCCCTTAATGGGGATGTGTCTGCAACCAAGGTACATGCCCTTGACCAGAATCGAACCTGGGACCCTTCAGTCCACAGGCCAACGCTCTATCCACTGACCCAAATCGGTTAGGGCTCCATTTCTAATTTGTTAAAAGGTTGGGGGAGAATAACTATTTCTCCTCCCCCTCTCCATACTCCAGTATCTTTCACAATGACACCAGCATTCAAATTCAAACGTAACTATAATCCTGTACAGATAAGTTATCCTTGATTTTCACTCTCCACTCTTCCCATAGAAGAATGGTATGAAAGTGAATGACTTTCCAAATCCTTAAACTTCAAAAAAATGTTTAAAAATCTCAAATAAATATTAAATGCAAAAATTTTCAATGTGAAAGCACCTCCCTAAAGTCCTTTTAACTAAATACCAATGAGCTTAAGGTGGATTTTCAAATGGCTCATGAAAAACAGTTTCAGGTGTTTAGCTATATCAATCACTGGGATTCATAAATAGCAGGCACCAAATAACATCTGAATAATGACTATTTTTCAGACTAAGACCCTCAAGATAAATCTAAGGCCTGGACAGCTGATCTTGCCACTACGGGCTACTCATTGCCAACAGAATCAAATTCAAACTCCATGGTTGCTATTTAAGGCCCTCCACAATCTGAACCCAACTCCTTCCAGGCTTAATCTCCGTTATCTTCCCCATTGAAGACAACCTATTACTCCAGATTTTCCCAGTTGCCTAAATTACCAAATACTATCATATCCCCCAGATTGTTCTTTGCTGTTGCTCTTCTGAAATCGACAACCCTATGAATTTGCCCACTGAATTCTACCCACCTACCTCTGTCAAATGTCACCTCTTCTGTGAAGCCTTCCCTGGTTCCCTTAAGAAGTCATCATCTCATTCCCTGCAGACTTCCCTCTCAGTCTGTACTTACCTCTTTTATAGCACTTACCAGAGAATGCCTCATAGTATAGTCATGTGTGCACATGTCTAACTTCTCCACTAGATTATTAGCTCCTTGAGGACATGGGTTGATTCATAGTCATTTCTGGATCCTTCACAGCCCCTGGCAGAGCATCCTGCACACAGTAGGTGATGAATAAAGGTTTACTGTCTCACCAATAGTATTATGTCTCTATGTTGCTCCTGTACATTTCCCTTTCACATATATTCACAACAGATCTGCATTATTAAAACCAGACAAAAACCTTTCCACTGATTCATACAACACTTAATGAGCCAATACGTGTGGGGCACTGTCGCAGGTTGTGTGCTGAACACAAAGATGAGTAAGACACAGCCTGCAATCCTAAAGGAGCTCAGAACCCACATACAAACACATTTTTAAATAAAAATAACACAATGCAAATAAACACAAGAAAAGAGGTATGCACAGGGGAACACAAAGGAACGTGCTCACGGACCTAGAAATGGGCAACAGCCAGGATCACAAACACGCTCGTTCACTGTCCAACAGCTGAACATTCACTATGCGATCCTCCGGGATGCTCCTATAGATAGAACATCTGAAAACACTGACTATGAAACTGACCTCCTAAAGGTATAGTCAGGCTGTGTTATGGATGCAAACTTTAATTCAAAAGTCAAGGAATCTGCTACAAGTGGAAAAGCAATCATTTTCTGCGTCTGCCTACTCCTAGGTTGGTGTCTGGAAGCAGGGAAAGTGAGAGAGCTGTTTTGAAGAGTTAACACGTGCAGAACATCGGTCTATGTAGAAAGAGTTGCAAAATGTGACTACGCTTTTATGAAGACGTCCTCTTTCCCCCCCAGATGAACCCGCAGGCCCATCGCCTTCCTCCGGCTGAACTGCGTGTTTCCCTGTTTGCATCTCCCGCCAGACTGTGAACCCCAACCCGGCCAGGATGGGCTCACGGTCCACCTCCCCAGCGACACGCGGACGACCCCAGGCGGGGACCAGCGCACGCGCCCCAGCAATGAATGAAAGCTCTCATCTGTCACTCCTTTGTACTTAGGGGACCCGGGCCTCGGGTCGCCTTCTTGCCCTGCGCTGCAGATCTGAAGAGGGGCTGTCCGAGCTTAACTTTCAGGCGCGTCTGGCCGCAGCCCAGGCCTCCAGCCCCATTAAAATCCAGACACTCGCCAACGCTCCCTCTTCGAACCCCCGCAAGGTGGTCCTTTTACCTGCAAAAAGGCTCCCGGGCCGTGAGGTCGCCGTCAGAGCAGAGCCAGGCTAACGCTGCAGCCGCCGAGATCGCGGCGCCGCCAGCGCCTCCGGAACAGGAAACCGAGGGAATGAAAAAGCAAACCCGAGAAAAAGCAGGACCTCGGGCGGGACGCTGCGGGACTCGCCGCCGCGCCTCGTGCGCCGTGATTGGCGCGTCAACGACAGCACTGGGCATCTAAGCCAATCGCCATCATGGGGCCCTCGGGCGCCCGCCCTCTGCCCTTGGCGTCCTCCAATCCCGAACCGCAACCGGGTGAGCGCGCCTGTGCGCCGGGGGAGGGCGGTGGGGTCGCCTCTCCAGCTTCTGCAGGTCCTCGCGCTCCCGGGACGCAGCCGAGCGCGGAAAAATGAGCGACGCGGCGGGAGAAGGCCCTCGCGTCCGGCGCTACCCCGAGCTCCCGGTGTGGGTGGTGGAGGATCACCAGGAGGTGAGCGGGCGCGGCGGAGCCTGGGCCTGGGAGGCCGGACAGAACCGGAATGTGGTACCGGCGAGGGTTGCCTTGCGGTGGGGAGAACCCCAGGACCTTGGAAGAGTAGGCGCTGGCGTTTCTGGGGCGCTTAGTCGGCCGCGGGCAACTCATTTAACTCGCACGATTTGCCCCCAAACCCCGCAGCCAACCACTGGTGGTGCCGGGATTCGAACTCTGGGCAGCCTGACCGCAGAGCCCGGAATCCCTACCTTTACCTGCACCTTAACGCGGGCTTCCTGCTGTCTGGTCGCCAGCACAGTCCTGCTGTGTGGGTGCGAGGCTTTTTGTTAAGGATGCGCACTGTCTTAGAACCGTTAGTATTATTGTGTGCACAGTGTGCACGGACATTTTTTAGCACGGTGTCCGCGTTTCTAAACACTAAAGACAGTTTCTATACATGAAGAGTTGCTAAAACAGTGCCTGAACGCAGATTTCTGGAAGCCTACAAACGAGGTCCATGGATCTGAAACTTTTTTTTTTAAGTAGCATTAATAAACTTTGAGAATTATCTGGATATGAAAGAGGAAAGGGGTGATCCCGGATTTATGGGTGGAGAAAGTTAAGAGGAGAGGAAGGAAGTTTGGCTTCTCAGGACCTGGACACACACTGTGTGTGTGGACCTGAGAGAAAGAGCAAGTGTGGGTTAGGCGGTGCCTTCAAATTCAGTCTTTCTTTCTTTCTCTCTCTCTCTCTCTCTCTCTCTCTCTCTCTCTCTCTCTCAACTCATTGTGGGGTATTTCTTAATTCAATTCATTGTAGTGATATCTATACAGTGGGGCCTTGACCTACGAGTTTAATTCGTTCCTAGACCGAGCTTGTTAAGGAGCTCGTTAACTCAAATTACTCTATCAACTCAATGCAAAAAATCTGCCGAGAGACAGCTGGTATCTCAAAAAACTCGTTAGTCGGGACACTCGTAAGTCAAGGCCCCACTGTACTAATAAAATGGTAATATGCTAATTAGACCGGGTCCACCATCCTTCTGGACAAAGCTTTGGTGTCCACCGAGGCAGAGGTGGTTAGGGGCGATCAGGCTGGCAGGGGAGAGCAGTTAGGGGCGATCAGGCAGGCAGGCAGGTGAGTGGTTAGGAGCTAGCGGACCCAGATTGTGAGAGGGATATCTGACTGCTGGTTTAAACCGGCAATCAGACATCCCCCAAGGGGTCCCGGATTGGATAGGGTGCAGACAGGGCTGAGGGACACCCCCCACCCCGCCTGCACGCATTTCGTGCACCGAGCCTCCAGTTGGTTAATAAAATTATATAGGTTTCAGGTGTACAGTTCTACTTCATCTGTATATTGTATTGTGTGTTCACCACTCCAAGTCCTTTATCCCACCTTGACCCTCTTCTAGCTTCCATTCCCTTTTCCCTTTGTCAGTGTCTATGAGGGGTTTTTTCTTTGCTTAGTCAAATTCAGTCTTAAACCTACAAATATACAGACTGTAACAGGACCAAGCCCTATAGACCACCTAGCCCCGTGGTCAGCAAACTGCGGCTCTTTGGCCCCTTGAGTGTGGCTCTTCCACAAAATAACACGTGCGGGCGCACACGTACAGTGTGATTGAAACTTCGTGGCCCATGCGCAGAAGTCGGTATTTTGTGGAAGAGCCACACTCAAGGGGCCAAAGAGCCGCATGTGGCTCGCGAGCCGCAGTTTGCCGACCACTGGCCTAGCCCAACTGCACCTCCTAAAGTATGGAAAGGGTCCTGAGACCCAGAGTAGCGAGAACACATCTTTAGTGCCAGAACATGTGTGAACTAGCAGGTGTTTTCTGAGCCTTCTTCCTTTGTTTCTTCACGTTGTCTGTTAAGTTTGTTGTGGTGGCAAGATGACAGCAGAGATGCCCATTAGAGCCTTTGGAGGTGCAAGTTGGAAGTTCTGAGGGAAAAAATAAAGCTTGAGATCATTATCTAAATCATCTACAATGAGCACCTTTTCCGACATATATTTTCCTGCTTGCTAACAACTTGGTGTGCTTCAGATTACGTGCAGTTACATTTAACGTTTTTCAGTCTGCAGATGAGTGTATGCTCATGATTTCAGTGCCAGTTCTGAATGTGTGCATGCGTCTTTTACAGGTTCTGCCGTTCATATACCGCGCCATTGGCTCAAAACATCTTCCTGACAGTAATATAAGTTTTGTGCATTTTGATTCACATCCAGATCTTCTTATTCCTGTGAATATGCCAGCTGACACCGTGTTTGATAAGGAAACTCTTTTTGGGTAATATATGGTTTTGTTAATGATTGTTTATTTGCTTGAAATACCATTTGCAGTAGATAATAAGGAATTAAGGGAAATAGACTTTGTTAAAGCTCATAAGTTTGCTTTGTTTGCCTTTTATATTTTAGTTAGAGCTAGTGTTGACAGACTTTTTCATAAAGAGCCAGGTAGTAGATATTTTAGGCTTGCTGGCCATATGGTCTTTGTTGCAACTGCTTATCCCTGCCCTCCTAGTGTGAAAGCAGCTCTAGACAGTATGTAAACAAATGGCTGTGGTTTTGTTCCAGTAAAACTTTATTTACAAAGACAGGTGGCTCAGCCAATGTTTGCCAGATTCTGCTATAAAATATAGAATTTTAGAAATAGAAGACACTTGATAAGTTATCTGAGCCAGTTCTCCCTTCCTTTCCACTTTAAAACTGAGGCACAAGAAAATGTGCAATAATTTAATTTGTATATCTTGTCTTCCAGTATTGAGTTTTTTCAACCTCCCAATTTGTTACTTTCAGGTCACAAATCCTGCTGATTTTCAGTTATATAGAATCATTGAGATGAAAGTGAAATTGGTAACTCTATTCTTCATGAAGGATCATACCTAATGTATCTCTAAATAGTTACTTATTAGTTTCTCTTCTGTAAGAAAGTTCCCTGAAATTCTGTCCCTGCCTCTTTAAGTACATATTTGTTAGAATGTAGCCTATTTGTACAATATAAAAAGTTACATAGCAGTAATTTTTCTGATTTATAAAATTAAAAGATAGATACTTGTGTGATTTAATTTTACCCTACTATATTTCACTTTTTCCAAAATCCCAATTCAGAGCACTAGTTTCTAAAGAAACATGGTAGCTCTGCCATTGTCCTTACTCTTTTATATTTAGAGGTTCTATGTCTTAGAAATTGAAAAGAATTATGAAACAGGTATGCAGACTGTACAGTTAGTCATAGAATAATAGTTGTTAAACTTTTTAGTCTCAGGATTCCTGTAGACTCTTAAAAATCATTGAGCTTTTTCTTTAATGTGGGTTATATCTATTGATATTTACCATATTTGAAATTAAAACTGAGATGTATATAAAATATTAATTTCAAAATAACAATAGCCCTCTATACCAGTGATGGCGAACCTGTGACACGTGTGTCAGAGGTGACACGCGAACTCATTTTTTTGGTTGATTTTTCTTTGTTAAATGGCATTTAAATATATAAAATAAATATAAAAAATATAAGTCTTTGTTTTACTATGGTTGCAAATATCAAAAAATTTCTATATGTGACACGGCACCAGAGTTAAGTTAGGGTTTTTCAAAATGCTGACACACCGAGCTCAAAAGGTTCACCATCACTGCTCAATAATTTTATGGAAAAAAACAAATGTATTTTCTAAAGCAAAAAAAAAAAAAAAAATCTAGTAAGAAGAGTAATACTGTTTAAATTTTTGTAAATCTCTTTTATATTTGCCTTTATAGAAAACAGATGGATTCTCATATCTGCTTCTGCATCCAGTCTGTTGCCATATGTTGTTTTGGTGGAAGTATATGAAAAAGATTCAGGAAGATAATTTTCATAGCCTTTTCAGATCATTGTGAATATTCTTTAATATTATACCGACACTTGATAAGTGTTAGTTTCCTAAAGCTTAGCTAGACTGTAGAATCCAACAATTCAGATTCAAGTCTGAATAACCATGGTTTATTAATCAGTTTGGTATTTAGCCTGCAATTGAATCAAAAGTGCTTTTCCTTGAGACAACCACTTACTTCAAAGTATGTAGCAGAAGTACTTTCTGTGCACTTCTCATTTTGTGATATAAAAATAGATATAAGCCACATTTTAAATGTATACTGAAGATCAAGTTATAATCATGAAGGACATTCTTACCTGAAACTGACTTTGATGGGGTGGGGAGAGCGTTAGTGTGTGGTAGTGAAGAATACAATGACTACTAGTAGATTTTGGTTCTGTTACCTTGATTAATCTGAAGACATCAACCCACCATTGCTTTGCACCACCTGTGGAAATGTCAATACCATGAAAAAACTAAATAATGCCTTAGTGTTTTAGGAAAACTGTTTTTAACTAGTGGTCACAAGAAAGGTCTCAGGCACCTCCCAGGGGTCCCTCAGATCATGCTCTGAGACCTGCTGTCTTAAAATATTATTGTGAATGAAATTACATTTGGAAAAAAAAACCCTCACTAATAGTTTTCATTCTTCCTCTCTGTTTCTTTTCCAGAGAATTAAGTATTGAGAACTGGATTATGCCTGCAGTTTATGCTGGCCATTTTTCCAATGTCATATGGCTTCATCCCACATGGGCTCAGCAAATCAGAGAGGGTACACATCACTTTTTAGTAGGCAAAGACACTTCTACCACAACAATCAGGTAATTTCCTCATACTTATGAGTATGAAAGGTTGAATGCTTCTATCTTATATTGGATTCCTGCAATTTATAAGTATCTCAACACACATATAGAGTCAGTTTAAGCCTCAGCTCTTCCAAAAAGAGTTCTCAAACACCATGAACAGGTTTTCAAGTCTCTTGACCTTCTTCACACACCATTTATATTTTGTTACTGATCAAGATTTTTGTTGTGTTTTTTTTCCAGTCCTCACCCGAGGATATGTTTGGTGGTTGTTTTTTTATTGATTTTTAGAAAAAATAGGAAGGGGGAGAGAGAAAGAGAAACATTGATCTAAGAGAGAAATATCTATCAGTTGCCTCTCACGGGCCCCAACTGGGAATACTGGGATCAAACCTTCAACCTTTTGGTGTATGGGACACAACATTCCAACTAATTGAGTCACCAGGCCAGGGTGCCAAGTCTGTTTTTGAATAACATGATCTTCATCATCTAGAATTTTAGCTCCATTGTTGACTAACTCCATTAAATCATTGAAGTACCTTTTATATTTAAATATTTAATGATACATTTACTATTTTCTTCCAATATAACTATGATCTGCTGAATGGAGCAATTAGTGGTGAAAAAGCAGAATTATCTTACTTTTATTTTTTAATTTATTTATTTTTGATTTCAGAGAGGAAAGGAGAGGGAGGGAGAGATAGAAACATGAATGATGAGAGAGAATCATTGATCAGCTGCCTCCTGCAGGCTCCCTATTGGGAATGGAGCCTGCAACCTGGGCTTGTGCCCTTACCAGGAATAGAACCATGACCTGGTTCACAGGTCGATGATTAACCACGAGCCACACCAACTGGGCTTATTTATTTATTTATTTATTTGTTTGTTTGTTTGTTTATAAATCAAATGCCTAAAAAGTAGATTTGGTGTTTTAATTTTATTAACATGATTAGCTTTAGATAATCTAAATTACAGAATACTCTGGCAGTATACACGTGCAAATATTTTTGTTGTAAAGCTATGTAACCAATGTTTTGTGTATCTTCTTAATTCTCTTGTGATGAGATGAATGTTTTAAGTAGTGGAACTATAACTTTCTATAACCTGGAGCATAGTAGGATTAAATGATAATACATTGAAAATGAAATAATCTTTCTCATTGAAAATGATAGTTTTTACTTCTGGCTTACCTTCATGATACGATTCACTTTTGTTATATATTATTATCAATTACACAAATAACTTGATTTTGTATATATGAAATTTTATTTATTGAAGATATAATACTAAACAAATAGGGTTCCTCATATAATAAATGTTATACATAATAACAGCATATGTGAAAGAGTGATAGGGTTTTTATCGATACTTCAGTGAGTAAGCCTGCTTTAACCTATAACGGATTTCTGCAAAATCAAATAATTTTGAGCAATTTCAAATAGACATTTGAAACTCAGTGTAATAACAATATTAGGAAGATTTTGATTTTCTCATGATCTTAATCCTACAAGTAAAAATTTATGAAATAAACTCCCATACATGTAGGTATGCAGTCTGAAATGTGTATGTTTGTACTAATACTAACAAAGTAAAATATCCATTATTAAAGAAGAATACAGATTTAGGTTAAGCCTTTGTCTTTTTTAGGATGATACAGTTTTTAATAAGCCTGGACATTAGTTTTATTGCATCATTAATCTTTTGGGACAATTATGTCTTTTTCAATTTAAGGCTGTATATGTTGGAGTAGAGTGGGTGGAAATAACTATTAACCATTATTTTAGTTGGATAGAGCCTGCATTCACTGTTCATAATACTTACCAAAGCATAATATAGTTGAAGAGCTAACATCATGCCAATGTGTCTAAAATCAGAAATCTACAACTTGTGAAATATGTTCTGCATGTGTACAAGATTTTTTTAAGTTGCTATTTATATTAAAATATTATGATTATATTAAGTTTAACGAAGCTTTGAAATACATCAGAGTGAGCTTCTAATATGAGAAATTATTTCCAGATGTGTAATTTTTCTCTTAAGTGATTTTCTTTGCGGGGGGGGGGGGGGGGGGGGTGGGATAAAATTTCAAACAGGTTTTACAAAAAAACAAAGACCCCGGCGTGATAATATTATTTTTCTTTTCTCCGAATATTTCCCCCCAAACCCAAAACAAACCCGGGGGTTCTGAGTTTGGGGTAACCCCCGTTCTTTTACCCTTTTGGCCCCCTTACTCCCTAGAAGGTTGCTTTTTTCCTCCAATTCCCAAGGGGGCTGGCCCCTTCCTTTCATAATACCAGACGGGGGGGGGGGGGGGGGGGTTGGATAAAGTTTCAACTGGTATGAGAGAAAGCCAAGGCACCGGCTTGAACAGCATCATTTTCCTTTCTCAGATTAGTTTACCGCATACAATCCAGGGCCTAGATGGCAGTTCTGTAGTTTGGGTAACCCCAGTTCCTTCTACCTTTTTGCCCCATTACCTCTAGAATGTTGCCTTTGTCCTCATATTCCAAGTGGGCTTGCCACTTCCATGTCATAATGCCAGTCGGTGGGGAGGGGAGAACAAGGTGAGAACTTAGTCAAATGGCCACACCTAGCTACCAGACAAACTGTGACTGGGCAGTTGTGTGCCCAGTTAAAAACTTGGGGAATGCTATTTCTACAGAAGAATAGGAAGTGCAATATTAAAGACAGCTCTCAGGTTTTGTCTAATATGTCCGTCCTTATAGATCTGCAATGCCGTGGAAATGCTATATGAAACAGCAGTTAATTTGTCTATTCATCTTTAAAATAGTTTTTTCCTCTGATCCAGGGTAACAAGTACAGATCACTACTTCCTAAGTGATGGTCTTTATGTAACTGAAGACCAGCTAGAGAACCAAAAACCTTTACAATTGGATGTAATTATGGTAAAGCCATATAAACTCTGTAACAATCAAGAGGAAAACGATGCAGTGTCTTCTGCTAAGAAACCAAAGCTAGCACGGGAAGACGCAGAACACACTGCCTCTACTAACTGTGCCTCTTGTTCAGAAGGATTGGAAAAGGACACAGTGACCCAGAGAAGGGTCCACACCAGCCTGGAACCTTCATGTTCACGTTCTTCTGAGAGCCAGGAATGCCAGACTACAGTCAGCTCTGGAGACATTCTGGAAATTTTGAAGAAAGGGGATGCATTTGTTTTAGATATTGACTTAGATTTTTTTTCAGTCAAGAATCCCTTCAAAGAAATGTTCACTCAGGTAAACATTTTCAAAATGTAGATCTTGAGAATTATATGACATTTCTGTAGATCAGGGATCAGCAAACTTTCTGCAAACAGCCAGATAGTAATGACTGTATTGGGGGGCGTCATATGGCCTCTGTCACATATTTTCCTTGTTGTTCTTTCAAACCCTTTGTAATTATATACACCATTCATAACTTGAAGGCCATACAAAAACAGACCCCTGCTCTAGATAGTATTTATTATTTTGCATCTATTAGTAGTAATTGGGGTGATGTGTGCATGGGTGGTTGAAAAAAAAAAGTGATATAATAGAAGAAAGTGTGTACATTAAAGAATGTCAGTCTCTTACCCATTCCCATTCCCTCAGATTCTTACCTCGAAACAAATACTATGGTCAGTTTTTTATGGTATCTTCCCAGAGATGATTTTATATATATATATACACACATACATACACACACACACACAAACATACATACTAGTGACACGGTTCACGGATTCATACACATTGAAAGGAAATTAATTAGAAGGTGGTCGGCAGGGCAGGACTGGGCAAGACAGGCCAGACACGCCCTGGAGCCAACCTCCCGTGGTCCCTCCCCGGCCAGCCGCACCTGGGGTGGCACCATGGCTCGAAAGGCATCTACAGAGTTAGCAGGGTCCCTCTGGTAGGCGGGGTCCCTCGGCCTGGACTCCCGGGATCAGCCAAAACTGGCTCTCTGACATCCCCTGAGGAGTGCGAGAGGGCACTTTGCAAAGTTGCTATTGTACAGGGTGTGGAACGCAAACACAAGTGTGCAGTAAACCAGATTCGGAGCCGACAGTGCCCCAGCAACAACATAACCCATGGCCGAAGTGGAATCACGGCCCCATGAGGAATCGGGCTCCTCCTCTCTGGTTTCAGAGTGCATCACCCGAGAACCCGCTGCTGCCAAGTCACTGCAGCTCAGCAGCTCCTGGTGGTCAATGTGCTTCATAGCATCTCGGCAGCCCCTGGTGGTCAGTGCACGTCATAGTGACTGATCGGACACTTGGCATATTAGCCTCATATATATAGATATACATACGTATATTTCAGAGAGGAAGGGAGAGATAGAAACATCAAAGATGAGAGAATCATTGATCAGCTGCCTCCTGCACACTCCACATTGGGGATCGAGCCCACAACCTAGGCATGTGCTCTGACTAGGAATCGAGCTGTGACCTCCTGGTTCATAGGTCGATGCTCAACCACTGAGCCAGTCTGGCCAAGCCCAAAAATATTCTATGTCTATAAAACCCTGTGTGACAAATTTTTCAGTAAACAATGAGGTGCCTAATGACACATGTACTTTTTATAACTAATCTTTGAGTCCTGTGATCCTTAGGATACCTCAGCAGATCTTAAATGCAAATCACCAGACAATACCAGTATGCACTGATCTGAAATAAAATCATGTATTTGGGAAACTGATGAGTTCATGGCTCAAAGGTGCATTTTATGGAAATGTGTATCTGCTTGCCTTAGTGTTCAGAAAGTTGTCCCAGATCTATTTTGGGGAGATTCAAATTAACTGTCTTTTTTCAAGTTCAGTTTTTGATTTATAATGATGCTGCTGCACCTTACAATCCTTATTCTGTATACATATCAGAAGCCATTGTGATTTATCTAAATAATCATAGACCTCTACTTGTCATGCCCAGATGGATAAAATTAACTCTGAAGAAATGATACTATTTACAATGAAATATGAATTATACATTTTGCCTGATTTTCCCAATAGATCTTTTAATGATTATATAAGATGTTCTTGTATCACAGCCATTTTTCACTTAAGCATATCATTGAAAAAATTAATTTTTTTCTAGTATATGGATTTTTTGTGTTATTTTTAGGAGGAATACAAAATCTTACAAGAGCTGTACCAATTTAAAAAGCCTGGCACCAACCTGACAGAGGTATCCTCCATTTATTTCTTTTGGGCTTATCTATTTGTCACATATTTAATAATATCTTAACAGTTTACTAGAGGGCTCTCAACTGTCCAAAATCTTTGTGTGTGTGTTTATTGGGGAAGTCTATGATTTGTACTTGGAAATCATGTTTTAATTAATTGAATTGAGATTTTTTATTTGTTTGTTTTACAGAAGAGGGTATTTTTTAAATTATTTTTAAATTAAGTTTATTGGGGTGACATTGATTAATAAAACCATACAAGTTTCAAGTGTACAACCCAATAAAACAGCATCAGCATAGTGCATTGTACACTCACCACCTAAAATCAAGTCTCTGTTCCCGTTTATCCCCCCGTTGCCCACTTCCACTCCCCCAACCCTCCTTTACTTGTTTTTGAAAGAATAACTATAATCTCGGCTTTTCTGTGCATTTAAAGGAAGATTTGGTAGATTGTGTTGATACTCGAATTCACCAATTAGAAGATCTAGAAGCTACTTTTGCTGATTTGTGTGATGGTGATGATGAAGAAACTGTAAAGAAATGGGCTTCAAACCCTGGGTAAGACCTTCAGACATTTTTTTCTCCAACTCTACTATATTTCAGTCCTAGATAGATTGCTAGATTTACTAAATTGCTTTTAAAAATTAGTATTAAATTTCAACACAAATTTACTAGTTAGCATTTATTATTTTCTGTGTGCCCAATATAATTCTAAGGTTTTCCTTGCATTATCTTATTCATTGCTTATAACAATCTTATGGCTTCATTATTATCATTTCTGTTTTATAGATGAGGAAACTAAGGCACAGAGGTTAAGTCATCCCAAATCACATAGCAAGTGGGTGTGCTTTTAGTCATTGTGCAGCAGCTGCCCCTATTATATACAAGATGTGGTGGGTTTCATGGAAGATTAAAGATGAGTAAGACAGTCCCTGTTCTAACTAAAGTAAAAAAATTTACTAGACTAGTAAATTATAATGTGAAAACGTGCCTCTTTTTAAGGATAGCTCAACTACGAGTAGAAGAGTTTCTTTTCAAGCTGCCCATAGCATCAAGGAGCAAGATTTGAGAGCTGAGATTTTCATTGGGTCATTTATTTGGCTAATTCTCTCAGTGTCAACCTGAAAATAGGGAGACAAAAGTTCTTTTAAAGTGATCATCTATTTATTTGGGGGCAGAGTGAAGAATGTCTTTAGTATTAATGCTAGTTTGAAAGAATAGTAAGTGATTATAGCTACCGTTCTCTAAAATAATTCTTTAAGTTGTTTAAACTCACAAGACCAGGTAACTAAAATAAAACTGTCAGACACAAACTTTATGTGCCCATGAGCATAGAAGACCAGAACCAGCTTATTTTCAAATTGATCTCCCACAAACAGACTATTCTCCACATGTAAATGTGAGAAATCTGTCATAAGGTAGCAACAAAATATAGTTAGAATCATAGTAGTTCGAGCCACTAAGATTTGTTATGTAACAGTTATTGAAAACTAGAGGCCCAGTGCACAAACTCGTGCATGGGTGGGGTCCCTCGGCCTGGCCTGTGATCAAGGCCTATGGGGGGGAGGGGTGGCCAGCCAACAGGGGGGAGGGACCCCAGGAGGTTGGCCAGCTCTGGGGGGCGGGGCCTCAGGAGGTTAGCCAGCAGGGGGGAGGGGCCGCAGGAGGTAGGCTTTGGGAGTGCACTGACCACCAGGGGGCAGCTACTGCATTGAGCGTCTGCCCCTGATGGTCAGTGCGCATCATAGCGACTGGTCGATCTGGTCGTTCAGTCGTAATGGTCACTTAGGCTTTTATATATAGAGAGAGAATTCAACAGGTCTCTGGAAGAATAAGGAGGAAACTAGAAAAGCAGTTATCTCTGGGGAGAGGAATTATTTGGCTAAATGATGAGGGAGAGATACCTTCCTTTGCTATGTATTACTTATGCATGATCACATCAGTAAATGTTAACCCGGCACTTTAACATCAGTTCAAGCTTTTTTCAACACTGTGTGCTAAAGGCACTTACTTTTCTTGCTGATCAAAGTGACTTTTAAAGTCACAGTAGAACTTGCATTTTTAAAGAAAAGGAAAAGCTCAGTTTCTCAAGTGCTAATTTTCAATCTTGAACACAATCTGTAACCTTTTTAGGTAAGAAAACAGCAGGGAACATTTTTTTTTTTTTTACAGAGAGGAAGGGAGAGGGGTAGAGAGTTAGAAACATCGATGAGAGAGAAACATCGATCAGCTGCCTCCTGCACACCCCCTACTGGGGATGTGCCCGCAACCAAGGTACATGCCCTTGACCAGAATCGAACCCGGGACCCTTCAGTTCGCAGGCCGACGCTCTATCCACTGAGCCAAACCGGTTAGGGCCGGGGAACATTTTTAAGATGACATTTGAACAGCATTATCTTTCATTTCCCAACAATCATATTGTTAATGGTGAATTTTAAGGGTAATGTATCACTGGCTACTGTAATTTTGGTTGAGGTGCTGTGATGTTTAATTGAGCTGTGGCTATTTTCCAGAATGGAATCACTAGTTCCACTTGTGCAGAGTTTGAAAAAACGGATGGACGTGCCAGACTATGAAATGGTAAATTATTTTATATTGAAGTAAAAAATTGGCCCTTCCCAAAGGCATTTCTTGGTAGAAAAGTGTGTTTTTCGTTAAAGTAGGTCACTTTTATTCGTGTTCTTGGGAAGTGTGAATGAATATTTTTTAAGTGGTGAAAAAGAAATACATGCTTTTTAGAAGCTGGAACATTTTTCATTTTTCTAGGAATAACATATTTTTCCCAATTTTACCTATGAGGCAAAAGTGCTGTATTTTTGTTTTTGTGGGGTTTTGTTTTTGTTTCTGTCAGATCTCTTCTTCCCAGAGAAAAGAAAGAATACAATTTTTTTTTTTTTTTTTTTTACTCCTTTCCTCCTTTGTTTCCTGACTCTGTAAAATTTTCTGATTATAAAAACCAAACAGAAAGACGCAAGAAAGCACTCTGGTGAGTTGGTTCTTAATCTTAACTGAATCAGCTGTATAACTGACTGTTTGCCAGCAGTGACTTGAATTCTGTGGCAAAAGAGAATACCTTTAATGATAATCTCTTTTATTTTGATATCATTCTGCAGTCTTTGAAGTATAAATTTTCCCAGCTGAAGTTCATGTGCCTTTTCTCCGATTTTGAGCCAGAGCTCAGACACACACATACCCCCAGCCCCAGCCTTGTGTTCTTTTATTTCTGGTGCTTCTTAATATTTTATTTAATCATGGAATACAGTCGAACCACCTCATTTGAACTGAAGTTTACATATTGACTTAATGCTAACTTTATGAGAATAAAAAATACAAGCAAAAGAATATTTTGGTTAAATTGTGGCTAATCTAAGACTCATCTTTTTTTTTTTGTACATTCAGTATTATTTTGTATTGGAATCAGGTGTACAGCATAGTGGTGAGACAATCATATACTTTACAAAGTGTTCGCCCAGTATTTCTAATACCCAGCTAGCACCATACATAGTCATCCTTCTTTTTAATGGCAGTTACTAAGAATGAAAGAGAAGCCCTGACCAGCAGAGCTCAATGGTTAGAGCATCGGCCTGTGCACCGAAAGGTAACAGGTTCAATTTCTGGTCAAGGGCACATACATGGGTTGCAGATCCAACCCCAGCTCCTGGTCAGGGAACATGTGGGAAGCAACCAGTTGATGTGTATCTATCACATCGATGTTTCTCTCTCCCTCCGCTCCCTTTCTTTCCCTCCTCCTCTCCCTCCCATTCTCTCTAAAAATCAATGGGAAAAATATTCTCACTCCTTGGGTGAGGATTAAATAAAAAATAAAGAATGAAAGAGAAGACACTTAGGGTTTAAAAATGCTTGCGCTCGTGTGATATTAATGCATGTGACTTCATGCAGATCTACTTTCATTGTTCCATTGCATCTGGGTTTTGTGATGGTTGGGAGGGTTTTATACACTGTTGAGAGAAGGGATGTCATGGGCTCAGTCACAAATTATGTAATCAAATATGGCATGCCTATAGCTGCAGGGTTAGGACACTGAGTGTTTTAATCAATTTAGTAGAGAAGATCATGCAGAGTGTCATTTACTACATTGACGGATCATTGCCAGTTAAATCTTTGATGTTAATCCAATAAAATAGCAGATCAGTGTTTTCCCCATGCTTTGCACTCATGTACGCTAGGCAAAACTGTGACATAATTGAGATCCAGTTTTCCAGAACTTTAAAGCAGAAGCTGCAAAATGCCAGCTTGTGAGCCACTTCCAGCTTTCAGGCATATTGAGTTTGGTGAGTCGTTTATATTTAAAACGCATGTATAGATATCAGTTGTATGTGCTTCTACACAAAGGATACACAAGAAACTAGGAACAGTAGGTTAAATAAGATAGGAAGACTCTCCCTTACATCCTCCTAAAGCTTTGAATGTAGTACTAAGTGCATCTATTTAAAAAGAAAATAATACACTGGGAGAAAAGGTAAGGTGAGAATATTATGTATAGTTTTATATCAGCTTTCAGAATCTAGGTAAATGGATAATTTGCTAGAAACTGAATTGTCAGAAAGACGTAAATACAGAAACTGAATGAATCCATAATCATAAAATAAAGAGTAGTTAAAGAACTATTTCTAGAAAAGGCATCAGGCCCAAATATGAGTATAGGCCAGTTCTTACAAACTTGAGAGAATAAGTAACTTCTGTGGCACAGAAATTACTAAGGAACAAAATCATCCCAATTCACAAAAATATTAAAAAATTTGTCAGCAAGGCAATTAATGGATAAAGAATCTTCTAAAAACAATAAAGCCTTACAGTGTAATTTTTAATTGTCTTATTTCAGGTTCATCAGGCTGGTCTAACCTGTGATTATTCAGAACTTCCTCACCATATCAGCACAGAACAAGAAATTGAGTATCTTATTCAGTCTGTATTTTATTTACTGAAAAATTTACCAAAACCTACTCTTGTAACAATTGCAAGGTAAGTGTGATAGCCTGAATAAAGGCCCATCAAAGATGTTCATGTCCTAATCTTAAGAACTTGTGAAAATGTTGGGTTATATTGGCAAAAGGACCTTACAGGTGTTGATTAACTCAAGGATCTTAAAATATGGAGATTATCCTGTATTATCTCGGTGAATGGAATGTAATCACGGGGATCCTTACAAGGAAGATAGGTTAAAAGTCAGAGATTGGAAGGTGCGAGGATGTTGGCTTTGAAGATGGAGATGGGGCCACGAGGTCAGGAATGACTGCAGGCAGCCTATAGAAGGTGGAAGGCAAAGAAAGCCAAAAGAAGAAATGCAGTCCCGCAGCACCTTTATTTCAGGACTTCTGACCTCCAACAAAACTATAATAAATTTGTGTTGCCGTAAGCCTCTATGTGGCAAATGTTATAGCATTGACAACCTTTCTAGATGAATTAATACAAATCTCCCTGAATGAATCTGCTGATTACTGATACAGTAATTTTTTAATCTATTTTTTTACCTTCTCAGCTCAAATTTCAGATGTATTTTCTCTTCCCTCTTAGTAATGGTTAGCAAAGAACATGTTATCTTGTCTTTGAAGTTGGTGTTTATTATTCAAATAAACACGGGAATTCCCATTTCCGTGTCCTACAGAGGAATATTTAGGTGCTGCCATGTTTTAGATTTAAACATACTAATGTGCTGGATAGTTAAAACAACAAAAACTTCATTTTCTATGTTCATATTTGGGCTGGTTTTATAGAGAACTGTTAGATTTTAAAATAACTGCTTTAAATACTCAAATAATGTTTATGTTTTGTATGACAAGCATTTTATAACATCTTTTATGGTCCTACAACAAAATTCATAGGTAATCTAACTGTGCACAATTTTAAAGTATATGGATATTATACATAATATATAGATAATAGAATTGTCTTAGTCCATTCAGACTACAGTAGCAAAATATCACTTGGAGTGCGGGTGAATTTCCCGCCAAAATATAAGATGGCTCTGTCTTTTGGTTTTGTTCCATCCACCAAAAGGGTGGATTACAAACAAATATTTGGTAATACGCAGTTACAATCGGCCCGAGTTTACACGTTTCCCGCACTCCACCGCAAATCTATATGAACCGAGTTAAAGACGGCTCCCGCGGAGTACGCGCAATTCACGCGAGCCGACTTAACTCGTTTCCCGCACTCCAAGTGATATCATAGACCTGTTGCTTATATAAACAACAGAAATTTGTTTCTCACAGCCTAAAGGCTGGGAAGTCCAAGATGAAGACACCAGCAGATTCAGAGTTGTGGTGAGGACCTGGGTCCTGGTTCATAGTAGCTGTCCTCTCCCTATAACCTCACGTGGTGGAAGGGGTGAAGGAGCTCTCTGGGATCATGGTTGTAAAGGCACTAATCTCATTTATGAGATTCCTACCCTCATGACCTAATCACCTCCCAAAGGCTTACCTCCAGATATGATCACATTGGGAATTAGGTTCCAAATAATGAATTTCATGGGGGAGGGAGGGTACACAAAGACTTAGTCTTAGTCTATAGCAGTAACCTACTTATATACCTAATTTAAATATATGTTCATATATGTATATACACAGAAATATCATTGTAACATAAAGGAGGAGTGAAAGTCATTGATAAAAGTAATACATATTAAAACAGAGTCACTAAATGTAACAGTTACAAACGCAGACAGATACTCACATGTTGTATGAGCCAAATAACTTGAACAACGCTGCCATAAGTGACAGTCTTTCTAGTTAAAACAGTCTCTTGGTCCAATCTTCCTTTCAATTAACAGAGTAGTTTCATTTCTGAAAATTTTAGTACATATTGAATCTGTTTTCAAAAATACTTTTCTTCATATGATACATTCTAGGTTCAAAAAATGAAAACCAGGACCCGGTTTTGCACTCTGTAAGTGCTCTGTGGGCTTGGAAAGTATTGAGGACATAGGACGGTCATTCATATTTATGTTGCAGGACTATCCTGCATATTGTAAGCATTCTTGCAGCCCTGTCCTCTTTCTCTGGCCCCTAATTATGATTTGACAATCAAAAATGTACCTACAGAATTCCAAAACTCCCTGTTGGTACTCCATCAAGAACCATTCCAGCCCTGGCCAGTGTGCTCAGTGGTTAGAGTGTATGCACCAAAGGGTCCCGGGTTCTATCCCTGTCAAGGCCAGTACCAGGATTGCAGGTTCCTTCCCCGGCCCCAGTCTGGGCAAATGTGGGAGGCAACCAATCGATGTATCTCTCTCATCAATGTTTCTTTCTCTCTCTCCCTTCTTCTCTCTCTAAAAATCAATGCGGGGGGGTGGGGGGGGGGGCGAGGAGAAGAACCAATCTAATAGTGTTAAAGAGGCCAGAAATTTTTTTAAAGCATTTAACAGCCCCTTATTCGTCATAAATTAATCTTTTGTATATGATACTTCTTCAAAGTAGGTCTTTATCCATATGTATATGTTGGACAGTATTTAATAATTTAACATTGTTGTGTATCATTTATTATGTGTTAAATATTTACATCAAGCCATAAAAATCACCTAATCACCAGAGAATGGAATGAGTTTATCACAAGTAAGGTTATTTAGTAAGGCTGTTACTTGTTCAGTTTTAAATACTTGTGATAGGGAGTAGGCTAGATAACTAATCCCATTTCTATCTATAAAAGTTTCTATACCGCTCTTCCCAATCCGTCCTTCTAAATGGCTTCCTCACCGAGGTCAGAACCAGGAGACACTGATCAAATCATTTCAGATCTTAGTCCAGCTCTCTTTGTCAATGACGTCATAACTGCCTGGCCATTCAAGTTGTCCTTGGTGATTCTGGAAAAACTCCCAAAATGTCAATTTCTGTCCCATCCACTTGGCTCTTTTCCTCAGTACTTACCACGTAGGAAATCAATCCCTACACCAGCACATTCCCACACTTCATTTTGGACGATCCTATACACTTGTGTAGTTAACAGATTGTTTTTAGAAGCAGATCCCTTTTATCGGTTGGAAAGCCTCTTCCCTCCTAAGTTCTAGCCCCAGTGTATACATAGAAGAAGGACGGATGCCGGTCACTACAATAATGAGCCCCAGGATTCCCAGCAACATCTCCATCTCAGGGCAACAGCAGGCCAGTGAGGAAGCACCAGGCCTTTGAAGATGGGCCCTGTGCATGTTAATCTTTCTCAGTTTCAGGTTCCTTTAAAGGGAAGGTAAACGTACCTGTTTCTTGGTGTGGCTGAGAAGATTAAAGAACATAGTTGTGTCATGTACCTGACATGAATAAACATTTAGTAGCTTTCAACTGCTATTCCAAAATTTAGCATACTTCCTATTTTATATTAATATCAACACATACAGGCTTTTCCTCACTGCACAGTGATCTCATCCTATTTATGTGGTTGAGGTTTTTTTCTTTCTCTTTTTGGTTCCAGGTCAAGTCTGGATGATTACTGTCCTTCTGAGCAAGTGGATGCCATTCAGGAAAAAGTCCTCAGTGTGCTCCGCTCCCTCTATGGGACTCTAGACCTCCACCTGGTGTACTCAGCAGAGTCCTCTCCACCTTGAAACAGCAAAACACTGGACTCCTATTACATTGCGATGTAGTAGCAGGTTTTCATTAACTTATTTGTAAATGAGTCTTCCGGAAAACACTTTGTTTTTATATTAACTTTGACTTAAAATCCTTCAGGTATCGTCAGTTGTTGAATGATGGCAATTTTGTTGGCATCAAGACTTACCCCTGTTGCTTACCTTTCTTCCTTTCTGTAATTATCCTCACTTTTGTGAGGGTGTTTTGTTTTTCCTCTTTTCCCTTTTTCCTGTAAGTCGGTTAGACTGTATGAGATTCATTAATTCATTGATTTATTCACTCAACTAGCTGACATTTATTGAGACATGTGCCAGACATAATTCCGTGCTGGTGCTGGGTATATGGTAATGAACAGAACAAACATGGCCCTGCCCTTTTGAGGGACAGCTAAGAAACAAATCATGGAAGGACAGCCACAAACATGGCCTTATAGGAAAGTAATATTCTTAAAAGCTACTACCAAAATAATAATAACAATAAAACAAACTTGCCAGTTCATGAAAATTTTACAGGAAGTCTACCTCTCTATGAGTGTTTGTTCTGTAGCCCAGCTCTTGCTAAAAAAGCTCTCAGCATTGTTGGTTGAGGAGGTCTATTTCAGTAAACTCAACCAAACAAAAATTAACTCTAGTTTGCTAATCAGAAAAGCCATTCTGGAGTTTTGGCCTCCATGAAGGTAAGTGTGAGCATTGATTGTCATTATAGTTCGTTCCTAAGTGCCACTTTATTGGCAGTCTGGGTAGATACTTTTTTCAAATAAACCAGCTCTTTATGTAAATAGTAGGGAAGAAATTTAAGTCCTTCCTTCTGGCCTACCATAAATACTGCCTTCCACCAGCCTCCCATGAGTAAGAGAGTAAGAGAGCCTACCTGACTCGCTCTTACAGTAATCGTGGAACTTTTCATTTACTTAATTGGCCAAAGTCTCCCCTTTAGTATCCCTCATGTTCAGTAATCATTTTTACCTACTTGATTTCTTTTTCTTTAAAAGGTAGGATGACATTTATAGAAGAAAAAAACCATTATTCCTCAGTCCTAACACAGTAGTTGTCTTCATTTTTGCATGTAACTTTCAGGCCTTGTGTACCTGTTGAGTTGCATGTCACTAAAATAGTGTTACCTAACTTAATGGCCGGTAGCCACAGTCACATTACCATTACCACTCACTAGATGGCACCAGATCCCATTTTTCCAATGATTCTGTTTTTCTTGTCACCAAGTTGATTTTCCAAGGCTGATAGTGTGAATGCTTATTTCTGTTGTGAAAAGCAAAGCAAACTGATTTAACTTTCTATTTTGGTAGAACATTATGTGCCAAAAAGTTTTATTTCTCTGTAAGATCAGAATTGTAAGATAGTGCTATTTATTTTTAAATTTTTATTAGAGTTCTGTAAACAGATGTTACTTTTACGAGTAAATTAATTTTGTGTGCTAAAAGAAATAAACAGGTGTGTATTGAGGTTTTGAAATTTTAAACCAAACTGTAGTGTTAATTAATTATATATAATTTCTGTGTGTTCATAGCATTGATCTTATGGGTCTGGTTTAGCTAGTAGTCATTTATTATAATTCCCATGAACTGATGTGATTCATCATTGTTTTAACTCAGGTAGAACAAGAGGGCATCAATTTCCTTTTAGGGATACTTGGATTGTTTAGTTCTCATGCTCTGTAATTCTTTTAAAAGAATAAAATTCAGTCCCTACTTGTTGACTAAAACCAACTCAGCAAATTATGTCTTTGCTTATTTCAAATAGGAAAATATTTAATTTATCAAGACATCCTTCATATGTATTCTAAGTGCCAATGAGGAACATCACAGTACAATGTTTGGATTGGGCACGAATATCATTGAAGCATGGGCTTATTAGTGGCTTCTTTAAAAAGTGACTTAAATGTAAGCATAGGCCATAGCTTTGATATCTTAAGGTGTTCTAGATCCTCAAGGAGCTCGTGGTCAAAGTCCTTAATTCTTTATATGATACTAGAGGCCCGGCGCACGAAATTCGTGCATGGGTACGGTCCCTAGGCCTGGCCTGCGATCAGGGCCATCTTCCCCGGCTGCCCGAAGCTGGCTCCACCCCCTGCCACCCCCCACCCCTCGTTCCCTGTTCATCATCAGGCGATGGGAGCCTGCAGGCCGGGGAAAGGGACCAGGAGGTGGTCAGTGCGCCTCATAGTGACTGGTCTAGGGATCGTTCTGGTCGTTCTGCTGTTAGGGTCAATTTGCATATTACCCTTTTATTATATAGGATTATCTCTGAATACTGGTTTTATTTTAGCAGTTGTGGTCCTAGATTGCTGGCAACATGCTCATCGTACTGCCAACAGTTTATAGTCAGTGGCATGTTCCTTAGTACAAGATTGCCTCGCTTTTCTGTGGGACATCTTCATCGTTGGCCTGCGGGGCCCTGCCTGGCCATCCTGAGCCGCAGCGCTCTTGTAGCACTTATGAACTAACAGGTCCTGGCTGCTCTTGGCTCACTGCTGCCAGCTGCACTCCCAGGACTCCAAACACCAGGGCCATTCTCTCTCTTTACTACCATCTGAGTTCAACAGATGAAGTTGTGACTAAGGTTTCTGTGACCCTCGATTCTTAGGAGAGAGTTCCCTGGACTGTGAATATTCTGGCCACTCGCTGGAAGGTTGCCTCTTACCATCATAAATTAGGGAGTTGGCATTTCGCACATCAGTATTTCATAAGTTTGGCTCCTATGATTCAGAAGCAGGAAGCCACTGCAGAGGGGAGGCAGGCCTGAGGCTGCCCGGTTTCACTTCCTTCGAAAACCTTCCTTGTTGAGTCCTCAGCCCATCACCAGCGACAATTCCCATGTCTCTGACTTCAAAATGCTCTTCCACAGCCAGCAGATCCCTGAAGCTGTCAGCTGTGAGCCATCAGCACTGCGCAGAAGCCTTGGTGCCTCAGTTACTATGAATCTCGCCAAGATTGAGACAGGTACATGTCATGACTGAATAGAGTAGAGCACAGTGGTAAGTGTGCGCTTCAGGGGGCTGCCGCCTGGCCCCAGTGTCCCCTTCTCTATGCCCAGCTCCCTTTTATTATAATGAGAGAATGTAACTCATCAGGGTATTGTGAGGAACAACATATATAAAGCCCTTACACAAGAACCATTCAGTAAACGGGCTGTCATTTCCAAACTCGGCCCTAATTAGAATATCCTATGGTGGCTATTTCAGGTCGCAGCTGCTCTCCTCATGCCTCGCCTAAATACTGATTTTTATTAACTCCCCATTAGCTTCCATTTATTTCTGTTAATAATGGAATTTCAATTGCTTTATTCAAAGAGGGCAGGTCCTTGCCCATAAGGAAAGAAGTAACAGGGCTTTAAGCAGAGTTGCCATAATTTAAAATTTTTGCCTTGGAATTGGTGTAAGTGCCCATTTATTCACCATTTTGAAACTTGCACTCGTGTGCAATCAGGGGTTAGGGAAATCCAAGCCCACCCCAACCTGTTTTCCTCTTATATACTTTCCTTCTGCCTACCTTTAAATAAACCTAGGATTTCTGCTGTAAACTTCTGATGTGGACAGTGTTTGGAAGTTGCCACCCCCAGAACCTATAACTCACATTCATAGAACTAGGGTTATCCTTATCATTGTTGACATTGCTGATTTACAGGTGACCTCGAGCAAAGAAGTCCCTTGTGAATCAGCCAGAGCATGACAGAGAGGTGGGGGGAGAATGGGTATCTCTAGCCAGTTCACGGTGATTCCAAACCCCTCCCAAGCGTTTCCTTCCTCTGGGCCTCGGGCTTACCACAGAGCGGCCCCTGCTTGTTCAGGATTCAGGAAAGTGGGATCATTCCAGAAAGTGGGACTGTCCCTGTCAGCTTGGCCTAATAAGGGTATGTGGCAGCCCTTCAGACATGACCCTGATCACTCCAGGAGGGAGGCAGGGATGAGGTCAGGCTTGGAGCTAGGCTTGGATGCTGGCTTTTGGACAGAGCTACCCTGAGATCTGCCTGTGTAGCAGCACCACCCCCCCTGCAGCATCGCCCCACCTGGAGCAGGCACAGACAGGAGTGGGCCCGTCACCACAAAGTGGCACTGGGGGTATTGGTGACTTGGAAATCAGACCACATTCAAATGCTACCTTAGCCAGTTACAAGTGTTGTGAAGGTGGGCAACTAACTTGTCAGAGTCCCTTGTCTCAGAGGTGGTTCGAGGCCCTGTGTTCCTCGACTGTACTGTGCCCAGCATTGCCCATTATCTGTTTACATCTGCCCTCCCCAGTGGACCATGAGCCCAACAAGGGCATCGTACATCTTCGTAGCCCTGGTCTCTGGCACAGTTTCTGTCTATCATAGGGCCTCAAAAAATGTTTAATGAACTAATAATGAGTACAGGAAATAGTGGTCATTTGGGGCTTGGCAGTAAAAAACCTTATCATGTGCCCTACATTATACATCCTCTCGTGAGCATGCTATCTTTGAGATCAGATTGAACAAATAACAAACAGGTATTACACAATAACAAACAGTTACCAAGGATTAGGTGTTACGTACATGAGTCCAAAAGAGTATAATACCTGTAATCGAATGGTTGTGTCCATTGAGTAAGTCATAAAAGAAAGGCCATCGTGTCCTTTTCCCACGTTTTGTCATCTGTTCTCTCCCAGGGAAAACCTGTAAGAACCGTGTTCCACAATGCTTGTGTCAGCGTGACTTTAAAACATAAGTAGTTTGATTTTCTGCCTAAAACTCACATCTAACATTTGACGTTATTGCCAAAAACTGTGGATATGAACTTTTGGTCCCTTAAAAGTATTGCTCTTAGGTTATAGCTTTGCTGACTGTTGGAAGAGCAACACTTTCTCACTCCTGATTTCCCTGCCATGTGGAAGCACCTTCCATCACAGCCCCGGCCTTGCTCTCCCTTTCATCCACCCCTCCCTAGGCGAGGAGGAGTGAGGAGAATTGTAGGATGCGTCCTATGGGGGAGGCTTACAGACGAGATCGGGCGCGTTCAGGGTGGTATGGCCGTAGACTGGGAGAGGCTTACAGTTGTCCAGCGGTGCCAGCAGATAGCAGAGTCTCTCTGGGGTGCAGTGTTAGAAGCCAGTTGTTGCCACAGACTTAAGCCATGTTCTCTTAATACCAGTTTTATCAGTAATAACATTTTTTTCTCCATCTGCCTGAATGCCTGTGCCTATTTTTAGGATGTTTAGGAATTTAGTGGAGAATGGTGATGTCCCCTGGGCTTCTTCACACCCAACATGACAGTGCTTGCATGGAAACTCCATAAACACAGGAGCTCTTTGGAATTCCAATCAAGAAGGAGGACGCCAAACCGGTTTGGCTCAGTGGATAGAGCGTCGGCCTGCGGACTGAAGGGTCCCAGGTTCAATTCCGGTCAAGGGCATGTACCTTGGTTGCGGGCACATCCCCCAGTAGGAGGTGTGCAGGAGGCAGCTGGTCGATGTTTCTCTCTCATCAATGTTTCTAACTCTCTATCCCTCTCCCTTCTCTGTAAAAAATCAATAAAATATATTAAAAAAAAAAAAAAGAAAGAAGGAGGACATTCTGTGACCATCCTGGACAAACATACACATACCTTCTCACTATACAGTCTGTTCTGCTATGAGTTAGATGTGTTAAAACGTCGTTAAAGACTTATTTTGCTTGTTAAGTGTCTTTCTTGGATGTCAGACTGGTGGTTTACTTTTATTTGACACAGCATCCTGGTAGACGTCCTACACAAGCAACAACCAGTTATAAAATACTAGTATAATAAACCTTATAATAGCATAACTTTGCCCCCAAAAAGATACCTTGTGAAGAAATTTAAAAATTACCACCTATTCTTTAAAGGAAACATTACCAAGTTATTGAAGAATATACTGTTAGGTTAGGTGGCTCAGGAGGCGGCGCAAGAAATAGAGTCCAGTGAATCAGAAAAGAAAGGAAAGGAAAGTTTATTCTGCGTCCCCGGGAGACCCACGTACCCCAAAGACAGGGCACGTGGATTCACACCAACATGGAGGGGGGCGCTTTTTTTATACTGCGGTTGGGTGAGGGCGGGGGCCTGAACTGAGGAAGTGTCTGCAGCAGGGATCATCACACATTCAACTGAGGGAGTCTTAGCCGCAGGGGGTGGGCGGGACATTCAGGAATGGGTCAGTATCTGTGTGGGGATCGCTGTGAATTCAGGGAGAAGAAGCAGGTATCTGTGTCTGGCACGTTGACCTGTGAGAAATCCCAGATCTGTGAGAAATTCCAGGGGGAGTCCATTGTCTCATCACATGCCTGCATGTATCCAATCCTGGGCGCTCTCCGACCTAACATATACATGAAGGGGAAAGGGATGTGTTTATATAAGAAAATTCATTGTTATAAAGATGTCAACCCTTCCGATATCAAACTACATATAATGCAATTTCAATAAACATACCAATGAGATTTTACGTTAACTTGTGACACTGGTTCTAAAGTTCATATGGGAAAATAACTATGCAAGAGAAAACAGAAAAAAAATGTCAAGTAAAACTTAAGGTATTAATTATACTATGTACCAAAATACATTATAAAACTATTATATTAGTTAAAAATAGTGCATTACTAGCATGTGAGCAGGCAAATAGGTAAGTGGAACATAATAGTGTCCAGAAATGGACCTAGGTCAGTTAGAGTAAGGATATGTGGTTTAAGAAGGAAAAATAGCCCTGACCGGTTTAGCTCAGTGGATAGAGTGTCGGCCTGCGGACTCAAGGGTCCCAGGTTCGATTCCGGTCAGGGGCATGTACCTTGGTTGGGGGAACATCCCCAGTGGGGGGTGTGCAGGAGGCAGCTGATCGATGTTTCTCTCATAGATGTTTCTAACTCTCTCTATCCCTCTCCCTTACTCTCTGTAAAAAAAATCAATAAAAAATATATTTAAAAAAAAAGAAGGAAAAATAGAAAACTAATGGCTTAGATAAAGTGAAAGATTACCTCATTTTCATAAAGTCCAACAAAACATGTTTCTGCTCATCAGGCTCTCGGAGCCAGGATGCTGGGGTCAGGCTCCTTGCATCTTCAGCTCGGCCAACCGCAGTGTGTGTCTTCCCAAGTCTTTCTGGAGGACATCTCCACTCCACCTACCTCAAGGCAGAGAGGATTGGCGGGCGGGGGGGGGGGGGGGGGGTCACATGCAGAGGCTCTTATGGGCCCCACCCATCACTCCTAATGCAGCAGAAGCCGGGAAATTGCCCTGGTGTGTGTGTCTAGAAAGAAGAGGGAACAGATTTGGTAAATACCTAGCATTTTCTCCCACAAGACCCAAATTCTTACTAGTATTGAATGTATAATCAGGGTGGCATTTTATATTAATGGGGAGAGATGAATTACACAATAAATGATGCTGAAGAACTCAAAAAAATGAAGTTGAATTCCCAATCCACTCCTTACAACAAAATAAATTACAATGGAATCAGATGTAAGTGAAAAGAACAAAACTTTTAGAAAACACAGGAGAAAAGGGGGGGCCTTTTGATAAATAAGCATGCCTGCCTGGGAGAGTCAAAGAACATGGAGGGAAAGGGCACTGTTTTCAGTACTCTGTTGCATTTAGTCCTGCTAATGTGCTTGCATCTCGCTGCTCTACTTGGCACAAAATAGTACGTGCTGGGAAATGTTGCAGATGAATCAAGATAGTTTCCATGGCATACTGACCTCATTTCCCTGCTTTCCAATCTCATGCGAGCTAATCCACCTTGAAGAATTATAGCAGAATAGAGGGAACCTGTAACACATTACCGCCAAGACATCAGCTGCAACTGACTGACTGCTATTTATTAAAATGCTCTGTAAGGAGGTTGTGTTGGAGGCACTTGCATGTTTTGATGAAGCTTTCCTCAAGCTGGACAAAAGCCTTACACAGACCCTGAGAAGACTTGCAGCAGAACTGGCCAGTCCTTCTCACAGCTTGTATATTTTGCATGTTATTAAGCAATATTTGGGCTTCATGAACTTGAAATCATTTTAAGATTCCTTTAACAATATTTTTATATGTAGTTTGGAGTTTTTAGGCTAAGATTAGTAAAGCATAAGAGAAGGTTCACTGGGAGGATGTTTAAACAGTTTATTTTACAGACATTAGCAAAAGAGTTTTTTTTTTTCTGTTCATCAATTCCAAGATACAAATAAGGTCAGAGAAACAGTTTAATGTCTTTACCATTTGATTGAAACATTAAAAAGTATCATATTTTCCCCCAGGGAAAAAAAAACACTAATAGACTCTATGGTAGGCAGAATGCCCTTCTCAAAGATGTCCTCATCCTAATCCCCCAAACCTGTGACTATGTTGGTTCACAGCAAGCGAGAATTAAGGTTGCAGCTGGAATTGAGTTTGCTAGTCACCTGAGGCTGAGGCGGGGACTGGAGCCTCGATTATCCAGGTGAACCCTATATAATCACGTAGGTTCTTGTAAGTGCAAGAGGGGAGGCAGTGCCAGAGTGATTCGTCATGAGAACACTCGCTGGCCTTTGCTGGTCTGAAGATGGGAAGAGACCACCGGCTCAGGAATTCAGGAGCCTGGGGAAGGTGTGAAAGGTAAGAAAACATTCTTCTCCCGGGCCTTGAAGGAACACAGCCCTGCCCACACCTTCATTTTACCTTATTGAGATCCACTCCTAACTTAGAACCTCCAGGATTGTAAAATCATAAATCTGTGTTGTTTGTGAGCCACTGAATTTGTAGTAATTTGTTGCAGCCTCAGTAGAAAACTCGTACAGAATCTTTAATGTTAAAGCATGTAATTAAGTATTTGGGGCACAAGGTGGCAATAGACTATCAGATTTATCACACAGAGACCAAAAATAAAAGCCCCTTCAATTTTATGATACTGAAGGCAATGATAGAATTTTTTAAAAATAAATTTTATTGATTTTTTACAGAGAGGAAGGGAGAGGGATAGAGTTAGAAACATTAATGAGAGAGAAACATCGATCAGCCGCCTCCTGCACACCCCCTACTGGGGATGTGCCCGCAACCAAGGTACATGCCCTTGACCGGAATCGAACCTGGGACCCTTCAGTCCACAGGCCAACGCTCTATCCACTGAGCCAAACCGGTTAGGGTGAATTTTTTTAAGTCGTCTCATCACATATGCATCTAAGCTCCCACCATTATTGTTGGTAAATTCCTTAAATTGGTCCTGATGAATTTTTTAAATACATCTTTATTAATTTCAGAGAGGAAGGGAGGGGGGGAGAGAGAGAGAAACATCGATGATGAGAGAGAATCATTAATGAGCTGACAAAGCCTGCACCTGGGTATGTGCCCTGAGCAGGAATTGAACCGTGACCTCCTGGTTCATAAGTCAACAATCACTGAGCCACACTGGCCGGGCCCTGATGAATTTTTTATTTGATTTCTGGCAATGATTTTTTTTTAATCTACTAGAATAAATGTCACATTTATTGCCCTGACTGGTTTGGCTCAGTGGATAGGGCGTCGGCCTGCGGACTGAAGGGTTCCAGGTTCGATTCCGGTCAAGGGCATGTACCTTGGTTGCGGGCACATTCCCAGTGGGGAGTGTGCGGGAGGCAGCTGATCAATGTTTCTCTCTCATCAATGTTTCTAACTCTCTATCCTCCCTTCCTCTCTGTAAAGAATCAATAAAACATATTTTTAAAAAATAAAAATAAAAATAAATGTCACAAGTATAGAATGTTCTTTGTTCCCAGTGCCTACAACACTGACAGCTGCTCATAGCAAGCACCTAATAACTGTTCAATGATCCAACATCTCATGTCCAATTTGCATATATAAATTGTCTTTTCTAACATTAACCTGAATAACCTGGAACTTGAAGGAAATCTTTTGTCCAAGAGTTTTAAATTTAGCACTATTCATAGAGCACTCATTTATTTGAATGTACTCACAATGCATTCCTCTTTGTGCTAGAAACGGAAACAGCCATTCCTTGTTCTATACTCCCTCCCTGCCCTCCACCAGGTGAGTCCAGTTCTAAGGCAGAACGGCCTTGGGAGGCAGGGTTTTAGGTAACCTGCGTATCTCTCTGTACCTGCCCATGGTCTTGGGTGCTTGGCACCGGCTGCTCCCTCCACCCTGGGGCATTAGGCCTCTTCCTGGGCTTGTCCGACTCTCCAAGTCCAAGTGAGGGAGCGTCCCTTTTGGAGAGTTCTTCCAGTGTACTCCGTCCGCAGACACCCCGCAAATTCTGATTCTTCTCTGCTCTTGTAGTGCTGTGTTCTCTCCCTTTTCACATTGTTTTATTTTTGCTTGTCTAATTTTTCTGTAGAAAAATATTGTCGGGCTCATTTTTGTGGGACTTTTTTCTTGTATCTCAACAACCTGCCAATACTGGGAACAGCGTAAGTGCTGCTGGAGGCAGGAAGCGCCCCGTTGTTGGGCTCAGACGGCAGGTGGATAATATAACTGATTTCTTAATGTTTACGTATGGCTGTGTGCACATATGTTTAACCCAGAAGCAAGAAGTAATCAGGATTACATTTGTCATCTGGGTATAATTTCCTTTTATAAACTCTTAGGAGAGTAAATATAATGAGGCCTAAAATCAATGCTGTCTGCTTTCTTTTAAAAAGATAAGGAAGGAATTTGAATGTAAATTGTAATGTTTTTCTTCAAAGAGGACTGATTTGCCACTTTTTAATTTGATAAAGCTCTTTAGACTTCAAATATGGACTCAGGCTTTAACTATTAATAAACCTCAGAAAGCAGAAATCAAATCCTCAACCTTTCATGAATTAATTTCTCACAACTTTAAAACTCCAATTATACAAAGCAAATCATAAAGAGCAAAAAGGCTTTTCCAACTCAGGTCTTCTTCTGGTATTAATTCATGTGATTAAATGAAATGGTATGTATATTAAATTGAGTATTAATACTATAAAGTTTCTTATTTCTTACCATATCAACTATATATTTTTGCATTCAATATACTGACTACAATTATTATTTTAGCCAACTTTTATTTATATCAAAGTGCTATCGTTGAATAGCATAAATCATCAAATATTGCTAAAAGTAATTTTTACAAAACAGCAGCCCCTTCTGTTCACCTTCCTACCCCCATTATCCACCAAGCAACCAACTTCAATTTTATTAGCTATTTTCTCAGATTTTACTTTCTTATTCCTAAATAATATACACTGAGTGGCCAGATTATTATGACTGGCCAGATTATTATGACCACCCCATCAGTACAATGAAGTGAATTAGTTATGCAAATAATAATAATAAAACCTTGAGAGTATTTGCTTAGGAAGTTTTCAATATTCAGTATTTTTGAAAGTGTCAATGAAGTACTGATGGGGTGGTCATAATAATCTGGCCACTCAGTGTGTATGTGTATATATATATATATATATATATATATATATATATATCCTGCTATCCTTCGACTCATCTGAATAGACTTATGTGTTGATTTCCAATTATAAATAATAAGGATTTTAGCTCATGTATATGTCCTTTCTCCCTTCCACCATCTTCTCAATAAAATTATATCTCAAATATTTGTCAAATCTATATTCAGTGTTTTTATAATTTGACAGTGTGTAGATGTAGTATGTCATTATTTTTGAGCCAAGTAGCATGATTATATGTCCTCTCTTACATAACTTGTTTTTTTTCTAGAGTTGATCATTATCTCATTTTAAAACATTTTCTTAATTTTCTCTGAACATCTGACTAAATATTCCCACATCCTCAGTTAAATTTTATACAAAACATGTTAGATAATTGGAGAATTATCTACTGCCTCCTACTGCAATCTGGGTGGCTCAGTGGGCCTGGAATTTGCCATTGCTCTGGGATTCTCTTTGCCTTTATTGGACTCCCTGTTTGCTCACTCCCATGTATCCCGGTATCTCACCATCCTCCTTTGAAGTTGAGCCCTTTTGTGTGAGTGTGTGAGTGCAAGTGCATGCACATCCTGGGCAAACTACGGCCCATGGGCCGGATCCGGCCCTTTGAAATGAATAAAACTAAAAAAAAAAAAGACCGTACCCTTTTATGTAATGATGTTTACTTTGAATTTATATTAGTTCACACAAACACTCCATCCATGCTTTTGTTCCGGCCCTCCGGTCCAGTTTAAGAACCCATTGTGGCCCTCGAGTCAAAAAGTTTGCCCACCCCTGCAAGCTTCCTAAGAAAGGCGATTGGGAAGTACATTTAGAACTCTTGGTTAAAACATAATTTTCCCTTAGAAATTTGAAGGTCTAGCTCCGTTATTGGCTACCTCCCATTTGAGAAATTTGATGCCATTATTATCCACAATCTTCTGTTCATTACCTCTCCCCACGCTTCTCTTCACCCCCACCAAATGCTTTTAGAGTCTTCTTTTTATCCCCAGGGTTTGAAATTTCAAGAAAATGAGCCTTTGTTGTTGTTGGTGGTGGTGGTGTTATTTTATTGTCTGTTGGGGGTTTTGTTTGTTTGTTTGATTTTATTCTTTGAGCTGAATACCCAAAAGGCCTTTTTGTGAAGATGCTCATGTTCTTCAGCTCAGGAAAATTCTTTTATGTTATTTTATTAATACTTTTCTTCACCATTTTTTTCTGCTTCCTCTGGAGCTCAAATTATTTAGCCAGTAAGCCTCCTCCATTGGTCAACTAATTTCTTAAATTTTCTCTTATTGCCCAATTATTTGCCATTTTACACTACAGTTTGGATTCGCTAGCTTTTCTACTGCGTTTTTTATTTCTGCCATCCAAATGTACACTGAGTGGCCAGATTATTATGACCAGCCAGATTATTATGACCACCCCATCAGTACTTCATTGACACTTCCAAAAATACTGAATATTGAAAACTTCCTAAGCAAATACTCTCAAGGTTTTATTATTATTATTATTATTATTTGCATAACTAATTCACTTCATTGTACTGATGAGGTGGTCATAATAATCTGGCCGGTCATAATAATCTGGCCACTCAGTGTATTTTCCTAGTGTTTTTGTTGTTATTCTCTGAATATTCTTTTTAAACCTACCATTTTGTTTCTGTTTTATGGATACAATATTCTCTCTTAATTATCTGAAAAGAGTAATGACTCTTTCTATTTTTCTTCTCCCTTCATAGTTTGAGTTTCTCAAAAAAAAAAAAAGGCTTATTGGGAGCATATTTTATATGTCATACAATTCACACATTTTAGTATCTAATTCACTGATGCTTAGTATATTTATTGAGTCATTTCACCATTCCTGCAATTCAGTTTTAGAATATTTTCATCACCCCAAAAAGATCTCTTAGGCAAATTTGTAGGTCATCTCCACTCCCAACCCTAGTCCCAATCTGGTTGACAAAACCAGTGAGCCATGCCGGCTGGGCTGATCTGCTTTTTATCGCTACACATTTGCCGGGCCTAGACATTTCATCTAAATAGGATCATACAATATGTGTTCTTCTGTGTCTGCTTTCTTTCACTTCCCGTGATGTTTTGCACAAGTCAGGAGTTCATTTTTTTTTTAATTATTGAAGAAGCTTTCATTGTGGCTATTTTGCTTCGTCATTCAACAGTTGACTAGACATTTGGGCTGTTTACACTTCAGAGAAATTATAAACATATTTTTATTTTTTAAGATATATTTTTATTGATTTCAGAGAGGAAGGGAGAGGAAGAGAGAGAAATAGAAACATCAATGATGAGAGAATCATTGATCGGCTGCCTCCTGCATGCCCCCTATTGGGGATCAAGCCAGGCGTGTGCCCTTGACTGGAATCAAAGCCGGGACCCTTCAGTCCCCAGGTTGATGCTCTATCCACTGAGCAAAACCGGCTAGGGAACATATTTTTATTTTAATATTTTATTTTGAACTCTGTGTTTCACATTAGAAGGTTTTCCCCAAATGTATGGCACTCTGGCAGTCCACTCAGGTTTAGAAAGCAAAGCCAAACAAGTTATTTGGAAGCTGTATGTATTTGGTGGGAGGTGGTGAGTGGGGGCTTGATTGCCATTCTCTGGGGAA
>NW_005871048.1:53791141-53793595 GCF_000147115.1 Myotis lucifugus | reverse complement strand
TCACATCGGTGTTTTGCATCCTTGTCTCTTAGGCCGGTGGAATTTTCCATAGAAGACTCTTCAGTGTTTTCTCCGGCGGGGGGGGCGGGGGGAATAATCCTAGCTTCCAGTGTCCCCGGAGTGGAGAGGAAGGAGAAGGCTAAGATGTCACAACTTTTAGGACATTAACTTTTACTTGATCCCCATTTCCAGTGGGAGATCCTGGCCTCCGTCAGCTGTGCCTGTGTCCCTGAGATGAGAGCCCCTCTGTCTCATTCTCTTCTCCTGGGGTGGCGGCACAGAGCACAGGAAGGGATCTGGAGATCTTTTCACATAGACTCTCAAACAATCTATTTTTAGGCCTACCATCCCCTGCTCCTCCTCCCCCATTCCCACGGCTACCTGGTGCCAATTTCTGAGCCTTTGGAGTTCTGCGGTGTAAAGTAGGTTACCACTCTGCTCTGCCCACTGCCACTTTGGGATTAGCTTTCTTGGACCCACTAATCTATCTACCACTATTCCAACTACTTTGCAGCATCCAACATTTTACTGCCATTGTTTTCTTTCCTGGTCTCATTATGGATTTGTGCTTCTGCACAAATCCTTTTATTCTCGATTTCACAGCATTTTCATCAAGAACAGGGTATTATTTGGCCCTAGCTGGTTTGGCTCAGCGGATAGAGCGTCCGACTGCGGACTCAAGGGTCCCGGGTTCGATTCCAGTCAAGGGCATGTACCTGTGTTGCGGGCACATCCCCAGTAGGGGGCGTGCAAGAGGCAGCTGAATCGATGTTTCTAACTCGCTATCCCTCTCCCTCTCCCTTCCTCTCTGTAAAAATATCAATAAAATATATTTAAAAAAAAAAAAAAAAAAAAAAAAAAGAACAGGGTATTTATTCAACCAGCCATCTTTAATGAGAATCTCGATTTCATTCTTAATGAGAAAGGAAGCTTTCAGTTCCAAATAAGTTATGTGAATACCTCACGCTCAAGGAAGTGCATCATAACTCACCACCCTTTAAACGTGTAACTTCCTTCCAAGAGTACAGAACGGAAGGTGTGGGGAGGAAGAGCTTAGCAGTGACACACCTCAGGCAGGAGGTTAAGGTCAACATCAGCAGTGATGAATCATGGATAGACCCTTCGTGGTCTGCTCCCAAACATGTATAACCTCAGCCTAATCATGAGAAAAACATAAGACAAATCCCAACTGAGGAACAACCTACAAGGTACCTGACTGGTGCTTCTCAAAACTGTCAAAGTCATCAGAAAAGAGGAGGGTCTGGAGAACCATCACAGCCAGGAGGGACCTGAAGAGACAAGATGAATAAAGATAATACGGTGGTGTGGGTGAGGCCCGGGAACAGAAAAAAAACATCAGGCAACAAACTAAGGAAACCTGAATAATGTATGGACTTCCGTTAGTAGTAATGTATCAGTATAGTTCACTGTGAGCTCTACTATCTTTGCAACTCTTCTGTAAATCTAAAATTATTCTTTGAAAACGTTCATTAAACAATAAAAATAAATAAACCCTGCTCGTTTCTCCTTTGGCTTTTTATCGACATCTTTATGTCAATAGAAAATGTACCAGAAATGATCATTTTACAATTTGGCTCATTTCTACCTCATACTAAAACTATCACAGTCTGTTCCAATTTATGTACTAGAGTATTCATTCCCTTTTCCAAATATGTACTGAACAAGTACTGTGTTTCAGGATACTACCTGGTGCCAGAACTACAGAGAATAATAAAATAGAACTCCTGTCCCACTAGCGGTTCACAGTCTAGTGGGAACATGGGCCACCGTAGAGCACTTCTTGTTTTCCACTTCGCTAGAGACACACCAGCTATGATGAACACATTGTGTGCTATTCATATTTTGAATACAAAGAAGATAACAGCTGAAATTCAAAGCTTTTGTTTAGGTGAGACATGGAGTCCCCTAGAATCACAGTACCAGTTATGAAACATATAAGAATGACTAAAAACCTGGTAGAAAAGGGCGTACTGACAACAGAGAAACAGAACTTCCTACTTTTTAACATGACCACACATCCCCTCACCAACAACAACATTAAGCAGCGCCTCATCAAGAAGGTACAGGAAGCTGTTCTTGACAAATGGGTGAATGACCCTCACCGCATGGACAAGCGCCTGCTGGCCCTCATTTACCTCGCCCACGCCTCGGATGTTCTGGAGAATGCCTTTGCTCCCCTGCTGGATGAGCAGTATGATTTAGCCACCAAGAGAGTGCGGCAGCTCCTCGACTTGGATCCTGAGGTGGAATGTGTGAAGGCCAACGCCAACGAGGTTCTGTGGGCGGTGGTGGCGGCCTTCACCAAGTAACTGCCCAGGGGGAAGCCTCCTCCTCCCTCTCAAGTAAACCAGTAGTTTTTCTTCTATTGACTTCTGGTTTTCTGCAATTTATCTTTCCCACACTAGAACTGGCTTTTGTTTTGCAACATAATAG
>NW_005871048.1:53757772-53790331 GCF_000147115.1 Myotis lucifugus | reverse complement strand
GCCATAGAAAAGAAGATCCTGATGTTTGTGACAACATAAATATAACAAGTGTATTATGCTAAGTGAAATATGTCAGAGAAAGATAAATACAATAGGATCTCACTTCTATGTGGATTCTAAAAACATAGAGAGTAGAAGAGTGGTTGCCAGGGACTGGGGGGTGGGGTAAATGGGGAGATGTTGGTCGAAGAGCACAAAATTCCAGGTATAAGATGAGTAAGTTCTGGGATCTAGTGTACAGTGTGGCAATTGTAGTTAACAACACTGTACTATATACTTGAGAGTTACTAAGAGAGCAGATATTAATTGCTCTCATCACAAAAAAGAAATGGTAATTATGTGACAGGATAGAGGTGTTAGCTAAGGCTACAGTGTAAACATTTTCCAATATAAAAAATGTATATATATTAAAATATATAATACATATTGTGTACGTCAATTGTAGCTCAATAAAACTGGGGGGAAATTGCTTTCCACAACCTTATATTTGTATATTTTAACTATTAAATCATAAAGGTAAATTGCTCCATAAAGCTGCTTGGGTTTGTGATACATCCCATTTCTGCTATATAGAGTGTGGACCTCACATGAATTGTTCCTCGAATTGCTGTTACCATGGTTTCCTAATAAATGTTGATAACTGTGAGGACCAGTCCTTCCTCAAAATTGTGTTGGTGATTCTGAGCCCCGTGCTCCTCCATGGGAAATTTAGGAACACCTTATCACATCTCCTGAAATACCCTGCTGGGATTTTGATTGGTATGACATTGACTGTGCGGACTTACTAGGAGGAACTGGCATCTTTATGACATTGGGTCTTTCCATCAAGGAACATGGCATAATTCTCTGTGGTAAATTAAATACGGCCACAGAGTCTTTGCAGCTCCTCTATCAAGGGGCTGAGTCCGCGTTCTGACCTCTTGCATCTGGGCTGGGGCTGGCTTTGCTCTTTGCTTTATCCAGTAGAAGGCAGCCGAAGTGATGTCTTGCAAGTTCCAGAGTTTGGGACACTTGATGTGATATAGTTCCTGCCTTCATTCTCTTGGAATGCTGCCTCGAGACCACCACGGCATAAGGAAGCCCAGGATAAAAGAGCGTATGGAAAGAGACCTGCCAGCTGGATGCACCTGCATGTATGAGCCTAAAGCAGCAGAGACCTGCTGGGCCAACCCAGAATTATGTGAAATGATGAATTCTTGTTGATTTAAGCCACTAAACTTTGGGGTGTTTTATTCCAAAAAAGACTAGTTGAAAGAGAAAATGGTACCTAAAAATGAGGTTCTCCATAATAAAAACCCAATACATGTGGCATGGCCTTGGGACTGTCTAGTCGTGGATAGAGGCTGGAAGGGCAGCAAGGAGACTGTTTAGTGGAAGCTGAAAAAGCAGTGAGGGAACTACTATTGAAGTCTGGAAGGATGGTAAGTCGTGTTTTGTGCTAGTGAAAAAAAAATTGGCAAAACTTTTGCCAACACTACATAAAGCAGAAGAGCCACCTGGCCAACCCATAAAATCATGAGAAATATTGAATTATTGTTGCATTAAGAGAATAAGTTTTGGGATGGTGTCATATAAAAGATAATTGAGACATTAATGATTTGTGAATCTGAATTGTGTCCTCTCAAAAAGCATATTTTGAAGCCCTAACCCTCAGTGTGTTTGTATTTGGAGGTAGGGCCTTAGGGAGGTAATTATGAGGTCATAGGAGTGGGGCCCTAATCTGAGAGAATTGGTGTCCTTATAAATGGAAGAGATCAAATAACCTGTCTGTAGGTGTTCTTGGATTTTTTATATAAATAATATTATCAAAAAGGATTGTGTTCATTTCAGATTATTATAGTTCAATTTCTTTTCCTGCACTAACTCAGCAACATTTATTTTTTATGTTATTTTTATTTAATTTGGGGATAGGTGTTACATTCACATTTTTCATGAAATAATAAAAGGTGTATAGTGAAAAGTTTTGCTGTATCTCCATTTCTTTGTCTTATCACAATGATGAATATCATATTGACCAATACAGATATTAGCAGATGTCCCTGTATTTTAGCTGCCTTTGATAAAAATGTTTCTAAATTTTGTCATTAAAGTTGTGATGTTTTCTATAGGATTTTATGTCCCCCTTTTGTCCCCATTGACCCCTTCTAGCCTACCCTGACCCCTGCCCCAGGCCATCACCACACTATTGTCTGTGTCCGTGGGTTATGCATATATATGCATACAAGTTCTTTAGTTGATTTCTTCCCACCCACCCACCCATGAAAGAGATATTAAATTCATCAGATTAAGGAAGTTAGCTTCTATGTTTAAACTGCTGAGAGCTTATCATGATTGAGAATAGAATTTTATCCTTTTTTTTTTTTTTTGGCCTTTTAACTTTGAGGAGAGGGTAAAGAGGGGATAAATGGTGATATAAGGAGATTTGATTGGTGGTGGTAAATACACAATATAATATACAGATTATTTATTGAATTGTACACCTGAAACTTATATAATTTTACTAACCAATGTCTTTTTAAAAAAATTTTATTTACTGACTTTAGATAGAGAGAGAAACATCAATTTGTTGTTCTACTTATTGATGCATTCATTGGTTGCTTCCTGTATGTGCTCTGACCTGAGATTGAACCCTCAATCTTCGCATATCGGAGGATGCACTAACCAACTGAGCTCCCTGGCCAGGCCTACTTTAGAGAGCCTTGATATGCATATGCCACACACCCCTCTCAAGCTAAAGAGTGTTCTCCTAACCCTGGAAAATTTGCTTATGTCCTTCCAAGTATTCCTATTACCTCTGAGACAACCAACCTTTTGATTTTTTGAATTGGGTTAAGTAATCAGTAGTTTGTCTCTTTTTCTTTTCTCTCTCCTTTTTTTTCTGAGTAGTATCCATCACCTGAACATGGTGAAATTTACTTAACAATCATCTTGTTGTGGGACCATTTGGTTGTTTCCAGTTTTGAGTTGCATGAATAAAGCTATGGATTTATTATTAAATTCATATTACGGAATGTGGAGCTCTGTTCTATAGGCCATTCCTTTTCTCCAGGGAGAAACCTCTAATTTCTTGCCTACATGGTATAGGTATTCTCAGAGAGAATGTGAGTTGGGCTGGAAACAGAAGGAAAAATATTAATCTTTCTTCTTGATCATCCTACACAAAGTAGACAAAACTATAAGCCCTGATAACAGACCCAGACTTCCCAATCATCTTTTCAGTGCCTCGTTTAAAAATATAAACATCATTAAGGATCACAGATATCTGGTTTTCCATCAGCTCTGTTTCAGCCCTATTTCTCATTCTTGCTCCCCAGTGTGTGGTCAATCTTTGGTTCCAAAGTTCTCTAGGGTTCTGTCAGTCAATTATCTTCCTTCCTTCCTGACCAAATTTTCCTCTGGCCCTTCTCTGCCTTCCTAAATCAATGAACACTCATCTGTCTAGTTTTCATCAACTGATGGCATCATTTGGGCTTACATATTTTTCATTCATTAACTATGACCATAGAGAAGTCTCAATAGATAGACAAAAAAATCAACAAGTATGGATCAACTGTTTTTAATGAAAAATATGTAGGCACAATAAGCTCTTTATGCAGAGGGTCAAAAGCATTTTAAGATTGTAGTCAAATCAAAGAGAAATACTTTGCAATAATGTAAAAAAGCAATATCAATATGAAATCATATATGCTAGGTTATTAATTCTGGCTTTATTACCTGCTAGCTATATGATTTGGAGCAAATTATTTTATCTCTCAGAGCCTCAGTTTTCTCTTGTCTAAAATGGGATTAATAAAACCTTAAGAATTAAGAGTTAAGAGCACATACAGCCCTAACCAGATTGGCTCAGTGGGTAGAGCGTTGGCCTGCAGACTGAAGGATCCCAGGTTCAATTCTGGTCAAGGGCATATACCTTGGTTGCGGGCACATCCCCAGTAGGGGGTGTGCAAGAGGCAGCTAATTGATGTTTCTCTCTCATCGATGTTTCTAACTCTCCATTCCCTCTCCCTTCCTCTCTGGAAAAAAATCAATAAAATATATATTTTTAAAACAGCACATACAATATGCTCAATAAAGATAAGTTCCATTTTTGCTTTGAAATGAATAAACAAAAGATGGAAATTAGTGAAATGTTTATCAAGACTGGTTTTTGTTAAAAGCAAAGTTGCAAAGTAGGTTAGTGATATCCTACTAGGGGATCTATTGCAAAGAAAAGAGCACTTCTGATGGGTTTTAGTCTCTCTACTATCCGGTTAAGTCTCATCTTTAAAAACCATACAGTTTCTTTCTCTTCTTCAAGCATTTTCTTCTCTCTCCTTTCTGCCTCACCAGTCTTACCTGTTCGAGAAGAAGACAGATGAAGTATGTCAGCCATGGTCTCAGCAGGAAGCTGATTTGACTTCAACTTGTTCCAGAGATAGGACTTTAATTAAGGAATTTCTTCAGAGCTATAGATAGGGAATGAAAAAAAGATAGCGAGGCATACCCAGGCAAGCAATAGCAGGCAGCCATTACCACACCAAGGACAAGAGGGACACGAGGAGAAATAGAATTCGTAAAGCCCAAGAGAACTGAGGGGCCATCAGCAGAACCTCTAGTTGTGGAAGAATGCAACGACTTACTGAGACTTAGCCAAACAGGAAGGAAGAGAGAAAGAAATAACCCAATATTCCTTTCTTCTCCCACCTTCCCATCCCCTTGGCTACTGGGAGCCAGTTGTCAGGGGAGCCTGGAAGGGGCAGTGCACAGTGGCCAGCCTGCCAGGGCCCAGGCAGGTGGAGAGTGCAGCCACAGGCAACAAAAGGAGAATGATGAGCACAGGGAGATTCTAAGGACTATCTGTTGCATTACTTGGAGGGAAATTGAGATGTGTGAAAAGTCTAAACATTCTCAATGATTGAAAGTGGCTGAAACAGAAAACTGTAAGTCATCTTGTGAAAAACAACAACGAACTTCTTCACTTTACCTCTGATACCTGACAGATGTAGAAATAGATGCAGGCATTTCCAGGTAGAAAGGAAGATTGTTTCATGTTGCATGTTTCCTGCCTAAGGGTGAATCCTAATTCATCACCTCCATGACAGCACCAGCTGCCACTCAGGGGGAAAGAACAGGAGCAAAATAGCCTCGAATTAGTGAGACTGACCAGGCTAAGGCATCAGGGACTGTTTGCAATGCGTGCATGGGTGCAATTTCAGGAAGTGTCTCAGCTCTTCATGGATGTCTCTGAGGATTTGTTTAAAAATTCAAATGCCACAGACTTATCGTGTGCTGAGAAATCTAAGTTCTAGATGACACTTAGTTTAACATGTGCCTGAGACTGTGTTCCTTGCATTTTACTTAAAGCCTAAAGGTGTGCCTTGTGATAATAAAGCCTAATCATAGTATTTGACTTGACTTGAATCATAGTGTTTGTCCCAGGCAGCTGACATTTTGGTGCATTGTATCCAGTACAAGTGTTTATCAAGTGGTATGTCTTATTTCACGTTGATGCTTTCTTCTACTGGGAATCAGTGGGTGGGATTCAAGACTGATGGCAAGATGTTTGGCATACATATGTTTTTTTCTGGGAAGATCTATTGTTTCCACAAATACTCCGAAGTTATGCCTTCCTCTGCCTTTCTAAATCAATTAGCACTCCTCTATCTGGTTTTCAGCAACTAACTGATGGCCCTCCTCCATTTCATCTCATCGTTTGGGTTTACACACTTTCATTCATTATAGACGATTCTCAAAAAAAAGAGAGAAAAGGCAAACAAGTATGTTCAACTATTTTTTTTCTTTCTTTTTTTTAAAATATATTTTATTGATTTTTTACAGAGAGGAAGGGAGAGAGAGATAGAGAGCTAGAAACATCGACGAGAGAGAAACACCGACCAGCTGCCTCCTGCACATCTCCCACTGGGGATGTGCCCGAAACCCAGGCACATGCCCTTGACCGGAATCGAACCCGGGACCCTTCAGTCCGCAGGCTGACGCTCTATCCACTGAGCCAAACTGGTTTCGGCCAACTATTTTTTTTTGTTTTAAATTTTTTTTATTGATTAATTTTTACAGAGGAAGGAGAGAGAAACATTGATTTGTTGTTCCACTTACTTGTGCATTCATTGGTTGATTCTTGTATGTGCCCTGAACAGGGATTGAACCTACCACCTTGGCATATCAGGACAATGCTCTAACCAACTGAGCTATTTGGTCAGGGCTGATCAATTGCTTTCCCTATTGAGAACCATGGCTGAATACAAATATATTGGAAGGAAAGCTGGGTAGAGAATGAGAGAGTTATAAAAAGTTTTTTTTTCAAAATAGAGATAAAAATCCATATCAGAAATACCCTCCCTGGCAGTCTTATTGGCTTGCATTATGGTGCGTCAGGTGAGAGACTTTGGTGTATAAAATATAAAAAGTAAGACAACCTTTTCCCTAAATTTAATGATGTGTCCCTGAACAGGATTGGCCTCAGTCCTAGTTTCAGACCCATTGTCTTACTGAATCTCCCACCATTTATTCAGGGGCTTTACATGATGGTAGGAGAATATTCTTGAGCCTGCCAAGATGATTACAGGCAGCCCATGGCTAAAGTAGTTGGTGCTCCAGCCCGCAGGAGCATTGATGTAAAGGAATTGCTGCCTGTTGGGGCAAGTATTCCATAGATATGGAGTAAGGAAGGGGTCTCAAACTCAATGCCTATTGGGAGCTGTCCTGGTGGCTAAGTAGTGTTGAGCCACAGATGTTATGCTTTCTATCCAAAGGGGGCAGCCTTGACTCTACTCCACTTTTTTTAGATAAAAAATTATAATTTGTGGAAGTTGGCAACTAATTCAAAACATTTTAAAACACAATGTGGAATGACCATATGTTTTGAGGGTGTACTTGGCCCAGGGGCTGCCGGTTTGGGATCTCTGGTGTAAAGCAGTCGTTCCCAAGCCTGGCTGCAGATCAGAATCGTCCATGGAGCTTAAAAAACACAGATGCCCAGTCTCCTCCCAAACTTGCTGAATCTCATCTCGGGGGGTGATGCTGATGAACAGCCAAGTTTAAGAACCACGAGAGCAAAGAATTGGCAGATGGAGTAGCATTTACCATCCTTAAAACTACAAAATTCAAAAATGATCACAATAAAGGAAGGCAGAAGAGAAATGAACAAACTGTCCCCATGGGGGAGCAAACTTGGTGAGACTTTTAGGAATGCCTTTAAACGTGTTTTCCCGTGTCACAGATTTGGTTTTTATGATCTTTTTATGGAGCCATGCCTTCCAGTATAGTAGCCTCGCCACATGTGGCTACTTAAATTTAAATTAATGAAAATTAAATAAAATTTAAAATTCAGTGCCTTAGTTGCACTAGCCACATTTCAAGTGCTAAGTGGCCACATGTGGCTTGTGGCTCCTGCGTTGGATGATGCAGATGTAGAGCATTTCCATCATTGAGAGTTCTACTGGTCAACCCCGCCTAGGGATGGCAGCCTGGATTATCCAGGTGGACCCTATAAAGTCACATGGGTCAAGAGAACTTTTGAATCTTTTAAGCCATTCATGTGGGATTCTGATATTTCGAGGGAGTGGTAATTATTAGTATAGAATAAAACATTTCCAAATTGGCCACATGGGTCTATACACTTGCAAAGAGAGATGTTCACCTAATGTGATTAATTAGTAGCTATGAAGATCTTAGAGTGTAAAAGTATTCATGCAACTATTGGACAAATATTTACCCACTTTTTTCTATACGGCAAGCCCTCTGTTTTGTTTTTAAATTATTCATGAAATTAAGTGGAGCTAAAAAATTGGCTCAGGCAGCTTTCAAGAGTTATCCTCCCAGATATATATAATATATCTCTAGTTTGCAGTCTACTTTTCCCTTTTAATTATATGGAATTCCCCTTAATGCAGTAATTGTCGTTAGGTTGGAACATGTTCTTTGGTTTTTGTAATGTATCTTAATGGTTAAAAGAAGAGAAAGGCAGTGATGGCTCACAGCAGAGAAGTTTTCTCTTTGCTTAAAAGTGTAGAAGAGTTTTGATCTGACCTTGACTAAGTGTAGACATGACACTCTGCCCAACAGTGTGACATTATCTAACTAGAACAGCAGTCTATACAGCCACTCAACCCCAGTCAATGCACGCTTCTTACTCTTATTCAAACAGCATACAGTGAGATAAAAATCCAGAGAGACAAGACAGAAAGAACCCTAAGGTTATGGGCTTCAGGCCTTGTAATTGAGTGCAAAATTTTAAATTTGCACAAAAATCTGAACTCTTGGGATTCAGAACATTCTAAATATTTTTTTTTAAAAAAACAGACATTTAGGTACAAATATCATAAAATAATTTAGGAGAAAGCATTGTAGGTAATGTTAAGAATTGTTTACTCTAAGGCAGGTTTATGGAGATCCTAAGTAAGGTAAGACCAAGCTGAGTGATTAATAATTGCTGGTCCAAGATGAGAGTAAAGTGAACCTGCAGAAGGCGTGGCTTGGTGCCCAGAAATCTCTTCTGTAGTCACGAACAGTTAATGAATCCCCCAGGGACACATGGATTGGATTTTAAAGTGGTCCAACAAGGTAACTTTTATTTTTCTGTAGTATAAATCTAATTGGGTATTTTATAGTCTCCATGTGGCTCTTAGGATAATAATAAAGGCTAGGGCTGCTTCTGGAATGCATAGGTTTGGCTGACATTTGCATAAAGGAGGTAGCTCATGCTATGAGATAACCAGGGTTTCTAATCCTGAAAGGACACTAACAGATCTCAGGACAAAGTCCCTTGGTAATGACTTCTTAGAACTATAAGAGACATGTAACCGTTAGAAGTGAGTATCACAGTGACTTGAGTCTCTTGCTTTCTTACACACATTTGTGCACGTACACACGCACCTATATTTATAATTCATATGCTATACCAGGCCCTGTGTCAGGCATAAAAAACAATGAAACACAGACCTTACCCTTGAGGAACTCATATTCTAGAAGTTGAACAAATAATATGATGTAATAAATGCAATGATAGAGATACAAAATTGAGGGAATGACATACATTCATATAAGAGACGATAGTTTAGATATTATGGATAAATCCTTTTTTATTTAATGATGACTTTACAACAAAGATAAAAAGCAACAGGGATGAAGAGCATTTTGGTTGTTGTTAGATCTAAGGCTGTAATATTATTGTTTTAATCTTGGTCACCCTCCTGTGTTGAAATAGCCTCTAAACTTCTTACATCCAAACTGAACCCAGCTGAAGAAAGAACCTGAATGAAGCCAAAAAAGAACAAAATAGTGGATGGAAAATAGATTCTTACAACTCAGAAATGTCTGGAATATGACACACCAAAGAGGTGAGTCTGTTCTTTTGGCCGAGCAAAAGAGGGTGCTATTGGGCCGCATGGAATGTCACTAGGCAAAGGAGAGCCTGGGCTCAAGGTCAGGAATAGAGCAGTAGACTTCCTTTCAAAATAGCAAATGTGGAGCCAACTGGTTAATTGTGAAGAGCGATGATCTGGAAAAGCACAAAATGCAACTAGAGCCATTAAATGAAGTTTACCCAAAAGTAATTACTTAGAGCAATAGAAGCGAAACCTTGGGTTTTGGCTAAATGGCTTAGGGACTTCACTTATGATAGGTAGAAGTGTCCAAGCAGTCGGTCACCTTTGTATTGCCATTATGAAAAGCAGGGCCATCGCTGTTATTGCAATATGTCATTATGAGTGGGGCAATGAGCTTAAACAAATCTTTAATATTGGAAGCGATCCTAAGCCCTCTGGTTGCGTTTTCTCTGGATGGAGGGCAAGAACTCTTGCTGGAACTATTTGTTGCCTGAGTGATCTTGTCCTCCCCCCAGTTCACCCGAGTTTACCACGTAGTCTAAGATCAAGAGTTCTCGAAGGTAGAATGTGTCCTCCATCTGTAATCATAGGGTTTTAATGTCCCAAACCACTCAAGGCATGTGGATCCTTTTGTCCATATCACTGCTCTGACACCACATGTAAGCCAGTCTCTTCTGCCTAGTGGGTATACTCACTGTACCAATTGTTGAATCATTTGAATATAAACCCTGCTATATTAACAAAAGAAAGATAAGTGCAAGATGTATGAGAATAAAATAAGGCCATTGACTTTTCTAGACACACTCAAATTTGTACTTTCAAAGCGACAAACTTCAAATAGCCCTCTTGTAAGAGTATTCTTCAGAACATTTTAAGAACAACATTAAAAAATTTCCCCTCGGATATTTCTGGAAGAAAAATATTCATGTGGATGTATAAATTATGGCCTGATTGTTAAGAAATTATTCATGACATCTAAAGGCATGCGTATGTGTCAAACCTCATATTAGTTCGTGGCCAGATCATGTTATTAAGCAATGCAAATACCTTTTTTTTGAGCTTGCCCCCCCCCCAAACTACCCTATAGAGATAGAAAATAGGTCACACAATGTGACAATGTTAAGTTGCACCTAAATATAAGCAGTAAAACAAAACAAAATAAAAACACCAGAAGAGCTGAACGCATGTAATTTTATATCTCTGTGCTAGGGGCAGACATATTTGTGGCTGATGAAAAAAACATAAGAAGCTACACTAATTCACTCCATAAGGTCAGGGATCCACACTCATCTCACTATCTGGGGACGCAAGCACGGGCCCCTTTTAGGTTAAAAGAGAGGCAAAAAGAGGGATATTCTGCCTGGTAATGAGTCTCCCTCACCTTCTGCCCTTGGTATTTATCTTTGTGGGAAATGTTATGGCAAGTGCTTGTGCAGAGACCAGAAATGTATTAAATTACAGGATCTATTCAGTGATGAGTCCAGATCTGTGTAAAACTGTGTAGTCACACAGTGCTGACAGTTATTAAAAACACTTTTCCACACCCTATCCCAGTGTGGGACCCAGGGTATTTTTTTTACCTGCTTTTTATAGATGAAGAACCTATGACTCAGGCAGGTTGAGGGATTCTGCCCAGGTGGAGCTGAGGATACCCCGGGTCACTCAGCTCTCAGTAGTTCTACACTGCTCTACAGTAGTGAGCAAAGACGTGGAGGCTGGAGAGGCCCGACCTCAGGCCCATCGGGCAACAAGGCTGGCTCTATACTGGGCCTGTGGCCACCATGGCAACCAGCTGGGCCACCGTAAGGGAAAATCCCACTTGAGCATATGAGCCTGTTACCTACCCTGGTGCAGAAACAGGACTTGGGGCCTCTTGGTATACGCTCTGGTTACTAGTTCAGTGCCTGCACATATAAGGCACCCTGCAGATGTTTGAATGAAGACACTGAGTGTTGCCAGGGCATAATAGAGCGCTGACCCAGCTACTCAGCTCACCCACTGGTGGAGGCAACAATTACAGTCTTCAGATGGTAACACTCATGGGTAGACCTACTTTTTGTCAACCCAAGAGGCCTCACTTCCTGTACATAGGGGCTGGAAGGCTTGTGTTCCTGTTTAACCAGGGGCGAGTAATGTTGACCTGTTTCAACACTCCCCAAGTCCTGCCAGCCACGTGGAAAATGAAGGACATCCATTGAGTACGTTTTCATTCATTCAGAAATGTGGCTTTGTCTAGTCAGTCCCAAGGGTCTTGTTGTTACTATGAGATGAGAGCGTGAGGCCCCGCCAGGCAGTGGCTTGATTTTATAGGAGAGTTGCGTGGGGGGCCGTGGGAATGTCAGCAGCATCTGCTTCTGCCAACCTAACTCAGCAAGAAGCGTCTCCTTCAGGGAAGAGCTCACAGCATCGGAAGAACCCTCCCTCCTCCATCACCCCAACTTCTCCTTTTACCTTGCATGGCACCGCGTCCTAGATCACTGACTGCCAGGCAGACTCGATGAAATATGCCTGTGCCATCACCCAGCTTCACCCTGTGTGCGGAGGCCAATTCCAAGTCGCCGAGAGTGTTTGACAGTCTTTCTCCCGCTTCGGGATGGCACCCTCCCCGCGTTTATGCAGCATAGATAACGCTTTTTAAGTTATTTCAGTTACTGAGGCATTATACTCGTGTCTTCACATTGTGACATTCCTGGCAATTACTACTGGAAACAGTTATTGACTTTCGTCTTCCCTCATAGGTTACTCTTTTCATCCTTAAGGAAAAAATCCAGGCAACAGAACTCCTATGTAGATACGATGGGCGTGATACACACTTGGAAGGACTGTCAGAAAATGGACAAGTGGATGGAAAAGATGTGCTTTTTAAACAAATTTCCCCACAGTGCTCATCTTCATTTCTGGGTCAGTGGTTTTCTTTTAGGGAGCCTTAATGATTAATTAATAGACATGCATGAGCCTCAGCCACAGCCCTTGGTGCCTGTATGATCCACCGTGGGGAGACCTCCTGATCATCAGTGTCATGTGAGTGCTAGAAAGCACATAGCCACCGAGACAGAGCCGGACCCCAAGTGCATCCTAGCAGCCAGGCCTTCCGACTCGGGCAGAGTGCGAAGTGCCTTCAGCAAGTGTTCCCAGGTCACAGCCACTGTGACGGCGGCCCCAGCAGCTGTTGCTTCCTATATTTATAATCGCACCAGAAGCCTGGAGCCTGGGCGGCATCCTGCATTTCTCTTTCTCTAGGAAGCTCTCCCAACGCTCAGGAGCAAAGAGCCAAGAGTTATTTCTTGAGAGAGTCAAGAACAAACTGCAGCTGAGCGCTGTGTGCTCCCTGGTCTTGGTGGGATCGTGTGGGGAGACGCGTGGGGCAGAGCGCACTGTGCCAGGAGCAGGCAAGGGCTGCCAGAGGGGCTGGGCTGGGCTTGTAGATCCCACAGGAAAATACACAGGGCCCCAACCCCCGTGAGGAGTGTGGGATGGCCCCCTATGGCCAGCAGTGAGGATGGAGAGTGTCAGGGCTGAGCTCCTGGGGCCAAGCCATTGATACCTCTTATACTCCGGTGCCATGAGACGCTGGCACCTTGGCTGAGGCTGTTTATAACAAAGCACCTTGTTTTGAATTTGGAAGAGTCTGTGCAGCTCTTTGTTTTCAGAGTAGCTTTGAGGTGTTGCCCACACCTAGCAGAATTCCTCAGAGGCTCTGAAAAAAAAAGAAACCCTGTTTTGTGTCCAGGGTTTGTGCCTTTGGTTTACTGAACCACCGTACCTAGCCCACATCTTATCTTATTCCCCCTGGGTCATCTACCTACAGCATCTTCTTCCCCACCTCTCTGCTCAGTGCCTGCTCTCCTCTCCCCTCCCTTCCCCTCCCCTCTCTGCTCAGTGCCTGCCCTCCTCTCCCCTCCCTTCCCCTCCCCTCTGCTCAGTGCCTGCCCTCCCTTCCCCTCTCTGCTCAGTGCCTCCCCAACCCTCCCCTCTCTGCTCAGTACCTGCCCTCCCCTCCCCTCTCTGCTCAGTGTCAACCTAGCTTCTTTTGGTTTCTGAGCTCATTTCTCCTCCCATCCACGCTGTCATTTTGAATGCACACCTCTCTCTGGCCCTGCTTGCTCTCTTCTCACCCCTTAGACTTGATCCTCACGAAGGCAGCACAGTTACCCTTCAAATCTACTCTGCCGCCTCTCCAGGCAACTGTTTCACGCAAGAACAGAGGGTCCTGGGTTCGATTCCCCAGTTGAGGGTACGTACTTTGGTTGCAGGCTCAATCCCCAGCCCTTGTTGGGGCACTTGCAGGAGGCAATCAATCGATGTGTCTCTCTCATATTGATGTTTCTCTCTCTCTCTCTCTCTGTCTCTCCCCCTCCCTTCCACTCTCTAAAAGTCAATGGAGGTGAGGGTTAACCAAAAAAAAAAAGAGGAGAGGATGCATGGCTCTTCACTGCTGGGCTCACCTGACACGGCTACCTGGGTGGGAAGCAGAGCATCTCGGCCAAAGATATACCATGGGAGCAACTAAGGCTGCATGTAACCTGAAGCCCAGGAGTGACTAAAGTCAGGGTACCCCACCTTCCTAGTCAGCTGGGGTTTCTGGGACGGTTGAGCCACTGGAAAGTAGAGGCTCACATTGGCATTTCTCTTCTGAGCCCCCACCTGATGCTGCCAGTCTCCCGGGGAGCTGCAGGTGGAGGGGGGATGGGTATGTATGGTGACAGCAGGCTGATTTTGTATTCCCTTTGGCAGAATGAGGTAAATATTCATGTGTAAAAGGATGGGGACTTTTCCCTGGGAACCAGAGACCCAAGTGTCCAAGGACCAAGTGACCTCATTCCTCAGAGGGGCTGAGAAGCCAAAGTAGAGAAGAAATGCCAAGAGGGGCCGAGGATCGGCTGACAAGGGGGCCATCCTGGCAGGCAGGGGGGAACAGTAAGATGCAGGAGAGGGTGTGCTGTGAGCTGGTGCTCCAGGAAGCTGACTCCCAGATGGAGATCTGAGTGTGGCGAGTTGATCGGGAGTGCTGCTGGGATCAACACCCAGGGAAGGAAGCCGAGTGGGGCAGCGGGAGGAGGTGGCCTGTGACTGTTTCTTGGAAGCCTCAGCCACCCCCGTGGGGCACTCATAAGCGGGGTAACTCTTCAGAGTTGTCCTGAGTTGGGGCAAGTGGCCTAGATCTTGATTCTGACTCAAGAAGGGGGTGTGCAGCTCTTTTTAGCGAAGGCAACTCCCAAAAAGGGCTGCCAGCTGAGTACTCTCCCTGAAGGGGGAGCATAGCAAGTGGTGCATGGTGGTGGTGTCCACTAAACTACCATCTGAGGAATCACAGCCAGGACACTCAGCAAAAGGAAATCTTTAGGCTAGAAGGTCTGTGAAGAATTAACAAAGAGCTACAAGCATAGAACAAGAGAGGGTCCGCTGTCACCCTCCTCATTCCCACCGTCCCTTCTTTTCCTCGGTAATTGTGGCAGTAGCGCTGTGGTTGGGATGAGAGTGGCCCTACCAGGATTTCAGCCCACTCGGGGCCAATAGAAAGGGTCCCAATCTTCTTGCAACTTTCAGGAACAAGAACAGATCAGACCACAGGTTCCTGACATTGGCTTGGCCCCAGTATGGAATCTTTCCAACTGTCAGCACACAGGGGACTAGGAGATTGGCCACTTTCCAATTGTGTTGAGGGTCTTTTCAGGATAAAGATGCATCTAAACGGACCCATATGCCAGCCTGTGTACACACAGAAAATAGCCATGCCTGGCTTCATTCCTATGACCGAGAGCTTCTCTCCAAGGCAAACCTCCCCAACCTCAAGGCTTGGGACAGACTGATAACACATTGCACTTTAATAATGACCCATTGAGATCACCTGTTTCCATTGTGAGTGTGAGTGTGTGTATCACTGGAAAGCAGTGCTTGCTCCTGGATAGCAGGGGGCCATTTGAGAATGTTCTCGCGCCTGGCTTCTCCAGGATTCTTCCACCTGTTTTGCACCCGTCCTCTTACCCCTCACGGTAACTTATTAGTCTTCTGTTCATATCATTCGCTACTGAGTTTCAAATGTAGGAAGTTCCTTTCTGATGACATGTGTCTCCCTTCTTCAGTCTCCCAGCCTCTTCAAGTCTCATTTCTCAAGAGCACAGGTTGGACACTATAAATGTTTTGAATGACTTTATTGGCTATCGGTTTTGTTTCTCAATTAGGATTCAGTGAGTTTATTTCAAAATGAATGCCATCTGCAGGTTTCATGGTCTTAGGGGCAAATGGCCTCATTCATATCCATTCTCTTCATTGAGTTGCCCATCCTCAATAAATTCCTGGACTATAATAAAAAAATAAGACATTCTAGGGCGATTTTTCCTCACCAAGGACATGAACTTGTTTTGCGTGACTTTGATCAGGTAATGGGAACAAAGAGGTGGCCCCCCTTTGGGACGGGAGCACAGTGCAGGGTGGAAAGTGCCTGTGTTCACTGCATGAGACAGGAGCGTGGAGCGTGGAACCTGGGCTGAAGGGTCAGGTCATTGGGTTTCGGTCCTGGATCTCCCACCAATTGATGGGAAATGCACAGAGTTCAAGGATAATCGAGGCTGGAATAAATCAAGGTCAAGCCATTGCAGATGATTAAAATTTTAAGTGAGGTTTTTATTTAAAATTTTAAAAAATGAAGCTACAGTCCAGCTGGTATGGCTCAGTGGTTGAGCATTGACCTATGAACCAGGAGTTCATGGTTTGATTCCTGAACAGGGCACATGGCCAGGTTGTGGGCTCGATTCCCAGTAGGGGTGTGCAGGAAGCAGCCCATCAATGACTCTCACTCATCATTGATGTTTCTATCTCCCTCTTCTCCCTTCCTCTCTGAAATCAATAAAAATACATATTTTAAAAAATGAAGTTATGAAAATAAAATGGTATCTTCTGCAACAGAACATAAATTAAAATTGCAACTATGTGTTCATTCTTAGAATGAACACAAGTAAATATCACGTGGAGGTTTGGCATAATTTTTAAACTAAAATGATTTGTGGCAGGATACAACAGCCTTCTCTCAATGGATGATTTTATAGCAGAATTTTTTGGCAACAATATTAGAAAGCTTCGTTCATTTTCCCAAAGATCTCTCAAAATTCCTTGACATTTAAATCATTGTTTTTTTTGAAACCCACATCCTGTTACCATCCTTGATTTTTCTTCTCCAAATGCTGTTTTACCTAGTTTGTCTGTGGTTTTTCATGTATTTTTAGCAATACTTCCATATTTTCATCAACTTCATAGACTCCTACATCTTTTGAAATAATTGCAAAGATACTTTGTAAGCAATTTGCTTTTTCATTTTCCTTTCACTGTGTTCTTTTATTTTTTTAATTGGAAATAGTTTTAGACTTACAGAAAAAATTGCCAAACTAGTACAGAGTTCCTGCACAACCTTTACCCAGATTTCCCTAATGTTAGCAACTTACACAACTAGGGTAAATGGTCAAAACCAGGAAATCAACATTGGCACATGATTTTTTTTAACGATAGACCTATTCAAATTGCACCAGTTGTGGGGAGTCATGGGCTTCGGTGCAGATATGGCCAAGGCCAAGAACCACAGCACGCACAACCAGTCCTGAAATGCCACAGAAACGGCATCGAGAAACCCCAATCACAAAAATGTGAATCTCTTAAGGGGATGGACCCTGCATTCCTGAGGAATACACACTTATAATAAGAAGAGCCTGGAGAAGATGCAGGCCAACAATGCCTGGGCCATGAGCGCTCGCGTTGAGGTTATCAAGGCCCTTGTAAAGCCCCCAAAGGTCAAGGTCAAGACCCCAAAGGGCAGCAACCACAAGCTCAGTCAACTTGCCTACATTGCTCACTTCAAGCTTAAGAAACATGCTCATGCAGCCAAGGGTTTCAGGCTCTGCTGGCCAAAGTCCAAGGCCAACACTCAAACCAAGCCCCAGGCTATGGCTACAGCTCCTGCTCAGGCTCTGGCTCTGGCTCAGGCCCCCAGTGGTGCTCAGGCCCCCCATGAAAGCGCCACAGTAGAGGCCTCTGTCTGCCGATGGAAGGACGGAAGGACCGCTAGGCTGCTGTCTCCTGTGCTATTTGTTCAAATAAACCTGAGGCAGGGGAAAAAGAATTTGCACCAGTTTTTTCCACTAATATTGTTTTTCTGCTTCAGGATCCAATCCAGGATCCTCTGCGTACGACATTTGGTTGTTACAACTCCTCAGTCTCTCCCAATCTGTGAGGGTTCCTCAGTCTCTCCTTGCCTTTCATGAAAAGGTGCTGGACAGTTATTTGTATCCTGTCTCTCAATTCGGGGTGTTCCTGATTAGATTGAGGTTTAGATTTTGGGTAAGATCTCAGAAGTGATGTACCCTTCTGTGCATCCTACCTGGGTGCATACAATGTTGACATGTCCTATTACTGGCGATGCTAATTCTGCTCGCTTTGTTAAGATGGTGCCTGTTGGGTTTCTCCCCTGTCAAGTCACTGTTTCTCCCTTTGATATTAATAAATACCTTGAGAGAGAGATTTTCAGAGTATGAAAACACTCTACTTTTCCACAACTTCTCATTCTCTAATTTTAGCATTCATAGGAGGATCTTGTGTGCAACAATTATTACTGTGATTTTGACAAATAGTGATTTTCCGCTTCCCTTATTCCTTCTACATTTATTATTTGGAAGTAAGATATTGAAGAGCTAATACAAAAAATGTAATATATCTCATTATTAACTTTTATATTGATTGTATGTTGAAATGTCTATTTTCAGGTATATTAGATTAAATAAAATATATTATTAAAATTAGCTTTCCGGCCCCCATCCAAGGAACAGCAGCCTCCTGATCACCACACCCTCTGTCTGAGGAACAGCAGCTGTGTGTGAAGCCTCCCTCCACCAGCCAGAGGAGCCACCACAACTGTGAACAGCACCCACCAGAGGAGCTGCTACCACAACCGCCCGAGGAGCAACCGCAGCCTGAGGAGCCACTGCCACCCAAGGAGCAGCCACTGAACGACTCAACATCTAGATATGGCAGTACGATCAAACATGGGTAGATAAAATTAGCTTTCCTTGTTTCTTTTTATAATGTGGCTACTAGAAAACTCAAATGATATATGTGATCACATGGGTGGCTCATATTACATTTCTACAGGACACCACTGCCCTATAGACTCAGACAATGAACTCTTGTGCCTATCTCATAGGATGATTGTGAGAATTAAGTGAGAATGGTATATAAAGTGTTTGGCATAGTGCCTAGAATATAGTAAGTACTCAATAGGAAACGGCCATTATTACTGAGTTATTGAAGGACAGTCACTTGTCTTATCAGGGGAGCTGAAGTGTTTTCTTTAAGAACGTCAGTCAATGGAGATTTCCCTAAGAGGAGGACAGCCTGCTGGAGAATGAGCTGCTCCTTAGACCTGGAAGACTTGTGTTTTAATTGAAAGCCAGCAGAGGAAGCCAACGCTCGCTTATGGAAAACCCGGCGGGATACTGATTTCCAATAGGAATTTGAAAAAGACAAAAGGAGAGGGAAGAACACACACTACTCCAGCCGCTGAGAAGTACAAAGCTGTGCTTGCCTTATGGGACAGCCTCAATAAAGGCTTTTGTGAGTGATGGATGGGGACCTGGACTAGGCCTGCAGTTATCAGTGATGGATGGTCTGCTGAAAAGGCATCTCATCACCTAGATCAGTCCTACAGGTAAGACACCTGGCACTCCCCTTATTCTTGGGGCATAACTGATGGATTTGCCAGGCAGAATCTGTGTGCCAGAATGTGCTTTTCCAAACATTAGCATTCCAGGCAGCGTCTCTTCCTGATGACAGTTAAGACACAGCCAAGTCCCCTTGACCTAAGGATTGTCAGTGCTGCAAAGCTTTCCTAGGATCTGTTGTTTCACCCTGGAAGCTATTTGGGCAACAGACAAACAAACAAATAAAAAATATATAAAATTATGGAATGATCAATACTCCAGAGGTGTCTATCTAAAGATACATGGATATAATCACTGAAATAACTTTACTCCCCACTACCTCCTATAGGTAGTCTATCACACAACGTGCTTTCCATATAATAACTCATTTAATTTCATGTCAAGCCAATGGAGTAGATACTATCATTATCCCTTTGTTACAGGTAAGAAAACAGGCACAGCAAGGTTAAGTTACTTTACCCAAATCACAGCTAGTTAGTGGCAGAACTGGGATTCTAACCCAGGTAGTCTGACTCCAGAGTCTATACCAGCCGTGGGCAAACTACGGCCCGTGGGCCGGATGCGGCCCGTTTGAAATGAATAAAACTAAAAAAAAAAAAAAGACCGTACCCTTTTATGTAATGATGTTTACTTTGAATTTATATTAGTTCACACAAACACTCCATCCATGCTTTTGTTCCAGCCCTCCAGTCCAGTTTAAGAACCCATTGTGGCCCTCGAGTCAAAAAGTTTGCCCACCCCTGGTCTATACTCTCAACTAGGACTCATGCTGCCTTGTTATGGGAGGTGCCTCCTACCTAAACAAAAGGAGATAAATCAGTAATAGTTTTGTATTTTAGGATTTTAAAATTCAAGGCCCATAGTTTTGCTTACCTTAGTGAGTAATTGCTCCCCTTCTTACCAATGGACAGAACCCCACTTCCCAGAAGAGGAAATTAAGAGACTATAATGAAGGGTTAATCTGTGATTTGTTCAAAGACCCATGTGGTCGTTTTTAAGGACAATTTCTCCATAAAGAGGATAGAGAATCTTCTACCCTGGCTGCCCCGTGGCTCTAAAGAGCAAATTACTTAGCTGGGTGGAGATGGCTCTCTCCAGTGCTTTGGCTTTCTGTGTTTGTGTGCTATCATTTGCTAAAGATATGACAGTGTGCTCTTTGCTTGGGTTTGCAGCTAGGAGACCTATGTGTGTTTTCTCACCTCCCCCAGGAATGCAGCCAGAAAAAGCCATGGCATTCAGAAGCCATCTGGGAATGCTTCCCAGACCTGCTCCAGAAGGGGGCACAGAGCCAGCTGCACATCCACCGGCTGCAGAATTCACCTGGCTCAGACTCACGCAGGAGCTCTGTCTCCAAGAATGATTGATCTGGGATCCTTGCTGTCCAGGTAGTCCTCTGGGAGGGAAGTAGCCGGGATAGAGCTCTGCATTCCATGTGCCAGTTTCAGCGCTGAGGTGCAGCTTTGCCTCTGCCTCTGCCTCTGCCACCTCCAGGCTCTGGAAGTGTGGCTACATCCCTTCCTTTGAGGGCTTCCAGATCCTGCTGTCCGCCCGAGAAATGGGGGCAATAGCACGTAAGCCATATCAGCCAAGCTTGCAGACCTACTTAGGGTCGCTGACAGACCCAGAGAAGCACGTAAGAACACTTAACGTGCTTTCATTCTATTTATTTAGGTCAGGGGTGGGGAACGGCCAGCCCGAAGGCTGTATAAGGCCCATGGAATCATTTGGTCTGGCCCTGCAAGGCACTAGGGGTGAGTTAATTAAATGTTTGACCACATACAGCAGGCTACTTTTTAAGTTGATATTTGTGTATGGCCCATGAATGATGTTCTGAATATCCAAATGGCCCTTGGCAGCAAAAAGGTTCCCCACCCCTGATTTAGGCGATGGAATTGAATGAGTCAGGATCCTATCAGAAAACAGACTGCACACAGAGACAGGAATAATTGAGGAGATTATAATTGACGAAGGTGTGGACAAGTTAAGGGATAATGAAGCATGCCAAGGCTAGCAGCAGCAGGAGCTGTAACTACCCTAGGCCAGAAGAAGCAAGAGAAAGCAGTACCTACAGAGAGGGCCTGGTGAGAGTGGCAGGTTAGAGATGTCCCCTAGTAGGAGCTACCTACAATCTTGGGTAGAGAAATAGAGTCGCTGTCAACCACAGCATAGGAGGGGGTGGTGGGTGGAGAGTGCCTTTTTCTTGCTGCCCTGCCTTTAGTCTCTGGTTGGTGGTGCCCATTGGTCAAACCCAACAGAAGGCAGAAGGCACAGAGCTCACAGGAGGTCATTCTCCTGAGGCATGGAGCAAGGGGAGAGTGATGGGGTGTAGATCTGGAGGGCAGCAAGGACTATGCAGCCGAGGATACACACACTGGTGTGATTTTTGGCTTCTAGGATTGGATACAGTGGTGTTTTAGAGGCCTCGCACTATAAAAAGTCAGATATGCTTGTTATAGGCAACCAAACAGAAGAAATCAATAAAAACGATTCATGCTATGTGTTACAAGAATAAAATGCCTTTTAAGGTAACTTCTTTTTTGTTGAATCAAGAAGTCTAGAAGCATTTCAAAGTAAAAAGAGCATAATACCAAAATATGAATATTATCTAACTTTTGCCAGTAGCAGGCAAGTAACTAAATGGCATGTGTATATTACCTCTCTGTATCATCAGCACAATCTTATTCATCCATTTATTTAAAAAATATTTTCTGAGTTCCTATGTTGTGCCAGGCACTGTGTCATGTCCTGAAGAAAACATTTCTGAACCAGATAGTCGGAGATTTTCTATCATAACGCTTGCCGTCTATCTAAAAAAGCAAACATTACACAAATGATTTCACAAAGAATTAAGAGCAGTTGGCAATAAACTCTTTAAAAGAAAAGTACACAGTGCTGTGAAACAGGGCACCTAACCTCATCCGGGAGGAAGGAGAGGCTTCCTGGGGGAGGGGAGGCCTAGCAGAGTCCTGAAGAAAAAGTAGGGATCGGGGGAGGGGCAAATTGAGGGAGAAAAAGGTCCTCCAAGGCTGAGAAAATTGAATTTCCCAAATTCTGAGGCATGAAAGGGTGCATTGGCAGAACCAAGAGGTAGAAAGCACTGCTGGGCATGGTGAACAAGGAGGAGAATGGGACAAGGTGAGGGTGAGAGAGGTAGATGGGCCGATCACAAGACCCAAGTAGCCAGGCTAAGGACACCGCATTTTATCCCGAGCATGATGCTCAAGCTTTGAAGGCTTCCAGGCATGGGGATGTGATGACCAGCTGTACTAGGGGGGCAGGAGCCTGAGACTAGAGTACCAGGCAGGGTGCCTTTAGGAGGTTCTTGCAATAGTGGAGATCAAGGACAGGATGGAAAACTGTCACTGTAAAGAACCAGAAAGCACATATTTTCTGCTTTGTGGATCATAAGGTCTCTGTGGCACCTACTCAACTCTGCGCTTGTAGGGCAAGCAGCCATAGACGATCTGTAAATGGAAGAGCGTGGCTGTGTTCCAATGAACTTGTTTACCAACCCCTAGTGTTCACAAAAGATAAAGGTAGCTTGGGCCAGAGCAGAGCCTACAGGTACTTGAGAAAGTGTTGATAGGCCCTGGCCTGGTAGCTCAGTTGGGTAGAGCATCATCTCAATACATCAAGGTTATGGGTTCAATCTCAGACCAGGACATATACAAGAAGCAACCAATGAATGCATAACTAAGCGAAACAACAACTCAATGTTTTTCTTTCTCTCTCTCTCTCTCTCTCTCTCTCTCTCAGAAAAAAAAAATATACTTTTTGGAGATGAGGAGTGAGGAACATTTAGAGCTCTGTATACTGGGGTGGTTAACAATAAAGGAGAAGTGTGAGGGAAAGAGCATAAATTCAATTTGCACTTACATAGATTGAGGTATCTGTGGAATATTCAAGAAGGAAGAGGAAGGTGTGTGCTGATTTAGGAAAGAACTACTAATCTAGAAGTAGGAAGTTAAAGGAGCTCCTATGTCATAACATTTAAATTTTATCTGAGACTTAGAAAGTAAGATCATCTTCAGATGGCAAGACAACGATAAGACCAGAAAAGTCAAAAATTGGAACAAAGTGGAGAATGTTTGAAATACTTGCTGTATAAGTAGGAGAGTGAGTTGACTAGAGAAATAGAAGTGGATACCATTCAGAGCCTGTGGAGATGGGCAACCAGGAATTCACCATCTACCCAGCCATGTTTTTTGTTTGTTTGTTTGTTTTTTGTTTCTGTCAGTACTTCAACTGAAAGGTATTGGCGAGTTTCACCCTGGCTTGGAGTTTTCCGAGTAGATACAACCAAAGCACAAGACAGTTTAGATAAGAAAGTGATGACAATGATGGGCCATACAATAAAAGCACGGGGCCCTCACACCATACCTGACCTTGAGTTGTCAGTTAATGTTTGTTGTGACCAATAGACTCCACTAGAGTGAGCGGCAGGTGAAGCTGTCACCATTGGAGGGTGACAGTCTGGAGGAAGGAGAGTCTAGAGAAGAGGCTGAGGGAATGCAGATGCTGCTTGATGATGGGGTGGGCCATGTGGGAGGCAGTGTGGAGAGGAAACTGTGTTGGAATGGAGGCAGGATATTCTGGGTCTGAGAGCAGCGCTAATGTCAAATAACCAAAAGGGGCGTCCAGTGGGGATGGACCAATGAAAAAGTAAAGAAGTCAGTATTATTTACCTCATCTCCCATGTCTCCTAGAGGCTTCTGAGGCCTGAAGTTTACCAGTTGAGGTGTAGAAAGTGGAAAGTGGATGTAGGCGTGTCAAACCTGCCTCCGCTAATTGTCTGCAAAGTGTTGACAGTTGTGCATAGCAGCATGTGTTGGTCATCCTTGAGGTGGGGCTCGGAGCAGGGAGTGCAGCATTGCATCATGGGACGTGCTGTCTGGGCTCAGCTTGCCCCAGGTCACCCCTGTGGTCACTAGCAAAGCCTACACGGGTCTTCACCAGTTGTGCTGTTAATCATGATTGCTACACTTCCCCCTGCTGAATCAGTGTCCAAAACTGTCAGGTGTCTTCTGCATTCTAGATGTTCTGTCAGGGAACCTGGGCCAGGGCCAGGATGAAGCCAGAGAGGCACTGAGGGCACATTAAGGAGGTCCTCCCTCTCAGGGTCAGGCACAGCCCAGAGTGAGCCCACACCCCTGAGAGTGAGTGTGCAGCCTTTACATTTTGAACGTTAGGCACCTCTCCCAACTCACCCTGGTTCTGGCCTAGCAGCAAACTCTAATGTGAAATGATATCTCTGGGATCACTCATTATGATTTTAGAAAAATGTTTGCCATTAGAAACTCCAGGGGGGGGATCAGTTTTGGAGTCAGTTGTGAGTCCTTGATAGAAAACAATATGTATGCACAGAGAAACCAACTTTGAGAAACTCTGCGATACGATGTTCTGCACTGCTACACTTTCTATGAACTTTTTTGATCTCTAAAAACACTTTGCAGCAGATACAATATTGATAAGCCCCATGACATTCTGACTGATGATGCACATCTCAAAAGACTTTAATAAGAAAAACATCATTCTTTTAGGAGCATTTGGAATTTATCATAAGGAATTAATTTATAAGTCTGCTGCCTTCACTGGAGAATATTTCTTCTACTCTGGCATGAGACAGATATGTGTGCACCCTTCAATGACAAGGGAATGTGGATGCCCTCCGTCTGTGAAGCCAGTCTATCCCAGAGCCCATAGTCCTGAGACATCGCATCTTGATTGTGAACCCCGGGCATTATATTTTATGCACTGGATAGAATTAGCATTTCCAAAATGATGGGCAGAAAGAGAGGCCCCTGAACCACGGAATCTTTCTCCGCTGCTTTCCAAGGACGCCGTGCCTCCCTCCACCAGGAGCACTTCCAGGCAAGTCTCAGAACCAAGCCAAGCAAGGTGATTCCTCAGGAGTCCCCTTTGGGCCCTAGAATTGTAAGATCTTGTCATCTTGTGTCAACCTTCATTTCTTTTGTTTCTTCTCTCTTTGTTTCCAGGTGGTCTGAATGCCTAAGTTACAAAAGCAAATTATTTAAAAACAACTTAGGTTGTTTGCTTTGTTGATAAGTACATGGTAAAGCAGAAAAGATGATTCACTTCTCTCTGGATTCATGATAAAATTTAAGAAACAGAAAACAATGGGCATTTAAATATTTTTCAGGGTGCTCTATCAACCAGAGGGACCCCATGACTTAAATAAAGGCCGACCAGGAAAGAGCCTGATCCCTGGATTTGTTTTTCAAGAGGCAGCCCTATGAGGAACCCATTCCAATGGGCAATTAGACAGAAGGAGGTCACTATTAGCATTTGCCAAAACCAAACAAAAATAAGATGTTTTTACATATTTTCCAATAGACAATGTCTGTGTTTTTACCACATCTGGCTTTTTCACCCTATCATTCCTACAAAGGTTCTACGTTCTGGGGACTTCTTTGGCGGGTTCATCTCTCCTGAAGGCAGCAGAGACACAAAATGTATGTGTGATGCTTGGCCCACAAATTCATACATCCTGCAAATACATCCCTAATGATGAACTGATCAACTGCTTATCAACCCCCCTTGGTGAATCTTGCTGTACATTGTAAGTCATCTTACTCATGTACATTATATGATGAACTGAAATCACCACTTATTTTTAAAATATTTTTAAATTGATTTCAGAGAGGAAGGGAGAGGGAGAGAGACATAGAAACATCAATGATGAGAGATAATCATTGATCGGCTGCCTGCTGCACACCCCTCACTGGGGGTCGAGCCCACAACCTGGGCATGTGCCCTGACTGGGAATTGAACCGTGATATCCTGGTTCATAGGTCAACGCTCAACCACTGAGCCATGCCAGCAGGGCTGAAATAGCCATTTAAATTGCTATTGCTCTTACCCTATTTCCTTTGAAGAGGTATTTAAATATTTTCAAAATACTTTCACATCTATGATCTCACTGGGGACTCAAGATCCTGATGAGACCTTTAGAGGCAGGAGTTATTATCCCTGTTTTAGAGAAGATTGCCTGAGGTTGCTCTGCACTTTATTGTGTTGCAGCAATGGACCACAGTAGGCTGGGTATCATGACCTGACTTTTATTTCTATGTCCATTTTAGCTGTTCTAGTAAAGACGAGTGCTAAGATTAGCAAGAGACAATGAGAAGCGAAGCTGTACAATTAGAAAAAGAAAGTAGAAGAGAGACGAGCAATATGTTTATTTTTATAATTGCTTTTTTCAAGGTTATTAACATAAAGATATCCAGAAGTAGAAGTATCTGATGATGGAGTAAAAATAGCATATGATTGACTTAGAACAATGCCTTTTTGTAAGCAGAGCAGAACACAACAAGGAGAATAATCAGCAGTGGAGATAGAAGTTAGGAATGGGAATGTGTTGTGCACAAAATGAGGAGTTAGGGAGCATCTTACCTAAAGAGTCTAAAATGTAGAAACACGGTGATTTGACTGAATTGCAACAGGGTGGGGTCAGGCAATTGGGGAGGACACAAGCTTCCCAACCTCTGGGGATTGTGCCAGTGCTATAGATGGTCTGAGTCCCAAGGGGAACCCCATGTCCTGTCTCTTGTATAAATTCAAAATAAAGACACCAGCTAACTATAAAACAAAACCTGTGTGTATGTGGAACTAAAATAGCTACTGTTTAGATATGCTAATTGCAAAGCAGTGGTTATGTTAATCGGAGCTGAACTGCTCTTCCTCTTTCTTTTAGTTGCCTTATTAGTTTCTTTTGTTTGTTTTTTAGTATATTTTTATTTATTTCAGAGAGGAAGGGAGATGGAGATAGAAACATCAATGATGAGAGATAATTATTGATTGGCTGCTTCTTGCACGCCCCCCACTGGGGATTGAGCCCACAACCCAGGCATGTTTCCTGACCAGGAATTGAACCGTGACCTCCTGGTTCATAGGTTGATGCTCAACCACTGACTCACAACAGGCCTGGCTCCCTCTCAGTTTTAAATGTCACTCTATTTTGGTGTTTCTACATGTGTAGGCCATCCAAGTCACAATCACTGGGGCACTGGTGAAAAATGCAGAATCAGAGCCTAGAGAAAGATTCAGTGTGTGATAATGGGGGTGAGGGGTTGAGGCACCAGGGAATCTGAATTTTTTCAAATCTCCTGTGGATCCTTAAACACATTTGGGATTAGGATCCACTGAATTAATGTTTTACTGTCACTGTTCCTCATGTGTTTCTTTTAAGCTCTTCCTTGACCAGGGGAGGGCTCATTCCAATATGAGTTCATGAATGGAAGTTTTAGTGGCCAGGAATTTGTAGGAGAAAGGAGGACCCAGCTGGCATGGCTCAGTGGTTGAGTGTCGACCTCTAAACCAGGAGATCACGGTTCAATTCCCTGTCAGAGCACATGCCCAGGTTGTGGGCTCAATCCCCAAAGTGGGGCATGCCGCTAATCACTGATTCTCTCTCAACATTGATGTTTCCATCTCTCCCTTCCTCTCTGAAATCAATAAAAGTAACATGCTTGGAAGAGCCATTGAGCAAAAAAGATGGAGGGCAGTCTTCAAGATTTCATTTGAGTTGGTGATGAGACTTCCCATTTAGTTCCAGCTGCCTGGTGGGTAGATTCTTCTTCATAGAGGGAAAGCTCCCAAATGCCACTGCAGTCCCTGAGAATTGACCTGGACTCGGTGTGCTGCATTCTTTTACTTATCACTGACATTGTGTCTCCCAGGAAAATATGCTTTCTTGGTTCATTATTTTAATCTTCTCTTGTCCCTAACTAAGCCTTAGACTTCCTGTATCCAACATCCTTTTTCATATCATGTATTTACTAGAGGCCCGGTGCACAAATTTGTGTGTGGGGGGGCAGGGAAGGGTCACTCAAGGTGGCCTGCGGAGATCGGGCCCCAGCTTGTGCCCCTAGCCTCGCAGCCCCACAGCCCCACCTGCCACGCTGCCCACTCACCTGCTCCACCATCCCGCTACAGTCCTACTCTCATTGGGACCCATTGGGGCCAGCAACGCCTCCATTGCTGCCCGCTGCCAGCTCTGCATCACCAACATCCGCCATGTTCCATGCCGTTCCCTGGTGGTCAGTGCACATCATAGCGAGCTGTTGAACTTGCAGTCCAACGACCGCCAGAAGGGACAATTTGCATATTAGGCTTTTATTATGTAGGATGAGCAATAAATTAATATGACAAGTTGGAAGGAAGTACTTATCTGTGACTAAATATTTAACAGGGGGGCAGAAAGAACTTAATTTTGAACTTCAAACATTGGAAAATAAATGCCCTCAGCGGTGAGCTTTTCAAATTGGCAAGACTGCAAGGGCAAAACAAAATTTTCATGCATTTGATTGACCCCTTTCGAGGTGAGCTATTATTAGCAGGCCAGAACCTGAACCTGCCAAACATTCTCTGCAAAATATTGGATGAAAAGTGATTGAAATTAGAAGTACTTTAAGCTGGTAAGCAGAGCCATGTCCAAAGGAGACAGAAAATAAAATATGACATATGCATCTATTGTATATATATCATATACATCTGTATATTTAACAATTCATTTTAATTCAGCAAATATTTATTGAGAGGCTATTGGGCTAGATACTATGTCACACTAGGTTTTGGGGACACAATATTGTTACCGGGGAGACAATGAGAAGAGAAGAGGAGACCTCAGTTTTTGTATTCTTGAGGGTAACATTTCAGTCAAGAGACCAAATGTAGAAAAGCAAGCAAGAATTTCTTGACCACAGCAGAAACATACTTAGGGCAGTGAAACAAGGAAGAGTGTGGATGAAGCAACAGGAGAGCCTAGGCTGGGCTGCCTTGGCTCACTGGGAAATCAGAGGAAGAGGGAAAAGGAGGCCTTAGACCAGTGATGGTGAACCTTTTGAGCTCAGCGTGTCAGCATTTTGAAAAACCCTAACTTAACTCTGGTGCCATGTCACATATAGAAATATTTTTATATTTGCAACCATAGTAAAACAAAGACTTATATTTTTTTATATTTATTTTATATATTTAAATGTTATTTAACAAAGAAAAATCAACCAAAAAAATGAGTTCGTGTGTCACCTCTGACACGCGTGTCATAGGTTCGCCATCACTGCCTTAGAGACAGGTTCAGGGGGTTAGCGTGGGACGAGCTGCCACTGTCCATTGCTCCCCTGGTTGCAAGTCTCATGGGGTCCCTAAGAGGTTAGTTGGTTAGGAGATAGGTGTGGGGGGAAGATGTGGCGGAGGGGAAAGGGAATGGCACAGGTGTGCTTTATTCTCTTAATTTGTCTGTCCTTGGGTGTGGTTGGTAAATGGCACTTAATTGGATTTCTGTTATCTGTCTCCCTGAGTAGGGTGGGTTAAACTATTTACCTTGTGGTTAGGAAGGAGAATGTAAACCATTTACTCTTTAGTGTCCTTGGTTTAGGGATTGACTAGGTAGATACAAACTGTTGTTTATGTCTCAGCTTCCCCATTTCACTTGTCCTGGAATTTTCCTAGCTTCTTACTATTCTATAACAACACTAGGTTCTCTTACCTCCAGGAACTCACAAGCTGACGACGTGTGAGAGGGAACACTATTGTCAGTGGAGAAATGGCACCAGGAATTACTGGCAATTGGATCTTGGTTCAGCAACCTGGGTACTTGAATTCAGCAAAGAAAGAATTCAGAGCCAAGGAACTCAAATTGAAAGAGAAAGTTTATTTACAAAGTCACAGAGGTAGAAAGAAGTGAGTCAACTGGGCTGCATGGGCCCAGGAAACAAATTACAGAGGCAAAAGAAGGGCCCTTGGAACTTAGGAGAAAGAGAGGTAAAGGTAATGCACCTGGGGAAGGAGCGGGGAAAGACTCAGGTGTGCTCCAGAGAGAGAGAAAGAGAGAGAACCAGTGCTTGTTCTTACCCTGAGGTGTTTTTTGTTTTGTTTTTTACTTTTCAAAGGCCATGGTTTTAGGGGAGGTCCCAAGGGAGAATTTCAACAGAATATTCATCAGCTTTCCAGGTGTATCCTTTCAGGGTCTTGGTCTCCACTGATTGGTTGGTGCCAGGACAGGGGTCATTAGTCATCGCAGCTGGTCCTGAGATCAGCCATGGAGTCACCCCACCTGGCCTTACTGCTTTTCTGGGCCTGGAGCTGAAACACAACTGAGGCCTAGATGTTACCTCTAGTTTGACCGAAATTCTGTGGTCAACAGAACGGAGGCTTTGTTCCTAAGATTACTGGATGTGTGAGGGTCAGAACCTCATTGTTCTGAGGGTTTAATGCTTAAGGGAATGGTTGTGCAAGGGAGTCCTATGAGGCTATCGTCCAGCCCCCTTGTTCCTCCTCTAAGGGGGTCTACTGAATGACTAGCGATGTACCAGGGGAGGAAAGGTCCCAGGAGGGTCAGAACCACATGACCAGCAATATGCTAGGGGAAGAAAGGTTACCCTGGGGGTGAGGTCCTATGTTCCTACTCTACTCATGGCTGTCTAACTGCCTGCTATATCACTCTGATTCCTACAGCCTACAACAAGGGTTATATTAGCAACTAGTAGAAAGTGCTACCATTGCAACAATTAATGGGAAAGAAGAAACCTGCTGTTGGTGCCAGTGATCAGAAAAGCCTTCACTGAAGCAGTGACATTTAACTCTGGGATTTCAGCAGACACAGGAGGGTGAGAATGCCTTGGCAGAGGGAACAGAAGTTCTAGGTTAGGAGCACATGGCTGGAATGAAGGGGTGGGGGATGGTTTGGGTGAGAAGTAGCAATGCTTTATGGTTTGAGTGAAGGAGGTAGGTGCTGGGTACGGAAGCTCAGGAGATGTGTCCTTCATGGCTTGTGTGACTGGGAGACAGCGGTGGAAAATGGAGCTGGGACTTGGACTAACAGAAACCACTGTTTGATTCTGGAAGGATTTTCTTCTGTGATGTCTCAATGCTGCCTTTCCAGAGAATAGGTGCCACTTCATCAAGTACCTTCCACATGCTGTGCTGAGTAGCTATGTTACCGCCCATCCTTGCAACAATCCTGCATGGTCAGTATTTTCTCTATTTGCAGAGAGGAAGAGAAGCCCTAGGTGCCTGAGACTGCACAGCGTGTAACACATGCAGCCTGGTTTGGTGCAGACACTGATCTCAGTGGCCTGGAAATTATAAAAGCTGAAGAACAGCTGAATTCAAGTATTCTCCCGCCCCAACCTCTGCCAAAAATACCATCTCGAAATGCCTTGGGACCCCCCTGGTCCCTGATGCTGCGGCCGGCTCTACAGAGTCTATGCAGGTGATTTATGCTTTTCTCTCTTCCAAGAGACCAGAGCTTATTGCCTTGCTGGGCAAAGCGGCAGCAGATCCCTGCCCCACCCCATCCCCCCCCCCCAAAGCAAAGATTTCCAATTACTGCTCTGCAGAAAATGTCAAAAGCATTATTCAACTATTCATTATCCCGGGTTTTGTAATTTTTCATATGTTTTTACTCTTATCTGCTAGCACTTGAAAAAGACCAGCTTTTTCCTCTTAAGAGCTTAATTTGCAGAGCTGTGCAGTCTCCCTATTATGTTCTTATCATCCTCTCCCTGTGGTAGGCAGAATGACAAGGATGACAAAAAAAGAACCAACAATATTTGAAGGTCTTCCTGAAAATCCATGGGCATGAAGGATCCGAAAAGCCCGAGGTTTCTGGTCCTCCGGTGACCTGGAACAAGGCCAAGGGCTAATGGTGTGCGCATCACAGTCCACTCAGCAGCACAAGGACCAACACCTCCCCCCAGGGCCACGAAACTGGCCTCTGAGGATTTCCCTCAGAGGCTTAACTGGGGGTGGGGGTGGGGGTTAAGTAGCTCTGAGGTGTCAAGAGATTCCCCCCAGATTCTCATACCAGGGTCAGATATACTTTGGCACCCCAAGGACCCGAGCCCAAGGGAGGCTTGGGGTGAGTGGTGAGTCGTACCCCGTCTTCTTTGGCCTCCGCCCCATTCTTTTCTAAAGCAACTGGCATTTTTCTCGGTGCTGTGGAAAGGCAACTCCAAGTCCCCTGGCTCGCTCTCCTCCACCTAGATGGCGCCCAAAGCCCCGCCATTTGGAAATTCTGAGCTGCCATCTCCCCGGACCCGTTCCTTCCCAGACACTCAGGTTTCTGAAGCCAGCGCACCAGGACTCCGGGTTGATCCCGGGAACGCGCTGCCCGCGGGGGGCCGGGGCTCGGGGGAACCCCCGCCCACCTTGTCACTCCAGCCGGGGAAATCCCCCGCCCCCCCGCCTCTGTCACTCTGGGGAAGGGAGTTCCCGCCCCCTCGCGTCCAACCCAGTGGGGAGGGAAACCCCCCCCCAATCCTCGGGGGCTCCCGCGCATTCCCTCAGCGCCGCGCCGCCGGGAAGAGCCGAGCAGTGAGCGGCATCCCGGGTCCCCAAGCTTGGGGCCCCCCGGGGGGGGGGGGACCTGGGGGCGGGTAGACTTCGGGGAACCCCGCGGGCCCGGGGGTTTTCCGGATGGCCCCCCCCCAGGGGGGGGGGGGGAAACGGCGGCGCTTGCAGTTCCGGGGTTGTTGGTTTTGCTTTTTTTTTTTTTTTTTTTTTTTTTTTCT
>NW_005871048.1:53736425-53757672 GCF_000147115.1 Myotis lucifugus | reverse complement strand
AAATAAGGGGACTCTCAATGGGGCCCGCAACAGGTGAAAGACACTTGGCCTTAAAACATAAGCACGCGGGGACCACCTCCGGAGACTGCGTGCGCCGGGAAAAGTTTAGTGACAGATGCCGGTGCGGGATTCCCAGCCGCCGCCGGGGCGGCGAGTGGGGAGCCGAAGCCGGGTCCCAGGTGCCGCGGCGCGAACTCCCTTGGTGTCGGCCCGGGGGTGGGGAGGACGCGGCCGCGCCGGAGGCCGGACCGAGCGGGTCGGGACCGCGGGACCACCCGAGACGCACTGCTGGGCACCCGTAGGGCAGGGCCCGGAGCCCCTGCGCTTCAGTGTCCCCATCCCTGGGCCGTCGCCTGGCCCTTTCCTCCGGGGCAGAGGCACTCAGGTGCGCCGGCCTCCGGTACCGCATGGGGTCCACCTCCCGCGCTTCCTCAGACCTCGCCCGCCCCTGCCTGGGGAAGGGGTGCGCGGGGCCAGGGAGTGGGGCGGGGCTCGAAAAGAGCAAGGGCATCTTTGGGGCGGCTATTGGCATCTGCCAGGGAGATAGGGACCGCACCGATGGGGAAATCCTGTCCTCCCTCTTAAGTGGAGTTCCTCCGAAGACCTGGCGCCTCCCCTTCTCTCTCTCTTTGGGTTTGCGTTGGCATTTTAGGACTTGGGGCTGCTTGCCTTCCCGCAATGCTGAACTGAGTAGGAGGAGGGTGCAGGGCCCTTGGCTGGAGTTTGCCAGAAGCCGGACCTTAGCAGCTCTGGTAGGTGCAGAGATCTTGATAAGGGACCCTGAGTGTGAAGAGGACAAGGTCTGGCAGGGACTGGCGCGGAGAGTGGAATAGCAGGCACGAGGGCATTCCAGAGCTGCAGACCTGCGCTGGGACTGCAGGCGGAGTGATGGGGACAGGAAGGCTCGGCATCTGCCTCTTGGTGCCTGGGGTGGATGTGTTCCCCTCAAGGAATCATGATGAGGCTGCTGGAGGTGGTGGCGGAATGGCTGCAGAAAGGGATACCTGGATCTGCTTTAAGAAGAGCCCCCCTGGACCTTCAGTGCTGCTGGTCCTTCCCCAGTGGGGCATTCCACACTCGGCCTGCCTTGGACTTGGGCTCTAGGGCCCTGGTATTTCTACAGGGCCAGCTTTTCTGGTCTGACTTCTGGGTGGGTGTCGAATTGGTACCGGTTGGCAGGTACGCTATGGGGGGGCTGCTTGTGGGGGCAATAGAATGTCTCAGAACACACTTGTGGCTGTAGGTGGTTCTAGCTTCATCAATTCCTCCTTCCATTAGAATGGGCCACGAACCACTGGGAGTGTGTGTATGGGGAGGAGGGAGAGATGTAGGAGTAAAGGCATGGCAGGTGCTAAGAGAGGAAGAATCAGAACCTTGTAAAGTATATAAATGCACCTCCCTTGACATCGTTAATGTGCTCCTGGAAAAAACTATTGAATTATACTTTAAATCTCTATCATTGAAATTGATTTTGCATGCACTTAAGGCAGTTTACTATTTAGGGAAACATGATAATTTCTCTATTCATTTCAAGCAATTTATTTTGGGAGTACCTGTGGTTTGCTGTGCACAGGGGCCTAAAGGTTCTGGGGGCACACAGAGATGAAAGGGGCTCCCTCCTCGCTGTCAGACTTCCAGTCTCTCAGGAGAAGTGAGGTAAGTGTACTGGGAGCTCAGATCCAAACCAGTGCATGTGTGCCATAGGCTGTGTCCTGTGTTTATTGGATGAAGGAATGACGGGATGATGCAATGAATAAAGCACCTGAAGAGTGGTCTCAATAAAACATTTTAGGAGTAGGGAGGAGACAGAATCACTTTTGACTGAGGAGATCGGAAAGGCTTTGTGGAGGAGAACCCAGGTAGATCAGGTGCGTGCTGAGAGGTGGATCCTCAGGAGAATGATGGAAGAAGAGGCTGAGCTAAAGACTTGGAGGAACTCAGTTCTGTGCCAGTTAAACATAATCAGAGAATAGCTGGAGGCGGTGGTAGTGCTGTGGGAAGGTTTATTCCCCCCTCCCAGGCATGTGTGGTAAACAGAAGAGAAGTGGGAGAGAATGGAGACGAGATAAGGAGCGTTTGGGAGGGAAGAGGCCAGGGCAGGTGCAGGGGAAGAAAAGCTGGCATCTGCCTACCCTGGAAGGGAGGAGGGAAGCCAGGTTTGGGCGAGGCCTGGATGGAGCCTGCAGTGCTGTGGAGGGGAGGGAAGAACTGGTCTTGGTGGAATTGGAGGAGCACCTGCTGGGAGGGGAAGGTCGCTGCACCATCCTGGGGGAGTGCTGGGGAAAGGCCGATGTGCAGCTGTCAGTCAGGGGAGGTGAACCTGGCATCTGGCACGGCCACCAGGCACCAGCTGAGGCAGCCAAAGGGAAAGGAAGGATTCTGGAATTGAGGTCAGAGATTTGGGCTGGAATCTAGCCCAGTTGCAGAGAACTTCTCATTGGCCAGGTCACTCGCAGTTCTGCAGCCTCAGTTTCCTCATGTGAAAAACTGGTACAATAGGGTTGTCCTTAAGGAGGAATAAAAAGAGGTACTGAGGTATGTGCACATACCTCCATAATAGTGCCTGGTACGTGGTGGTGGTCCCTCTGACAGTGCGCTGAGAAATGAATTCGCCTCTCTCGAAGTCTGGGACAGCTCAGTTGAACGCAGGGCTTTTTAGTGGACCCAACCAATGCTTGCTTTTAGTTTTGGGTGAAAAACTGGACTGCTCCAAGCAGCCTGGCCTCCGCTTTAAGGAATCTTTCAGAATATCTGCCCTTTTATCTATTGGCTTGGTTCAGTGGATACATCTGCATTCCACTTCCCTTTCTTATGCAAAGGTCAAGTTGCCAGCACTCAGAGCTGGGAGAGCCTGCCCAGTCTCCTGGCTCATCTGTGGTTTGGAAGAGGTGATGCATTCACACTTGCTAATTCCTGCACTTAGGAAGCTGAGGCCCAGAAAAGCTGAGAACTTGCCTCATTCCAGTACAGCTGGAGCTAAAAGCACAATTTTCAGTTGTCTTTTCATGGCAGTTGTACAAGATGCATGTGGGTGAAGAAGAATGAAAAAATCTGTGTGTCCCATTGGTTTCATTAATACACTTATGATTAAACCTAGAAAGATTAAATAAATATTCTCACTTATTAGTGAAGAGGGGAGGAAAGGAGCACTTAGCTGGAGTTAGTAGACATTCAATAGATGTTTGCCAAATTAAATGGTATCAGGGGAATATGTGCAGGTTTTTTTTGTGTGTTTTTTTTTTAAGAAAAAGATTTTTAAGGAAAAAGTATCTTCTCAAATTATCCACCTGGATGGTCTATGTCTAGATTATGTTGTCCTTTGGTTGCATATAAAATGATAGATCCTTTAAAAATGTTATATTCATGTTATAATAGCCATATTATAGATCTGGGGGGAAATAAGAGAGAGAGAAAGAGAGAGAGGGAGAGAGAATCGGGAAAGCATATATTTCCCATGGGCTCTGCAGTTCTGGGCAGAGGCAGGACTTGAAGCCAGGTAGGTCGGCTGGTCCAGACTTGAATTGCCCGGGATCCAAAGAGCTCTGCATTCTGTTTACAAATGTGTTCAAGAAAACACTGGGAGCATTTACGGTTTGAAAATTCAATAGTTGAAGAGGCCCTTTGTGGTCTGATAAGGCGGCTGAGCCGAGAGATGGTTTGTTAAGGCACTAAGTGTGCGGAGAAGACACATTTGTCTTTTAAGTCTCTCCAGCTCCGGGAAGACTCCTGCCCCTGGCTGTGACCTCCTGCCCATGCCCAGCATCCTCTCCACCCGGCCTTCTCAATCGGGCCAGGAAACAGTCCCCATTCTGAGAGCTCCTGCTGGCCTCCTGAGCCGTGCATTCCCTACGTGAACACACTGAGCGAACAGAAAATCAGAAACTGAAGAATTAACTCCCGTTGGCGAAGCCATCCCATGAAACCAGAGAGCATTGAACATCTGGCTGATGAAGTTATTCTCAGATGATTTGTTTGTAGGTTTTAAAGCATTTCTGTGGCTCATAAAGCACTCTAGGACACATGAGGAGGTTTTGGAGAAGTGGGGCTTGGGGATCTGAGTTAGAGCAAAGAGGACTAATTTTGCACACACTATTGTCTCAAACTTTAGATGAAATCATAGCAAGGCGAAGGGGGAAGTTTTGTTGTCTGAAGCAGCCTGAAATGCCTAGTTATCCACATGAGGATAAAAAAACTGCAACCTCTTAAGGATTTGCAAGTCCCTGAAGGATCCAGTCCATTCCTTGCCTTGAGGTTGAAGTAAATTTGGCTCATTCCAGGTAGGGCCTGGGGTGTTGGAACAGCCTCCTGAGGCACCCGGGGCTTCCATGGTATATGTGGCCCTTAACAGAATGTGGGGGCTTTTGAAGTTTTAGCAGGAGTGGACATGGACTTGACCTGAGCACATTATGGACTCCTTTTATTTTTATTGATTTCAGAGAGGAAGGGAGAGAGAGATGGAAAACGACATAGATGATGAGAGAGAATCATTAATCGGCTGGGTCCTGCATGCCCCACACTGGGGATCGAGCCCGCAACCTTGGGCACATACCCTGACTGGGAATTGAACCCCAACCTCCTGGTCTACAGGTTGACGCTCAACCACGGAGCCATGCCGGAGAGGGGGGATGGACTCTTTTTTTTTATCAACACCTGGACCCCTCTAGTACTTGGCTTTACTAGTATATGCACTAGACTTTAACTCTGCTATCTCAACCCAATCATCTGAGTTCAAACACGCCCCCCCCGCACCTCCCGCCCTGTTGTCCTGGCTTCCAAAGAGTGTCATCTTGCTTTGCTAAAAATAAAGACGTTGTGATACAATGCAGAATGTGACTCCTACCCCAAGCAGGGCCACACTTAGTGCAGTGGAAATCCACTTGGGTCCCTGGCTGAGACCAGCCTGCTAAGGGAATAGCAGTGTCCTGGGAGGGGGTGGGAGAGAGGTAATTTTGGATCATGGTGGATGCAGTAGAGGGTGGGGGACTGGGCTGCCTCACAGGGGCAGCCTCTGGGCATCCAGAGGAAGGTGGTAGGAGGAGACACCTGCCTGGGAGTGTGGCTTTCTTGGGACCCCTGGGATCCTGTCTAGCTACTTCACTCCTAATGAGATATTGCCATACCTAGGGGGAAACAGAATAAACACCACTCTTTTGTCCTTTTCACCAAAGGCCAACACTTTGCAGATGCCTGTCTCATGGGAACCTGCCTGTCCTGATTGCATGGCCTGGGGTAGTATTGTAATTCCCATATCACAGAAGCCTCTGTTTCTGGAGGGTGGCGAGGCCCGAGCTTCTCAGGTTAGCTGCACTACATTAGTTGCTGTGTACAAGTTTGAACACCCAGTAAGGCCCTTCATCACCAGGAACATTAACTTGTTCCTAACATTGCTTATATTTGCATGCAGGTGACCAAATACAGCAATTACAATCTCTTCAAGTTTTTGAAAGATTCTTTTTGTTACACCTACGAAGGTGAAAATGGAGCCGAGTTTAGTAAAGCAAGATGTCAATAAACTCTGTACATTTTTGTGCATTGGCCAATGGACACATATAAAATGCCTGATTTCAGCTGTGTTTCAGTTGGATTCTGCCCCCTACCCACTTTGGCAAAGTGTATTTTATAGATATTTGGGTAAAACTAGATTGTGCTATATGGGTCTCTTGGTGAAGAATATTAACTTCCAAGGCTAAAGTAGCCATGCAAATATTATCACAAAATCACTCAGCATACAAAATTGCATCGCCCTCCTCCACGGTTTGTCACTGCCCACTCTCCAGCCCTGCCCCGTCCTTGTCATCGTTATTCCCAATATCATTAGGCTCAAAGTAGAGACAGCTGTCCCCAGAAAATGTGCTTCGAGCGTCCTCAGCAGCATGGATCCTCAGGAGAGAGCAGGCGGTGAGATGGTGCGAGGAGAGGGAGGTACCGTAAAGGGTTGCATTAACCCCTCTCTGGACCCACTACTTGTCTTTAAAAACCTGAGCAGATGGAAGCCTTATTAATTTCTGTATTGGTGACTGCTGGCGAGCAGCATTCAGCAATTTTTGGCACCTGAGCACCCTTTCCACCTGCTGGTCCCTCCCCTGCTCAGCTGCCTGGGTACCATCTTTATCCTGAGGGTCTCTGAAGATGACCTACCTCCTCCCCATACTCTTCAGGATCCAGCACAATGTTCAGTACATGGGCAAAAATTAACATTGTTTGAATGTTCCCTAATTGGCAGGAACTAGTCTAGACACTTCGCATATATTAACTCATTTAATTCTCGTAACGATGAGATGCATATTGTCATTACCTCCATATGCATTTCCTATAACAAATTACCACAAACTTGGTGGCTTAAAGCAACGTAAATCTGTTCTCTCACAGTTCTGGAGGTCAGGAGTCTGAATTCAAGGTGTTGGTGGGGCCATGCTCCCTGTGGAGGTTCTTGGGGAGGATCCTTCCTTGCCTCGTCTAGCTTCTGGTAACTGGACATTCCTTGCGGCTGTTCCTCTCTGTCTCTGTCTTCACATTGCCTTCTCTTTTGTGTATCTGTGTCTCCTGTTATGTCTGTGTGTCACTATTGTGTCTTTTATAAGGACACTTATAAATCATTGGATTTAGGGCCACCCAGATAACCCAAATTCTTCAAATTCTTCACGTAATTACATCTGCCAAGACCCTTTTGCCAAATAAGGTCATATTCAGAGGTACCTGGGGGACCACCATTCAACTTACTACTTCTCCTTTTGTAGATGGAGAAGTGGTGGTGCAATATAGTTGAGCAAATTCTCCAAGATAACAGGAGTGGGAGGAGCTGGGATTTAAATACCGCAGACTGACTCTACAATTTGCATGCGTGACCACTACTCTTTCCTGCCTCTCAATAATTAAATGTGCTCAATGATAGTTTATGGTTTTGTTTTGTTTTTTAATCCTCACCTGAGGATATTTTTCCATTGAGTTTTAGAGAAAGTGGGAGAGAGAGGGAAAGACAGAGAGAAATATCCATGTGAGAGAAACACATCGATTGACGAGCCCCAAACAGGGCCCGGGCAGGGAGGGAACCTGCAACCAAGGTACATGTCCTTGACCTGAATTGAACCCAGGGCCTTCCGTCCACAGGCTGACACTCTATCCACTGAGCCAAAACAGCTAGGGCTGTTTATGGTATTAACGGATGGTGGGATAGGTGGGTAGATAGATGGATAAAAAGATGCTGATACTAACAATTGACTAACGTTGTCCTTCCCAGTGTACTGAAAATAACAACAACTAATAGTCTTGCCTCAGGACTTGACCTTGAACTATTCCTCCCCACCCACCTAGGGAAATCTCACCTGCCTCAAGGCATTACCTACCTCTATGCACTGTTATCTCCCAAATTTATGTCTCCAGCCTTGACCTCTCCACTGAGTTCCAGATAATATACACCACTGCCAGCTTGGCATCTCCTCGTGGGCGTGTAATCGGCATCTCAGACCTAGCATGATACAAATGGAATCCTGGGTATTTCTCCCTTAGGCTAGTTCTTTCCTTCTCTTCCTCCTTCTTTCTGTAAATGGCACCACATCCACCCAAAGGCTCATTTCAAGCACCTGGAAACCACCCTTCATTCTTCTCTTTTCCTCACACCCAGCAACTAAATCTGTAAGTTCTTTTGGCCCTTCCTCCAGTCTCCAGCCTCCTCTCCCCCTTCCCTGGCAGCCACCCTAGTTGAAGTCACCAGTGCCTTGTCCCTGGGCCCCTCCTGCAGTAGTCTTCTAACTGGGTCTCCAGATAGCACTCTTGACCCCTACTCCTTTCTCCTCAGAAAACCTAGAGGCGAGTTTTTAAAACACAAATCAAGTCATGTCACTCCCAAGCTTAAAACTGGGGGGTTTTCTTTGCCATTTGAATACGACCCAGGCCGCTTGCCCTAGCCCACATCACCAGTGATTTCCTCTGTTAGTTACACTCACTGCACTCACGCTCTGAGCCCAGAAACACCGTCCTTCTTTCTGTCTGAAACACACCAAGCTCTGCCCCTCAGCAGGGCCCTGCCTGTGCTTGGAAGCTTCTCTCCCCAGACCTTCTCAGGCCTCCTTCTCCACAACCATGTAATCTAAAATGGCCACCCCAGGCACGCTCTCACATTGTTTCTGTTTAAAATGAAGTTTTGATTTATTTGTCAGAATGTAAGCTCCATCAAAGCAGGGCCCTTGTCTTGTTCACTGTTTCTCCAGTGCCTGGCACTCAATAAATAGCCGTTGAACAAATTGAGCACTTACTAGATGATGAAAAGTAGGCTCAGATAGTTTAAATTGCTTGCTTGAGGTGACACATCTATTAAGAGTTGGAGCAAGAATTTGAACCCCGTCTCTCTGCCTCACAGGCTTGTGTTCTTATCCATTATTCCATACAGAACTTTGGAGAAGCCAGAATGCCCAGGATCCCCAAAGTCCCTACAGAGCTCTGAGTCTGAGTTTTCTAATTCATTTTCCTGCTCATAAACCTAGGACACAGATTGTTAAAACACTGAAGAAATATAGTTACTTAAGTTCTAAATGCACTATTTCTCTGAAAACTTGGCCCTGGGGCTTAGGCGTGAGAAGCTAAGAAGTTCATTTCTTTTTCTTCTCTACTTGGGCATATAGGCTCAAGACTTGTTCTGACCCAGCTGGAGACTTCATGGTTTAAACCCTCTTCCTTGAACCCTTAGCAGCGGTTCTCAACCTGTGGGTCGCGACCCCTTTGGCGGTCGAACGACCCTTTCCAGGGGTCGCCTAAGACCATCCTGCATATCAGATATTTACATTACGATTCATAACAGTAGCAAGATTACCGTTATGAAGTAGCAACGAAAATAATTTTATGGTTGGGGGTCACAACATGAGGAACTGTTTTAAAGGGCCAGAAGATTGAGAACCACTGCCTTACAGGAAAGGCAGAGATGACTAGGTTGCCTCCTGATATTCAAAAGTGGAATTTATTTGCATTCATAAGAAACCCTAAGATTTTCCTCCTGGTTTTTCCTTACACACCAGCACTTTTATGTAGTTTGTTCTTTTCTGCCTCCACACCCCTAACCCAGCTGATAGAAACCTAGGGTGAGCACATTTTTAGATCAGTTGGTACAAGACCCTCACCATTAGGTCTTTTTTTAAAGTTTATTTTGAAGGTAAAACGTAGTCAATTTTATTTTCCTTAAACCACAATCACCATTAGGTCTTGCTCAAAGATTGGTCCATTTCTCCATCACCAGTCATGGCAGACACCAAAGGGCAGGTTCTCGCCGGGTATGGGGCGCAGAGGGACTGCGGCCACGGTTGTAGGCCGGGGAGAAGGAGCCAGCCACGATTTGTTTCCTTCCCTGTTGTTGAACCTCTTTTTAAAAATAAGTTCCATCTTGAGAATGACATCAGCATCCTGAGAAGTAAACATCAGACAAAAGGCTACTATTTCAGGCAAATAGTAATGGTGAGAATGGCCAGGACCCACAAATATAGGTTGGGCTTTTATTCATAGAAAGGGCTATAGTGGCTGGTGAGTGTATCTGGCAACTATAGCTGCTTTCCTGCAGGAAGGCAGGACCCTGGCCATTTGATCCATCATGCGCTTTGCCTCTGCTGTCATGAGTGGGGTTTGCCATGGTAACCAGAACTTTACCTGGAGGGTTGTGCATGTAAAGTGTCATTCATTGGCAGTCTCCTTTATTTTTAGCATAAAACAAAGAGGAGCTGCTCATTGTTCCTGCTAACAGAGAGATGAGTAGTCGCAATGGAGCCCTGGTGGAATTGTATGTGTCTGCTCTCATGTGAAATATCACCTCTCCCTGTCCCCTCCCCCCACAATCAAGAAGTGCTTCTGGATTACCATTGGTTACATCTATGCTGGAACTAGGGTAGTTGTACTGATTATTTTGTATAACTCTTTCTTCTTCCCCATCTTCATTTTGACACAGCACGTAAACTTTGCTAACGATAGTGGTCCTGCAAATAGGAGGTAGGTAGCTTCCCACAGAAGCATTGAAAAATATGAAAGCTCAGCAAACATTTGAAAGAGGGTAGTCTTATCAGTTATGCTCAGGTTTCTCTCAGAGCTTTTATTTTGTCCTGATTGCCTATTTTTGGTCTTTTTTCATTCAAATAATATTTGTTTAGCACTTGGCACAGAGGAAAAAATGTGTACATATGTATATATGTGTATGTTATTTCATATTCTGTGCATGGAGGATAAAAATAAAATTCTGATCGTCTTGAACTATCAGTTGTATCAAATTATTTACCTGTCTTCGGGGACGGGGAAGAAACAATGGAAAAAGCATTCCTTCAAGAACACAGTGAGCCCACTTCCGATGGAAACTTGGAACTGGCTAAGCATCCCCTTGGCATATTGGCTGATCAATACAGATCGAGGCCCGAGTGAACCTGGGCGACATCACCCTGTGCTGTGGGTTTGGCTGGGGTGTGAACTGTAGTCCAGTGAAGCCAGAGCCGCCCCTTGAGTTGGTATCAGCTGTGGTTCAGAAACACTAGACGAAGGTTCTTCCAGGCAGAGACAATGTCTGTTTGATGCTGTGACTCAAGCCCCTATGGCGGTGCCTGGACCACAGTAGATCCTTTATGAAAGTTTTTCAAATGAATGAAACTAGTGTCAGACCGGCATGTCTGGGTGGGGAGAACGAACCATAATTCAGGTAATATAACACTGAATGTCTGATGGTCAGCTTTTAATGTCTAAATCCAGGTTCCCACCCTGCCCCTTCCAGATGATTTGTCTGTGGTCAGTTCTTTAACATATACTCAGTCTGACCATTGCTCATCACCTCTCCCCTTATCCAAACTGTCCTCATCTCTCAATTGGACTATTTTAGGAATCGCTCAATTGCTATTGCTTTGCCTCTTCGCTCACTGTCTGTTCTCAGCAGAGCAGCCAGAATGATTCTAGTAAAATGGAAATCAGATCACGTCACTTCTCGGCTCAAACCTTCCCAGTAGCTTTCCATTTCACTCAATAAAGCCATACTCATTACACAGATTGCCAGGCTCTGGTGTTCTCCCCCTTCCCCATCCCCTTCCCTCTCTGGCTTCACCTCTATTCCTTCTCACTCAGCTCAAGCCACACTGACATGCTTCTGCCTCAGGGCCTTTGCACCTACCATTCCCTGTGCCTGGCAGGTTCTTTCATGTTGCTGAGTTGCTCCCTCGCTTCCTTCAAGTCTTCAAGTGTTGGTTCAAATGTCACCTTCGGAGAAATCTTCCATGTCACTCTACTTCAGCCTGAGACTTCTGTCTCCCTCTCAGCTTTATTTTCTCCTTAGCACACTGTCAGCTTTCTTAGCATATATTTTAGTGACATACTTTGCTTTCCTGCCTGCTTTCCCCACTATAATGTAAATTCTGAAGGCATTTTTTAAGGGGGGGTGGGAGTCCTTTTTGATTCACTTGTGTATCTTCAGCACTTAGAACAATGCTTGGCATACAATAGACACTCAAAATATTTGATGAGAGAATGAATTAGAATCATTGGTGTTTTTCATTGACATGCTGGTGCCTCAGGGATTGTGATGTAATTGGTAGGAGGTACAGTCCAAGCCTTGGTATTTTCTGAACGCTCCCAGGTGGTTCTCATGTGGAGCCAGGGTTGCAAACCACTATTTGTTTTTCTTCCTTTGCACTTTACCTCTGTGGCATATGTTGTTGCATTCTTAGAAAATCCATTAGTCTCAAGACTTAAATTGCAAAGGATGACTTAGTGAAATTTGTTGCTGTGTATGATAGCATATTAGGGTTTTCATCGGAGAATCTCATTAGAGAGCATGTGGTAGACATTCATTCCTGCATGACCTTGGCTGAACTTTGTGGGGAGGCACAGACCCCATATTACAGTCAAGTGTTTTCTTTGTTCATTTCCCAGGTGATCATAAGGCTTTTCTCTTTATATTGATGTTTGAAAAATGAAAGGGTATTTGGATACAGCTTCAACTCCTTTCATCTACAGGAGTAGTATAATTTACTCCACACTCTCCACCCAGAATGCCCACCTACCCATTGCCGAAATTCTGTCTGTCCCTTAAGATCCAGGAGAAGTCTCATTCCCTTTGAAAAGTGTTCTCCGCGCTCCCTCCCCCCTCCAGCAGCAGCTTCTTGGAACGTCGGTCTGGTGCACACACTGCTTGGCACATTCACTGGGCATCCAGCACATGCTGCTCTGGTTGGTGAACCTTTTGCTCAAAGTGTCTTTACTCTTCCTTCCTTCCTTCCTTCCTCCCTTCCTTCCTTCCTTCCTTCCTTCCTTCCAGCACATGCTGCTCTGGTTGGTGAACCTTTTGCTCAAAGTGTCTTTACTCTTTTCTTTTCTTTTCTTTTCTTTTCTTTTCTTTTCTTTTCTTTTCTTTTCTTTTCTTTTCTTTTCTTCCTTTCTCTTCCTCTCCCTCTCTCTCTCCCTCCCTTCCTTCCCTCTTCCCCTTCCCCTTCCCCTTCCCCTTTCTCCTTCCTTCCTTCCTTCCTTCCTTCCTTCCTTCCTTCCTTCCTTCCTTCCTTCCTTCCTTCCTTCCTTCCTTCCTTTTTAGGGGGGAGGAGAAGGAGAGAGAAACAATGATTGGTTGTCTCCTGTACACGCCCCGACCAGGGATGGAACCCAGAACCCACAACCTAGGTATGTGCCCTGACTGGGAATCAAAGCCATAACGTTTTGTGTACAGGACGACTTTCCAATCAACTGAGCCACCAGCCAGGGCACAAAGTGCCTTCTTTTTCTTGGTGCCCACCCAGCCCAGACTGCAAACTCTCTGAGGTTCCTGACCATGCTGTCACCTCTTTGTATCCCCAGCAGCAGACAGTAAACCGATGTTGATGAATTGCTTAAGCTATTCTTGTTGAATGTTTCGGCAGGATCTAAGGAGTGCCTACAGAAAGGGGTGTCACCCTCAGTGTAATTCGGGATGATACGCTTCGTAAACACCCTGGCATTTTTCACTCTGGTTCATTGTTGCTCTATATCTTTCTCATTTTAAATGGCAACTGAATACATATCTTGTAAGATTTAAAATCCTAAGATTTCAGTGCCCTGTTTGAAAATGACGTACCCAAGGAAGCTCAGATACAATCATATTTGGCTTTGTTTTCAAAATTAGATTCAAGGAAATATAATTTAAACTGTCTTTTAGGGCTGCTGGGAGGAAGCTCCAAGACAGGCAAAGTGGGTCCACCTCATAGGGCCCTTTCCTCTCTGTTGTAGGGGCTTTTCTATTCTAGTCTCATTAGCAAGCTAGCATTCTTCATTTCAGCAGCCCTGGCGATCAGGTAACCTGATCCACTAGAGTAGGAGGAAGGTTTAGAAACTAAGTTCTTAGCACCTTTGTGGCCTTTTGAAGGCCTGGGCCTGGGGAAAAGTGATGTCATGGTGAGACAGGAAATGGTATAAAGCTGCAAAATGTCATAAACCGATTTCCATCTGGTCGTAGGTGTACAAGACACAAGCAAAGAAAAGCTCATTGTGTTTTTATCCAATGGGGATAAGGTTACAGACCCGTAGATCATGGGAAAGCTGTTGACACAGCGTATCTGGACTTTTCAGCAAGGTGTTTGGATGGCCCCTGGGGACATCTTTGTGGGCAAGATGGAGAAATGTGGACAGGACAGTAGCAGCACCTGGTGATTCGTAGCCAGCTGGCTAAATGCCTGGGCGAAGGGGTTGATGGGTGGGTGTCCATCCAGAGAGAAGGTTCTAGCAGTGACAATCCGTACAGTTTTGCCACTGGATTTATCCTGCTCCTGTTCAGCCTTGTTATCAACTTGAATGAAATGTGGGTGACATGTTTATCCCATTTGCTCATGACCCAGATCTGGGAAGCACAGTGACCTCATTTCACACCAGAATCAGAACCAAAATAGACTCCCGGGATAGGCCAAGACACGCAAGAGTCAGCCAAGGGACTCAAGGAAAGCCCTGCACTTGTGTCTGAAAAAACCAATTGCGTTTATTACGGGATCATCAGGAACCTGCTTTCATGGAGATCTTTGTGTAAACCGTGGGATGTTCATATGATCAGTGTGTACAACCCTGTGATGTGATTTACATCGAGGTAAATTCCAGACAGGGGCCCCGAAACAGCGCGCTGACTCTCTGCCCTAGTCCCACACCTCTAGCTACCGTGTGCTGCTCCAGGCAATGCATGGTCTAAAGCAGCAGTTCTCAACCTGTGGGTCGAGATCCCTTTGGGGGTCGAACGACCCTTTCACAGGGGTCACCTAAGACCATCAGAAAACACTTATATAATTACATATTGTTTTTGTGATTAAACACCATGCTTTAATTATGTTCAATTTGTAACAATGAAAATACATCCTGCATATCAGATATTTACATTACGATTCATAACAGTAGTAAAATTACAGTTATGAAGTAGCAACGAAAATAGTTTTATGGTTGGGGGTCACCACAACATGAGGAACTGTATTAAAGGGGCGCGGCATTAGGAAGGTTGAGAACCACTGGTCTAAAGTAACATACTCAGAGGCAGGGGTCCAGGACGGAGAAGGTAGTGGGAGAGATTTGCAGGAGAGAGCGTAGCTGCCTTCCAAGGCCGTCCCCTTCCAGCCCACACCCCTACAGTCTTTATCCGCTCATTTGCTAATATTTTAAACTCCTTAAATCTTTTTTTTTTCCTTTTGCTCTCCCCACCGTCTAAAATCCCTACACCAAATAAGTCCAACCACCTGCATTTTCTACCCCTGTATCCTGACTGCTAAGCATTTCTGTGAGTGAAAAAAAAACCCCACTCATCTGTTTGGGTAGGTGAACTTATAAAACGAGGGCCTCTAAACTCATCAGCCCCACAGACGGGCAGACAGGTGCACAGTCTCTTCACAGGATCTCAGTTGCCTTCCCATGCCACCCCCTCCCCCCAGGGTCTATTCTAACTCTCCTCTCTCCCTCCAAGCTGGGACCTTAATGTTTTCTATGCAGAGAGAATCAGTGGACAACCCTCTGTTCTGCTTCCTCCCTTCCCAACTGTTTCCACATCCAGTCTGTACTCTTTCCTTCCTGCCTCAGAAAATGTCCCTCTTTTCATTGAACATTTTCTTTCCAGGCTCAGCTTAACTATCATACTTGATTCGTGTATTTTCCCCCTCTGTCTTTAATTTCTCCCTGGCTCTCCTCAGTTCCTCTCCGCTATCTGCAAATCTCACCCCTCTGCAAGACCCCTTGGCCTTTATCTCCTTAACAACCCTGGTCCCTGGAAACGTGGTCTGTATTGGCTGTTTTCACGAATCTCGCATTCATTCCTCGATGGACTGCATTCCGAGTTCCATTCCCAGCCCGTCACTGAAATACCCTCGCTGTGATCACGAGTGGGCCTCCAGAGCCAAATCCACGGGGAGCTTTTCGGTGGTTAATGCAGTCGACGCTGCTGCCCAGGTCCTTCTTAAAGAGACACCATTCTCCGCTTCTCTGACAACTCTTCTCTTCCGGTTTTCTTCCTACCTCTTCAACTCATACTTTGTCGTAACCTTCCTCTGAGCGCCTCTCCATGGAGCCCTTTAATTTATTTTGCAACAACGTATGTCTCCCTCCACTGTTTATTGGGTTTTATACTTTGCCTCTTACACATTGATATTCTCATTCCGCCCATGGGCATTTCAGACACATTTCAACTTCAGCCCCATCTATGTCCTGATCACTCCGAAATCTGTACCCCAACCCTCCTCCTGAGCTCTGGACTCCCATGTTCAGTGTCTACCTACCGTCTCCACCTGGGTGACCCTCTGCTACTCCAAAGCTCACCCACCACCTTTTCCATGCAAACCCGCTCCTTCTCCTCTGTTCCCTGTCTTGGCCAATGGCACGCCTTCGGAACCAGCCCCGCAAACCAGGAATCTGGACTCACCCTCACCTCTCTGTGCTTCTGTCAACCTGCACATGGGAGGTTTGCCACGAAGATCCAGTGGGTGACCGAGAAAGCATTTCAATGGCTCCCTTGTGCGGGGCTGCTAAGGCTTATTTGCATTTCTGGTCCAGAAGCTGGAACTAGAGCCAAAGCATTCAGATTAAGGCAGCGGTTCTCAACCTGTGGGTCGCGACCCCTTTGGCGGTCGAATGACCCTTTCACAGGGGTCGCCTAAGACCATCCTGCATATCAGATATTTACATTACAATTCATAACAGTAGCAACGAAAATAATTTTATGGTTGGGTCACAACATGAGGAACTGTATTTAAAGGGCCAGAAGGTTGAGAACCACTGGATTAAGGGAAGCAGAGACAGCTCCACGCTTGGGCATTTTTTCTAATATTACAGTCTCAGAGTGGCGTGGACTGCCTAGAGGGGTAGAAGCGTCCCTTCACTGCAGGCATCAGGCCGAGGACTGTTTTTGCCGGACTGGGCTGGGGGGCTTCTAATGCCTCTGCCAACTCGGAGATTTAATTCAACAGCTAGTAAGTCCCTCCTGTATACTTTGTCCCCAGCATCTCATTTCTGCTTCCTAGTAGATGATTGGTCCAAGTGTATGGATGAGGAATCAGCAGCTCAGAGGGTCAAGGCAATGTTTCTGAGGTGACCCAGCTGGGTAGTCAGTGTTAGGGCCAGGCTTCCAAGGCAGGTCCACTGTCCCCAAAGCCCACTGTTTTTGAGAAGCCACTGCATTCCAGTTGGCATTGGAAACACAGTTCAGCTCAGTAGAGTCTAGTCGGCTCTATACCCTCATTGGCACAGGAGACCTTTAAGGGTAATAGAAAGGAACAATTTTTTTTTTTTTAAATCCAGAGCTTAACTAAGTTTGGAGCTTAAGTTCTTCTTAACGATGCCCCCACATTTATTGGCCCATTACCTTTCCCCTTTATTATTATAACCACCAATCCTAATAATCAGATGCAATTTTCTTTCTAGGCCACCACTTCCATTTCCCAGAGGCTTGGAAAGGAACGCATGTAAAGGGGTTTACTCTTCCATTTCCTTAGAACCGCCTTTAATGAAATGCAGGTCCCGGCTCCAGAGGCCCTGGGTTGCCTAAAATAGGATCCTGCTGTGTGACAGATGCTGAAGGGGCAATCCTGGGCTTTCTTTTACAAACTTGAAGGAGAGGGAGTTGGCTGAGGTAGAGAAAGAATAGATAAGCAAATATTTACCTCATTTCCATTTTTGCCTTTACTGCATTGTCCTGGAAGGACCAGAGATGTGGTTCAAACTGCAGATAAGTATCAAAATGGGAAGCAATCCGTCTAGGACAGTGCCTGGGCGGGAGCAAGGGGTCCAAGGGGACAGTTGAGTCAAGGATCTGAAATCCAAGCTATAGAGACTCGGCTGGCGATAACCCGAGAGAGGCTATTTTTATAGCCCTAGGTAGCTGCCAGTCCCAGAACTCTAAGAACACTTATCCTCTTACTCTGAGGTATGCGATTACCTCTCCATCCTTCACCTGACCCCAGCTTTATTGTTTGAATTCTCAGAAAGCACTCTTAGCCTGTGGGCTTGAGGGTTAGGCGAGGCGTCGGGAATTAAAATCCAGCAAGCAATCTCAAGCCTCACGTTAGATAGAATGACCAGCTCCTCTGTGGGTCCTTTTCCAGGGAGAGTTTTCAGAGGGGCGCAGAGGTTAATGTTGTCATTGTACGAGGCACCAAGCAGGATTGGGAGGGAGGATGGGGGCAGAGCGAAAAGAGGAACAGACCAGCAGCCAGCACGGTGTGAGCCCAGGTACCTCACTGTTCAGCGTTGGCAGTAGCATCTTTAGGTCCTCGTTTCTCCACACTTAGAATGAAGCAGTTGTGCTTAATGATTCTTAAAGTTTCCTTGATCTCGAAAAGGAAATGTCCTGACACCGTCATAGCTCAACAGTCCACATATTGCCTGTTACTTGAGAACAAATCATCCTATTTCTGCCTCTCATTACGCAAGACCCACCGTGTCTGCAATGCCTTGGACCTCGTGTTCTGTTCTAAGTGAATACATTCCCTTAAATTAAGCTACCCATAAAAAATACCTTGTTTCTGTTGGGAATCATTTCCATGAATATTAAAAAACCTGCAAGGCATGAAAAATTCAGTTTCTCTTCCACCGACAATTATTTCTTCTGTAGACTGTCAGAGATCATCAATTATAATCTCATATTTTATAAATGAACAGATCGAGGCCCAGAGAGGTGAGGCAGCTTTCTGAGTGTCACACAGCAAACACTCTTCTGTAGGACTATTTCCTACCTCCCGACATGGCAAGATGCAGGTCCTAGGCAATCAGTGCTTTGTGTGTGTGTGTTTGTTTAATTATAGTTTAATTGGCAAGAGAGTTATTTTTAAATAGGAGGCTGCTTCACTTTGGAATATTTTTTTGAAGGAAAAAGAAAGAAACAAGGGCACTAGGTTCGTCCTTTTAAGTCCATTTGAACGGTGTGCCTTCTCTGCGCTGTTGCCGTTGGCAGGCCAACATCTTGCAGACAGACTGTTCCAGTCTACTTGGTTAGTTGTTATCCCAAACGCAGATCTGACTCACGGGTGAGATCATGAGAAATCTGGCCTATTTTCCTTGATGACTTTTTCTTTCCTATTCCAATTTTCTTTTGCGGTATTTGGCTCTGTGTGATAGACACCCATGCTGGGGAACAGAATCCTGCAAGGGTTATTTCTAGGATGGTCTCTGCTGTCATGAATCACAAGACAGCCGGAGCAGGTTTTGTCATCAGCTGCATGTGGCTCTGGTGCAGGAACTTAGGTGTGTGTGTGTGTGTGTGTGTGTGTGTGGTCTTTGACAAAGTAAAAAGGTTTTTCTTTATTGGGATTTCAGGGATTCTGGGATGGCCCTCTTTCTCATCAAATAGACTATTTCCATTCAACTAATGTTTATTTACTATCCTAGGTGCTGGTAGCACAATGGGGACTCCTACCATCTAGAGGAGGTTACCTATAATTAAATAAGTAAGGGTTACCTGGCCTGTGTATTAGGGTGATATTAGCTGCTGTAACAGTTAACCCCCCAGGTTTTAGTAGCTGACTTTACCACAGAATTCTCCCTCCCTCACCTAAAAGCCCAGGGCAAGAATTCTCCGTCAGCGGGTAGCTCTCCTCCACACAGTGATTCAGGGCTCTGGGCTCCTTCCATCTTGCATCCCCACAGTTTCCTAGGACTGCAGTGTACTCTGTGTCCAACTGGTGGAAAGGGAAAGAAGGTACATTTATTTCTGAAATGCTTTGGTTTGAAAGTGGCACACGTCACTTCGCACATTTCCTTGGCAAGAACTAAGCACACAGCCCCGCTTGGATGCCCAGAGGACTGGGAGGAGCAGCCCACGGAGAGTCTGCAATCTGGAAGGGGACCATGTGGGACTGTGGCGTTTAGCTGGCCATCTCTGCTATTGTCTGATGAGTACTTTGGGGGGGGGGGGGAGGGCACGGGGGAGGACAATACACAGGCACAGAAGAGAGGCACCTTATCTGGATTTGGGGGTGGGGGAGTCGCCGCTTCTTATTCTTCCCTTCCCCGCTCTTCCTCCTGAACTTGATTTCAGTTCCCAGTACACCACTCTCTCTCTCTGCCTCTCACACCGGTACACGTGCTCTCTCCTCCCCTAGAACTCTCCTCCCAGCCCACCTTGCCCTTCCCTGGGCTAAGTCAGTGTTCCCGACTCGCAGGGCACGTCTCCCAAGAAGCCTCTCCTCAACCCTCAACTCCAGTGTGCACGCATGCGTTCCGGCCTCAGAGGAAGGCAAAGCAAGAAGATTTCTATTTATTGGATTTGATTACCCACAGGAGGCCCTCCTGCTGATGAAAGGAAGTTTGCCATGGGAGCCGAGGGAGGTAAGGAAGGCCTAGGTCGGATGATGGTGGAGGGGAGCAGGGACCCTTACAACCTTCCAATGGCTTGGAGGTGAGAGCTCCAGCCCTTTGGAGGTGGGGCAGCAGCATGGGGCTTCCAGGCCACCTCGGCTCAGGAACCTACTCTTCCAACAGGTTTCAGGACCTGTTTTTCAGGGCGCGTTTCTAGAGAATAAATGAGAAAAATGCTGGTTAAGGATGGGCCACCCAAACAGGGCAGAGGCCGCCTCTGGGGAGGCATCGTCTCTGACCAGGAGGGGGAGAAGGATACCCAGCCAGCCTCAGTCTCCGCGTGGATGCCGGAGGGCGTGTAGAACCTTCCAGAGTGGAAGCAATCATGGAACGCATCTTCCTGTTCCAACAGGCACGGGACCTTGTGAAGGAAGATGGGATTTTCATTTTTTGGGTATAAGAAATGAGCATGCTTGTCTTGCAGCAGAACTCATCTCCTTGTTCAAAAATATTTTCTTACTAATTATTTTTAATGATCTCAAGGAAAAGTGCCTTTTGTGATTATCCTAACAAGTTCCTACATGCGAGGGGCCTGCTGATCCTGCGTTCCTGCGTTTATGAGGCAATGGCTGCTTTTACTGTTTAGGTTCCTAATAGCGGGACCTAAAAATAGACCGGTGAGCTGGGTGCTCAGGAAAAAACCTTGGCAGGATGCTGTAGGAAGGATTAACTCCACTGGCTCTCTGCAGAATTCCGTCTGCTTCTCTGTTCTTCCCCGCACTGGCCCGAAGGCGTGGTTTTCTGAAGCTCGGGGGCGGGGGGGATCTCCAATGGGAGAATAGTCACAGGTACAGAAACTGAAGGCAGGGAACCCAAGGGATGGGCGAGGTCCCTGAGGTCGATGGAGCAGTACCTGTCTAGCAGCCCTACAGGAGCCCTCAGATTCTGCCTCCCAGGGGTCCGCCCTGTGTCTTGTGATTTGTCAGCCCAAGTGCAGATATTCATTCATGCACCAGCTATTTTATTTTATTTTATTTTTTACTAATTCTTTATTGTTGAAAGTATTACACATGTCCCCTTTTTTCCCCCATCGGCCCCCTCTAGCTGGCCTCGCCCACCGCCACCAGATCCTCACTGCCCCATTGTCTGTGTCCATGGGCCAATGCATATATGCATACAGGGTCCTTGGTTGATTACCTCCCACCCACCCTCCCCCACCTCCCCTCTGAGATTCTGCACTCTGTTCCATGCTTCCTTGTCTCTGGATCCACTCGTTCATCAGATTCTTTTGTTACTTAGATTCCACATATGAATGCAATCATACTTGTCTTTCTCTGACTGACTTATTTCACTTAGCATGATACTCTCCAGGTCCCCCCATGCTGTCTCAAAGGGTAAGTGATTCTTCTTTTTTACTGCTGCATAGTATTCCATGGTGTAAATGTACCACAATTTTTTTATCCACTCATCTACTGATGGGCACTTGGGCTGTTTCCAGATCTTAGCTAGTGTAAATTGCATG
>NW_005871048.1:53732777-53735775 GCF_000147115.1 Myotis lucifugus | reverse complement strand
CGTAGGCAGTGGGACTGGCTGCTGGCTCACCCAGGGAAAGGCAATAGTGGACCACCGGAGGAAAGGAGGTGTGGGGGTGAGGCTACCTTAGAGAAGTGTGACCCCTGCTTGAAGGAGGGAGGGGAAGGCTGTAGAGAGATTGGAGTTCCCTGCGGATTTGACTTCTCATCGCTGTAGTCTAATGTAGTGGTCGCCAACCTTTCTGACCTCCACCAGTTGGAGACCACTGGTCTAATGCATGCATGTATGCAGGCCTAGTTTCCAGTGCACAGGAATTTGCTTTTGGTGTGGAGGAAGGAACTGATGAATGCAGCCGACATGGTTGTTTGGAGAAAGCCATTGGGAAGTAGGTGGAATGGTAAGCACCACTGTTCCTCAGAGCCCACAGCCCGGCCAGCGCTCTGCCCCGCGGGAGGGTTCCGACTCTGAGCCGAGAACTTTGGGTCTAATTGCCCATTGTAGAGCAGCTCTGACCATCTCCTGGAAAGCCGCTCAGACCAGTCTCCTTAACAGCAGCTCTGTTGCTAATAAATCCTTTGAAATCTTCTGCCGAGGTTGGGCTTTTATGACACATTTGCATGTCAAGATCATTTGGGTTTGGAGTTTAGGTCTCCTGCTGTTCCTCGTGTCATAAATGGATGGTAACAACCTGGGAGGGGATTGTGTTCCGGGGTTGCAAGCAGATGAGCTTTAAAAACATCAATCTTATTTGCAAATAAGGCTAATGATAGACTGGGGAAAACAAAATAGTTCAAAATCTATGTGAGTGCTTGGTTGTTTCCAGAGGGCTTGCTTTGTAATGAAGTGCAGTAGAAAATGAAGGATAAGATGGAAACAGGTAGAAATAGCATTCCAGGAGATTAAAATCCTATATAATAAAAGCATAGTATGCAAATTGTCCCCTCAACCGGGAGTTGGACCAGGGGGTGGGGCCGGCCAGGGGAAGGGAGGGAGTACCCAGCCAGCAGTGGCAGCTGCCAGGGACCCTACCAGTGCACAAATTTCGTGCACTGGGCCTCTAGTAAATAAAAACCCAGGCCAACTGAGGAAAGAGAACAATGTTGCCCCTCCCTGCAACATTGGGTCACTGAGGGAGGTAAACCTCTACCACAGGGTTCTCTATCAAGGGTGATTTTGTCCCAGTGGATACTGGCAATGTCTGGAGACATTTTGGTTGTCACTAGTGGTTCTGGGGGCATCTAGTGAGCAAGGCCAGGGATGCAACTAAACTTGCTACAATGCAAAGGACAGCCCCACAGCAAAGGATTACCCACCTTAATTGTCAGTGTGCCCAGGCTGAGTACTTCCGCCTGCCTGTGGCGGCCTGTGCTGTTCAGCCTCCAGCTGTGGAGTGGCTCCTGCCTTCCTTTCCTGGGATTTATTTCATCTCCAAGTGAAGGTCTGTGCTAACCTGTTTCACAGGTGGTGCCTATAGGACTGGAGACTGAGGGAGTGTCCTGAGCTCATACGGTTTTAGTAACAGAGGTGGGGTTAATGAACACGAAAACATTTTAGGAGCTCTTGCAAAAGGAGTGGTTGCAGGCTTTTTACCTTCCACTCTGGAATATCATTCATTCATTCATTCACACAGTAACTGTCTGCTGAGTGTTATGTACCTGGCACTCTGCTCCCATCTGTCACCTGACATGGGCAACACAGTTACAAGGATAGTAACACTAATGCTGAGAACATTGGTTGAGGGTTTAAGCTGGGCCAGGACGAAGTCATTTAATAAATCCTTTATCTTATGAAATCCTCCCCACAACCCTGCAAACAGGTACTATTATGATTTCCTCCTTCACAGGTGACAACATGGAGGCTCAGGTCACTTGGCAGTTATCAGGGCTAGGAATGTGAGTTGTAGCCCTACTGGCCATCGAGCTTTCCTCTTTTCCTACATGATGGTAACAAATTACATTGTTACTGTAGTTAGGAGACTCTTTAGAATTTTGACCAAAATTCAAGGAGAAGAAATGTAGATACATTTTGGATTCTATTGGCCAGGCTACCAGTGGGGTTTTTGCTAATTTTTTTGTTGCTGTTGCTTTTGGATTTTCTATACATACCAGGACTTTTTAAGAAACGTCCATAAATACTTAGCTTTGTGAGCACTTACTGTGTTAGCGAGGGGACTAAATACCAGGGATTCAATGAAGGAAATACTTGTCTTCGTTTGGGTTCCCGCTAAAGCAGACCCTGAGACAAGGATTTGGATGCAGACAGTTCATTTGGGTGCAGCAATCCTGGTGAGGAATGGGGAGGTGAGAGGGGAAGGGAGAGCTGATAAAAGGCGTGCTAATGAGGTTACTGTTGTGAGGATGGCGGCTCATTCCTCTGTGGGTCTCTAAGAGCCATATGCAGAGTGCACCTCAGAATTCTCCCACCGAGGTGAGTGGATGCGGGGTTATTCATCTACCCATTCCCACTTTATGCCTCCTGTGTGCAGGTTGCTTCTGGGGACTCACACTCCCTGGCATTTCCTTCAGGCACAGAGAGAAGAAGCCTAGAGCAAGTTTGGGACCAGAGTACTGATCTCCAGGGAGGGCTGGCCAGGGGCTGTGACCACAACATCTGCTGCAATACAGTTCCTGTCCTCAAGGAGCTCATCCTGCGATGGGCAGGGGGATTCTCAGAATTCACAGTACAGCAGGCAGTGGGAGATGAGCACAATGAATGGAGAACAGCAAAAACAAGGGGAAATCTGGGTAGGCTTCCCCTGAAGAGCTGCGGATATATTTAATATAGTTCTCTATTACCAGCATCTTCCTTATTTTCATCGCTAGGACATAGTGCAGTAATGCCATATCGAGTGTTGCCTGGCCTCTGATTCTGAGAGCTTTGAATTCCCTTTTTCTTCCATGCAGTCATGGCAGCATACTCTTGTGGTCAGCATCAGGATCATGAGCCTGGCACGTGTGCTCACAGCAGTGGGAACTTTAATCCATGTCCTGAAGTTGTGTAGCAAAGAGCTGTGCAGCCGCACGCGCCACATCCACTA
>NW_005871048.1:53730017-53732377 GCF_000147115.1 Myotis lucifugus | reverse complement strand
CTAGTTTCTCAGTGGCACCAGTGACATTTCGAGCCAGGTATCTTTGTTGTGGGTACCCCCCTGTGCATGCAAGAGCTTAGCAGCATCCCTGGTCTCTCCCACTCGATGCCAGTAGCAATTCCCAGTAGTGACAACCCAAAGTGTCTTCAGACATGCCACATGGCCCTGGGAGGCAAATCACTCCAGCTTGAGGTTGAATGACGTAGTGATTTAGAACAGTTTCTCAGATCTTAATGCACAGACAAACCACGGGGAACGTGCTAAGAGGAAGATTCTAACTCAGTAGGTCTGTCTGCATTGGGGCCTGAGAGTCGGTATTCTGTTGGGCTCCTAGGTAATACTAATACCGCTGGCTGGTGACCACACTTTGAGTAGCAGTGGTCCTCACCCCAGTGATGGAGAGCTCTGGCTGGACCCAAAGGGGCAAAGATGTCCCCTGCAATTGCTGATAACGTTGGATGGTTCCTCTAGTTCCCTCTTACTCCCCCAGGTCAATGAAAGCTGTGGGGGCTGCTCTCCCTCCCCCAGCAGTCCCTCCAGCAGCGCTGGGACCTCTGTCCTGCTTGTCCAGGGAGGAGTTAGCCCTCCTCTGTGGGTGACAGCAGATCTGAGTGTGCCTTCGATACACACACACATTTCACTAGGGCCTTCTCAGTTCCCAAAGAGCCCACTTTGCACTTTTGAGTCTTTTGTGTATTTTAACTTTGTGTTTTAAAGGGAGAAAGGAGGAGGGAACCTGCTTTATGGAAGGTAAGGAGCCCTGGTGTGCCAACCTGAACTTCTAGGAGCTTTATAGGAGGGCGGCTAGGGTTCAGGGGATGGTTCTCAGAGCCCAAGAAGCAGCTGCAATTGTGGAGCAGGAAAGCCTAAGGCAGATGTGGGGGGTTGGGGTGGGGCCTTTGCATACCACGGAATCCAGGAATTATTCCGGTAACGAACTCTGTAGACTTCTAGAAATGCTGTCACCTTGCCCATTGTTATTTTTAGCCATTGTCTGTTTCCTATTGTACCAGCAGTACAAATTCTGAGGCAACCTTTTCTCCATGCCTTAGTGAGGAGGTTTGAGACAGTGTGGGGAAGGAAGAGTGGGTGCTGTACTGGGCCAGTTGCCCAAAGGAGGCGTCCCAGTGTCAGGAAAGGAGGGCAGCAGGGAACTGCCACCCTGGTCTCTGAATGGGGTGGCCAGGGTCCCCGCTGGGGCGTCTCAGATGGGAACGCCAGCTCTTCTCCACAGCCACTCTCTGTGAGGACAGGACTGTGCTCCCCTCAGTACAGACTATTGGGGTGACGGTGGGGTGTCCCCACTGCATGCATCCCTGCTTCTAGGGGAGAATGCGTTTTGAGCTCTAAAATGCCACTGCTACATGGATGTCTCCCTCCAGCTGTGTTTGGGATGTTGTGTTAGATGAGCCCTACCCAGGACAACAGGATGTGACCCTTGGATGTTCAGCAGGAAGGTTGTGTGTATAAGGCGAGTTGTAGAAAGATTTGTGTGGGAAGGAGAGGGGTTGATTCGTCAGCGCTGTGGACTGAATGCTTGTGCCCCACCCCCAATCATATGTTGAAACCCTAATCCTTAATGTGATCATATTTGGAGATGGGGCTTTGGAGAGGTCATTAGGTCACGGGGTGGAGCCCTCAGGATGGGATCGGTGCCCTTATAAGAAGAGACCTGAGAGCCAGTGACCCCCCTCTCTCTCTCCCCTTCTCTCTGCTATGTGAGGACATTACCACGAAGAGAGCCGTCACCATGAGCTAAATCTGCAGGCACCTTGACCTGGGATTTCCCAGCCTTCAGAACTGTGACAAATAAATCTCCTGTGGTTTAAGCCACCTAGTCTACGGTATTTTTGTTCTAGCAGCCTAGACTAAGACATTGGAGAAGATGACTTAGACGAGGGTTGGGGAACATCTGGCCCTTGGAAATCATTTGGTCTCACCCTTCCAAGGCATTAGGGGTGAGTTAACTAAATGTTTAGCCAATATAGCAGGCTAATTTTTTTTTCAAATCCTCACCCAAGGATATTTTTCCATTGATTTATAGAGAAAGTGGAAGAAAGAGGGAGAGACAGAAACACCGATGTGAGAGAGAGACATCGATTGGTTGCCTCCTGCACGCACCCTGATCAGGGCCAGAAGCCTGCAACCGAGATACGTGCCCTTGACCAGAATCCAACTTGGGACCCTTCGGTCCACAGGGCGATGCTCTATCCACTGAGCCTAACCAGCTAAGGCTACGAATGATGTTATAAATATCCCAGTGAAGGTTCCCCACCCCTGACTTAGACTAACAGATTCCAAATGCAGTCTGAAATGACAGGTGCTGGTCAGTACAGGAGTTTCTATCAGTTGGGTGATAA